>NW_027491786.1:600000-943558 GCF_021521415.1 Bidens hawaiensis
ATAAGAAACAACAATATAGATTAAATCAACACACAAACTTTGATAAGAACTTTTTGGAAAAAAAAAGATAAGTGGTAAATCTGAAATTGAAGAACAAGCTTTAGATCTATACTTTTAAATACAAATGTAGGGAGAGATTCATGCGTTTAAAACAAACTACCACGTTCACCACTAACGTTAGTTTCCACTGTCGCACGTCGTGGAACCACTAACGGAGAGAAACCTGTAATAATGCATAAGGATTTCGATCCAAAGTTTGTGTGTTGATTATGGCTAGAGGCAGCAAAAGAAGATCTGGTGGGAGGCTAGGGTTCAACTTTCTCTGTGATGTTTGTTTGTATGCGTGGGATGAGATTTGAAGTTTTGAATTTTAAAATTCTTGACCAACCGCGTCTTTTCTATCTTCAAAGCACAAAAATTTCACATGCTATAAAACTTGTACATTGTGTTTTAATGGATTATACCTCTTAATTTTAAGAGTTTTTTTTGGTAAATTACCAATACGCCCTTCCTATATGTATTATAATATAGTATAGATATAGATATATTGTATGATTTAACGTTTGTCTTAAATTTATTAATATATTAAAAGTTATATTTATATCTGTACACATTTATAATTGCATTATAATCATATAGTTATTCAACTCATTTATTTATTTAAGCTAATAATAATGACTTCACCATAACAGTAACCTTAGAGTTCAATCGATCGATCAATAAAATTAATAAACATCCTAATCCCAAACATAACTCAAATCACTCGATACTTTAATTCATTATACACACTGTCTCATTATTAATTAATTCACTTTAATATTATTTAACTAGGAATCCTTGACGGTATATTTCGAAGAATTTATCTTTCGCTCATCATCATCACTTATATTTCGTATATCAGATCAGGTGAGTAATCACTCCCTCTTTTACTTATTTTAAATCCTTTGGGGACTTATGCGTATTTACAGTATTTATATATATTGTCTAGTATTCAAAACCGCAACTGTTTAATCCTTGTGTGTATATCAGTTTATACCTAACTTGTTATTTGCTTACTTGCTTTATTTGAACAGCATTCGGAGAGGTCCAACATATTCTCAGTCTAGTATGAGCGTACGACCGTCGTAGTGGCCGGCGTCCGACGCATTGACAATGGTTTCACCGACACCTCATTTTTGGTAACCAATGCCCATTCTCATGGCAACGGTTTAGCCATTTATTTATGGTTGATTGTTTGTGTATGTGCTATGGTTTAACTGTTTATCACATAGGAATAGTTTACATCTTTATTTATTTATTATATATCATTACTGTTGTGTCTTAAACTGGTGTTTTACTCAATCAACATGTGTTGTTGACAAAAATATATTTTATACGCATTTGCAGGTTATTGGCTTGGTTGTTTAACAAGATGAAGATCATGTAGAGATTATCCTTTTAGGATGCAAACTTAACTGATCATTGTTGTAATTTCTTTATACTGAATGTACTTAATTGTAATTGTTTTATGTTAATAAATTAAATAGATATTGTCGTTTATCAATTTGCATGATAGTAACATTTGAAAAGTTGTGAGCAATCAGTTACGCCCCGACATTTCAGTCGTAGGTTGGGGTGTGACATACTGGTTACTCTCTATAATGGCACTCAAATGACATGTGTAAATACTATATATTATATGTGTATTATGTATAAGGAAAATCTTAAACAGGTACCGGAGGAATCTGGCTGCCAACATGAAACATGTATATCTGTCCCCATGACTCGTTATCCCATCTAAACGGTTCATTTTAATTTTTTATTTTTTGAAAAACATTTGAATGGGAAGACATTCGAGAAGCTTAAAAATTGACCATGACCAAAGACCTCTATGTCACACCCCAACCTAAGGCGGAAATGCCGGGGCGTGATCCGATTGCTCACAGCTCGAAGATACTATCATATATAAAATGTGACAATATCTAATTAATTATTTACAAATATTACACACATTATCCAAATATACAAAACAATCCAAATACACAAATATGAGTTCATATAACTATTATCTTGATTATATCCTAAGGTCTTGTCTACGTGTCCAACTTCAATCTTCAGGCAACGTGCATATGCGTAGAAAATAGAGTTTTTGTCAACAAATATGTTGAGTGAGTTTACCACCAAGTTTTGACACCAAAATAATATTAATATGATAAATAAGCAAAACGTAATAAATGCGGTAATGAAATTAAACCGTAGGCAAATACGTTGTCGACTAAACCATTGCCGGGCGCCGGTAAATCAACTATGAGCATATAATGAGAATAAGACCGTTGCCAAGAGAATCGGGCGGTGGTCAATGAGAATGAGAACCCTCTCCAAGGGAATATGTCAAGAGAATCAATATAATAACACATAAGCACATAACAAGTAGATTTGATTAATCACACACAATTACACGTTTGCTATTTTGGATACGTATATATAGTTATGTATATATATAGTATGATATACAAATATGTCCTCAAAACATTGTGAAAAATTGAGTAAAATAGAGGAATGATAAAACTCACCTTAGACGGAAGGCAAGTGATTAAAAAATTCGACAACGAACTAATGAGTTAAGCGAGTCGTCCAATACGCGTCCAACGAGATTAATGATCAGAATATGAAACTTTGTGATATGAAACTAGAAATAAAAACGAACTTAATGCTGCTGGAATCAATCCAAAACGGATGGGTAGAACTCTAGTTATGTTGATTTTAATGTTTAAACGAGTCGAGTCTGACCAGAATCCTGTATGGCCCCTTTACCGGTGCCTCACCTTAACGTTGGATTTACACATAAACACAGTTCTAAATATCATAGTTAATTAAAACTTTCGCGGAAATAATAGACTTCAACCAATTATTACATATCCATCATTCTTGTCTTTAACGAACATTCAAATCATTTAAACTTAAAACATTGTCTTTTAAAACATCATAACATAACACTTCATTGAGATGCCAATGTCTTCAAATCCATGGCATGTGCTTCCCCTCAAGCAATTTGCCTCATTCTACTCACCTGCGTGCATACTAAGAGTCAGCTACACTGAGTGAGTTCTAGTTAATCAGACGACATACAATACATTCACATACTTGCATATGCACCCGGAGGTACATACTTTCATATTTTCATACACAGTTACTTACATACATACTCTCATTCCTTCTTTCGTACTAACATACATACTTTCACTCATACATATACGTTTTAAAGAGAGTTCCGCCCTATAACCTCCGCCGATATTATTAGGGTCAGTTCCCTACATTCGCCGATATTATTAGGGTCGGTTCCCTACATTCTCTGATACTATTACTGTCACACCCCCAAATTTCCACTAACGGAGTTTTACCGTAAGGCGGGTGACAAACCAAAATCCGAACACATTAATCACACCAAACGACATCTATATGGTCTTAAAAGTTTTAACAAATCAAAATAAAATGTTCAGAGTACTTAAGTGCTAGTGCGGAAGCTAAACAAAGTGCGGGAGCCATCTCCCAAAACAAGTTTAAATAATTCATGGCGCTACAAACGCAAAACCAATATCAAATAAATGTTTTCAAACTGAAACCAATGCGAGTCCATGCATGCAATGTTATCCTAATCCAAGTGCTTGTTAGTGACCTGAGGAAAACATGCTAAAAAGAGTCAACACATATGGTTGGTGAGTTCACAGGTTTTCAAAGTAAGTTATGCTCTATCAGTTCATAAACATTTATAAATAAAAGTGGCCCATGGTTAACTACACTTAGTTAACTCGTTGCCGCATAGTGTTATGTTTCCATCACGACCGAAGCTGACTAGTTATTGCCTCAAGTCAAATATTGCCAAAACTTAACAATGTTTGGTCAAAGTTACACCCCGTTCGACCTCCAGTCGAGAATAATGCAGGGTGGGGCTTGTCAAACCCAATAGTACTATTTAAATTTACCACGCCAGTTAACCTTAGTTAACGGTCCGATGTTCGTGAGGACTTTCCATGGCAAATAAACACTACGTTATAAGCAACCAAACGGTTGTGTAAAGATTTAGAGCAAGTAAAGTAAAACAGTTTTGCATGTTTCCTCCCCCAAAGGAAAGGTATAAAAGTGGGGCCGTAAACTCACCTTGTTGGTGCTTCGGGTATTACACAAATCCGACCGAAGTAAATGCGTCACGTGCTAAGACCCTAAAAATGCAAGTACGTAAGTAACTTGTGGGATGGTTCCTAGAACCACTAGTATCCAACAATCTCCCATTGTTTTTAAAAAGACTTTTGACCAAAGTTTGACTTTTGTTGACTCTGACTAAAGTTTTGACCTTTGACTAAAATATTGACCTTTGACTAGAATATTGACCTTTGACTAGAATATTGACCTTTGACTAAAAGGTTGGACTTAGAATGTTTACCTTATAATTCTAGTCACACTTAATCAATCATCAAGTATACACACTTAGCCATATTCCTTGCAATTCTATGATCAATACACTTTCACAACATCACAAGCAAGACTACTATTTAGTCAACTAGTTCTAAGTTGACTTAAAAAGTCAAAGTTCTAATTTACCACAACTAACATATCACAATTTGCAATTATCTCAATTCAACCAACACCTTTATCACCTTTAACAATTTATACCACCTAAACCGATTTTTCTCATCAATCAAAACACACAATTAAATTACCAAATAAATCACACATGTACACATCGGTATTAGGTTCAACATATATTTTTCTCACAATTTTTGGATTTACCAATTCGTCCAGAATATTCATATACTACAACAACATGATTTATATTTCTACAACAACACAGCAGTAATCAAAAATTTGTCAAAAATTCCATATTTGTCCAATTGATGCAAGACCAATTGGACTAGACTCCTAATTCAATTTACAACATCCTAGAAGTAGAATTATATCCATATCTATTTTTATCATCAAGTTATGAAATTTACAACTCAACTCAGAAATTATTATCCCTAAATCAGCTTTGCATCCTGATTTTATAAATTCATAAAAAGTACTCAAACAGAGTCCAAAAATTAGGATTTTGAACTTTCTGAAAACTAGATTCAAAGTACATGTTCAGAGAATCAAAAATCGATTAAAAACTCAAACATATCATCAAGTTATCCACAATACAATCCGAACCATCAAGTCTGCCAGCAAACAGATTCAAACATAATCCACTACAAATCATAACTTTTACATCCTTATGATTCTAAATCATCAAGGATCATTCTTACTCAATCAAATTTCATGTCTTATTTTAATCCATTTGATTTCATAATAAGAACACAAGTATTTATAAAGGACTCAAAATATTAATCAAGACTCATACAAAAATCCTTTTTATTTGTCAAACTTTGATCATCCCCTTTCATGATCCAATCATTTGGATACAAGGTTCATATGAATTAAAAGAAAAATATAAACATAACCATCTACTCACTTGTTTGATCCAAAGGCTTAATCCCTTGTTTACCAAAAATCACCAAGTCTTTTGTTATGAAGATAATACTTGAGAGAGATTGTTTGTATGAAAAATATGAGAGTATGTGTGTGTGTGAGAATCCACGGCCAAAGGGAAGAGAGAAGGGAAAGAGAAAAGTCTTGTTAATCAATAGTTTGTAACCTATTTTCCTATTAACAACTCATTATTGTTGATTTAATGAAAGTAATACTTAGGTTATCTTTTATTAATTCATTTGTAACATGCTACATAATTTATAAATATTTTCTATACATCATAACCTAAGGTTCCATTTAAATAACAAACATGTTACATGACATATAATATAACCTATTTAATCATTTAGCTTACTTACAATCACATAATCATGTAATATAACATATTAATCACATAGCACGTTATACTTATCATACATGTTACATGACATGTTCATTATAAAATGCATGACAAGTTTATTATCCTAGTTATAATTAGTCACTTATCCTTGTTTAAGTCACCACTGTTACATTGACTTAAATATACGCATACATGACATCACATGTACAAGAGTTCATACTCATAGTTAACAGAACTAACTGAGTTTACTGACACAGTCAACAGGATTTAATTGGGTTTAGTTAACAGAGTTAACCTGAAATTTGCAATTGTCACAATTACGGTCGGTTCCCTTCATTCTCCGATATTATTAAGGTCGGTTCCCTACATTCGTGCTACTATAACATACTTGTCATTTTCATACTTTCCTTGACAATATGTGTAATCTCCGAAGAGCGATCACGTACCATCAATATTTCATACATACATTGTTCATACATCATACATATTCTTGCATACGTCATTCATACATCATACATATCAATCATACCTTTAACTAACAATTTGATGACACATGTCCGAAGATCGTTCACGCATCGTCAAGCAATTGTCATAAATAAATCATACAAGGCATACACTTACCACCCAAGGTAAGTGTATTGACTATCACATCGAGTATGCACACAACCCTGAAAACATAACAAGGAAGTGGGGCTAGAAACTCACCTGAACTATGCTACGTTCACCGTTAATAGTTATTCCCTTCTTTAGCTGTGCACGACTAACTGTATAACAATTACACGTATCAATTAACTATCACTACCCATATCACGTTTCTAGTCTAATTATAATCCTCAACGAACGGGGGTCCGAGGGCTGCGCCCCTGGATGCGGGGTCTAGGGGCGGCAGCCCCTAGCAGGGTCCAAGGGGCAGAGCCCCTGGCTGGGGTTGAGCTGGGGATTCTGCCATTCTTCCAAACATCCAGTTCGTTATTCAGTTCTTAACGAATGGGGATTCTTAACGAATTAGCCCCCATTACGAACTGACTATTGTAGCAAATTAACCCATTTAGCGTACTGATCTGCATAACGAATTGACCTATAAGACAAACTGATCTGGTCGATGAATGAACCCTATAACGAATGGGGTTCATTCGTCCCTCTCTTAACGAATGGCCTTAACGAATGAGCTAGTTTGTCCTTATTTTCTTAACGAACTACATGCCAGTTCGCTATTTTTCTGCTAACGAATTAGGGTTAGGTCAGAGAATGTCAGAAACATTCTGTGACACCATAACCTCGTACATATCTTTTCCGGCGCCGCCTTTCCGGCGTACCCATTGCCGGAATACCGCAAAACTCACAGGAAAAACGTATTTTCACCGTTTTACACCGTTTTTCATTGTTTTTCATCCCGTTTGGCCCAGATCTGAGCTAGGGTGACCCCTAAGCTCATATTAGGTTCGGTTTATACCCGATTCCACCCGAATCTCGTGACTTTAACGATGTAACGGTGTCGACTCGTCGTTTTGTGATTATATCTAACGGGTTTAAGCTCATACAACATAATATTATCATACCATGGGTCGGGATCGGTTTTCTCTTCTATTTTCGGCTAGAGAGAGGATAAGAGAGAGAGAGCTTAAGTGTGTGTTTTTGTGGTGTATGGAGTATGTGTAAAATGAATTAAATTGGTGATTAATGGTTTATATAATTATTGATCATGGGCTTAAGCCCATGGTCTTTCCTTCTTTCTTTCATAACCCAAATCCATAACCCATATCCATTTACCCAACACTAGCCCGACTCATAATAACTCATATTTTGTTTATTAACCGAAATCAGAAAACGGGATGTTACAGATCCAAACTTCGAGTTGGGAGTCGGGTTTTGGTCAGAACCCTTAAAATTTAATTATGAGAAGAAAAGTCTTCTGGATCAAACATTGAATCCGACCAGAAGCATGAGAAAACGAAAAGTTAAACTTGTTGAATGTTTTACCCTTGATCGGGTTTTGAAGCTATTGACCAGTCAATACCCTTCAATCTCAGAAATTGATTGAAGACTATTGACTAGGGAATGTGTATAAACAATTCTACATTTTACAATTTACCCGGAAACTGAAAGGATTGACGAGAAACGGAAGTCAAATATCCTAAAGCAAGCAAAGTCAAAGAACAAGTCTTGAATCTTTAACGAAGATGCAAAAACCGAAGGGTTGGAGGATGAACAGAGGTAGGTGACGGCTATGGGATGTTCTTTAGGTTAGATTAAAGTTTACAGCAGATGAATGGGGCTTGTTTATATAAGAATACATAGCAGGAACTAATTATGGGCTTTTTGGCCCGTTTTGTTGGAATTGATCTGCCCAAGACACATATTAGAGTTGATGTGGCTAGTACGTATTGATCCAAGTCGGGTCATACCCAATAACAAGCTAGACAAACGCCACGATATTTAATATTAGATATGATCTAAGTAATAATTATCAACACTTGTATATTTGGAAAATTGGTTTTCTAAATATTTGCATTTGTGTGTAAAATAAATTATATGGATAATTTACGAGAGACGTTATTTATTCGATAAGTAACAAAAACGTGTATAAGGAAAATGAACAAAATCGAAAAGGTTTTTGGGGGGAAAAGCCCTATGGGGTCGACCACCTCTCTCTCTCCTCTTTCCCTTTTGTTTGTTTCCATAACATGCAAGAAAGATGTATGGGTATGTAAGGAATCACTTACTAAAAACACTACACTCTCTCACACACACATTGCTCTCTCTCTTTTCTTCACCCATCGGAACCGAGAACAAGAGGAAGAAGAAGAACAAGGGTGTTCTTGCAAGTGTTGGATCCTAGCAACCAAAGGTGTTTGTTGGACCTTGTCGAGTATACAAGATTGAGGATTCCATTCCTTGTATTCTAGCCGTTCATAATCATCACCTCCTTCAAGATTTCTGGACTTGAAGGTATGTATGTTAAACACCCTATGGATGTTCTTGATAGCATGGTAATTGTATATGGATCCTTATTGGGTTTAACATAAATCGGTTTATGTGTAATGGTTAACAAGATTTTAAACTAATATCTTCCGCTGTGTTTTCGTTAATAATTGGTTATTTTGGACTTTGATAATCTTGCTAAAACCCAACAATGGAATCAGAGCCGCTTATACGATTACCTGCTTCAAAATGGGTTCTAAAGTGCTCGGGCTTGATGGTATTCTTTACCATTTTGGCCGAGGACTTTAGGCATTTAAGTTGACCCTTGTTTTTCCAAGTTCATACCATACATGCATGTGGTAAAAATCTGGAAAAATGGTCATTTGGTTACCAACTCTTGTTCGAACAGATTCTGGGTTGTTTTCAGCTCTGGCCGAAAACTCTTGGTTGGGAACCAAAGGTTTTCCATCTAGCCTAAATCACCAAATACCCGGGTTTTCGGTCTGGCCGAGAACTCTTGTTCTCAGTTGACCGAAAACACTTATTCTCGGTTGGACCGAGAACTCATGGTTGTAAACCATAGTTCTCGGTGTTGACCGAAAACTGGTTCTCGGCGTTGACCTGAGAACAATAGGTTCTCGGTGAACCAAAGTTTTCGGGCCGAAAACTCTGAAGCTTTGGTCTTTTGGACGAGAACTATGTGTTCTCTATTTTAGGCTAAGAACTAAGGGAAAGGGGAACCATTCTGGTCAATGGTTGACTTGCCTGGTCAAAGGTTGACCTGTTTGTGTGGATGTTCATTACCTAGCCATGACCTTGTGTATTTTGAAGAATTTTTGCTTGTGATTTATACATTTGGATGTAATATTCTTTATTCGGGTTGTAACCTATTTATTCTTTCAAATGGTTTGTAATAATAAGTAGAATAGTTGTATTTCTTTTATTAGACAAAATGTATTAGGATATATTTTGTAAAAGTAGATGCAACTACAACACCATTTTGGTTGGAGCCCAAATGGAAGCCCAAATAAAGAAGATGGATCACAACAAGAAGTGAACTCTTGAAGCATAGGGATGCGGAGTCAAGTGGGAGTTCACCATCTCATACCTTATGTCATGCTCGTCCCTTAGGAGAAACCTTATGACCCACTTGTTTCGGTCAACAAGTGTTGTCTACCTAAGAGGCTATGGTTATGAACATGTGTTTGTATTTTATGTTTGATTGGTTGTTTTAATTTTATTGTCTTATCCTGTGTGGATATTAACAATTAAAATCAACAACTAGCATAAAAGTGATTCCTTTGAAATTATTATCTGATAAAATTGGCTTTATTAACTATTAATGATTTCATAATAAAAATGAGTTTTATTAAAAGGAATTTGAAATTGTTTTTTCAAAGGTAACATACATTTGAATGCATGCAAATGGAAGGTACAATAAATAGTTTTCAAATCTAGAATTTTGAAAACTAAAATCCCTTTCATAAACAAGTTAAATACCATCCTTTTACACGACACTTAAGTCACTTGTAGACTTAATAGTGGGGTAGGGTCACCTAACCACATTTAAGAAAGATTGTGATCTTAAGGTGGTTTTACAAATACTTTTGGCATTAGGGTCACCTAACCACTTGTATGTGTAAACTCACACGTGTGTGTAAGTAGGATGACTTGATTTGAAAACCATAACTATAGGGTCACCTTAACATGGCATTCAAAGGTGTTGATGGGATTAAACATACCAACTAAACATGTGATGTTTAAACGATCCCATAAAACAAGAAGTTGCAAAGAGTAGCAATCGTCAAACGTTGACTACCTTGTTAATTCGAATAGTAGGATAAAGGTCACCTAACTACTATTTGAATGAAACGTTGGCTTCTAGATTTTAATCAATAATTGTCTTGGAGACATTAAAGGGTATTAAAGATTAAAATTATATTAATATCAAAAATACTAAATTGAACTTTGTTAAACTCTTTTATAGATGGCCGCAAACAACGCACTGAACGCAGTTATCCCACCTGTGCATAACTTATCACTGAGATCCATTCTGGTTTAGGATCGTCTAAACTATAATAACTTCATGGACTGGTATCGAAACTTGAGAATTGTTCTCAAGCAAGAAAAGAAGTCTTACATTTTAGACGACCCTATTCACGATGAACCCGACGTCAACAACTTGGATGCCTAGCGGATTGGCTCAAATACACCGAGGATTCGGTGCAAGTTTCTTGCCTCATGTTGGGATCAATGATTCCCGAGATCCAAAAGGATTTCGAGAATCATGGGGCGTATGACATGATTACCCAGCTTAAGGAAATGTTCCTTACTCAAGCTAGGGTTGAGCGTTTCAAAACAGTTCGAGCGCTTCATGCATGTCATATGGAAGAAACCCAATCTGTATCATCTTATGTGCTTAAGATGAAAAGCCACATTGATCGGCTTGAATGGCTTAACTGTCCCGTCTCAAAAGAGTTAGCCAAAGATTTGATCCTGAACGACCTAACTAAAAGGTTTGAGACATTCGTCATGAACTACAACATGAACGGATGGCACAAAAGCATTGGTTAGCTTCACGCAATGCTTAAGACAGCCGAAGCTGGCATGGGTAAAAAGGTTTTACCCGTTCTTGCGACCAATGAGGGTGGCTCTAAGAAGAGGCATCACCCTGAACCGAAGGCAAAGGTTGCTATAGGTAAGGGGCAAGTCAAGAAGGGGTTCAAGGGAAAGGCAAAGGCGGAGCCAAAACCAAAGAAGCTAAAGGTTAGCGCTGAGGATTGTTAGTGCATGGTTTTGCGTCTGAAGTCTTTGTATTTATCGTTAATGTTTATTTATCAATTAATGTAATATTTAATGTTTATATTTAACCAGTTCGTTAAGTTTAAGTCTAGTTCGCTAGGAATGTTAGCGAACTAAGACTAGTTCGTTAAGTTAAGTCTAGTTCGCTAGGGATGTTAGCGAACTAAGACATTATAATGTATTCCCTCCTGATTCGTTAGGGGATGTTAACGAATCAGGGGGCGGTTCGTTATGTTAAATTATGTAACGAAGGGGAAGTTGGTTCGCTAGGGGATGTTAGCGAACCAGGTCGCCTTCTATATATAGTGAACTACTGTTCACTTTAATTAAAAAAAAAGTTTTTGAGAGAAAAGTTTTGTAAGGCTTTGCTGTCCAGATCTCTCTCAAGCTTCACCTAATATGATACTAACATTATTGATATCTTATTGATAATATATACACATATATACAACACTGAATCGATGTTAATTATGAGCTAGATCCTTACTCGTATTAATCTTATATACACAGATCTAAGATCTGTTTATTGTTATTGATTGTTGATACGGGAACCAACATGTGGTATCAGAGCTGTTGGTGCTCGTTTTACACTTGATTTGGTGTTCTATGTATTTCATTTTTGTTAGTTTTCGGTTTTGTTTGGTTTTGAATCAATTTGTATGTGATTTGGATGAATTATGGACGAATTAGATTGAATTCGTGTTGATTAAGGTATTGTTGAGGTTTGGTTAAGAGGAATTGAGGTTTGATTTGGATTTGAGTGATTTGATTTTGATTTCGGTTTAAGTCCGAAACATGGGTTTGTTTTTGGCCAATTTGTTATTCTTAAGGTGTTAATCGATTACGAGATAATGTGTATTGGATTCCGAATTTGATTACGAGGATTTTGATTGGTTATTTGTGCAATTTGGTTGAGTAACGAAGTTGTATTACAGATTTGGTATTGTTGGGTTTCTGGGTTGATCTTCAAAATTTCTGGAAAACTTGTTTGAAGATTTGAAGATTTGAAGATGAACGTAATTCGCTATCTTCTTCCTGGTGATTCGCTATATGTTTATCTGTGATTCGTTATCAACAGTGTTACTTCGCTACCTTGTTCGTTAGCCAATTCGTGTAAGTTATTGATTCGTGTTATCTAGTTCGTTAACTAGATTAACTGATTCGTGTGACACGTGTTCTTCTTGGAATTTGTGTCATAACAACCTTTGCCACGTGGCATAAGGTGTCAGAGTTTGTTACAAACGGTTGTAACAACCTGATTCGCTATAGTGTGATTCGTTAATCCACTGTAGCTGATTCGTTAAGCATTCCTTAGTGATTCGCTAAGTTTATGTTGGCGATTCGTTATTGATTATCATCTGATTCGCTAAACTAATCCTTTGTAATTCGTTTGGTCAATTCATTAAGTTGACTTGGTCAATTCGTTTAATCAATTCGTTTGGTTGACTTGGTCAATTCGTTGAGTCAATTCGTTAAGTTGACTTGGTCAATTCGTTTGGTCAATTCGTTAAGTTGACTTGGTCAATTCGTTTGGTCAATTTGTTAAGTTGACTTGGTCAATTCATTTGGTCAATTCATTAAGTTGACTTGTGATTCGTTAAACCTTCATCACATTAGTTATCTGTTTCGCCATTTGGGTGATTCGTTAACCTTATTTGTGATTCGTTAAGTTGACTCGTTAAGTTGACTTTTGATTCGTTAAAAAACTCATCTCATTCATTAAGATACTTCGTTACTGACCAGTCTTAATTTTATTAAGGATTGTTTCGCTACAACTGTTCACAATTCGCTACAACTGTTCACAGTTCGCTATAGCTGTTCACTAATTCGTTAAGATATTTCATTATTTGATTCGATTTTCAAAGATGGCTGGTATGTATGCATTAGCGTCTCAAAACATGTTGATGCAACAGATGTTGCAACTTGATACCGAGATAGGTTCAAATTCTAAATGTCCAAGATTGATGAAGTTTAGTGACTTTGCCAAGTGGGAACCTCGGTTTCGTGCACATTTGGGATCTGTTCATCCTGACTGCTCATATTGTCTTGATGAAGTTTATGTTGCACCAATGATTGGTGACGATACTATTGGATATACTCCTAAAGCTGTTTCTCAATACTCACAAGAAGAGAAGAAAGCTTTAGAAATTGAGATAAAAGCATATTCTACTTTGACTATGGCATTACCAGAAAATATCTTTTATCAAGTTGGTAGTATCAAGAGATGTGCGTCTTTATTTCAACATCTGTGTATGAGAAGCATGGGAAACACAGCTGAGAGTAAGAAAGTGATGCTCAAGTTTCAGTTTCGAAACATTAATTTATTGAAAGGAGAAACAGTTGAAGAGATGACTACAAGATTTAGTCATTTAATTGCTGAAATGGACAAGATTAAAATGGAAATTTCTGAAAGAGATAAAATTGACAGTATTAAAAGTGTGCTTCCAAGTTCCTACTCAACATTTCTAATGGTTTTGAAAGAGAATGATTATTTTCTGAATGAAGGCTTGACGGCACTTGAATTTCTACAAAAGATCGAAGCTAGAGAATATGATCTTAAGTGTCAAAAATCTTCCAAAGAAAATCAAGATCCAGCTTTCTATGGTGGAAGTATGCCTCTTAGTTCAACAATCTCTCCAATCACTGCTTTTCTTACTCATGCGGCAAGTGAAAAAGAATCAACTATGTTTAATGATCCAAAAGTTTGTTTCTACTCTGCTGATAAGTTGGGTGGTTCTGGAAGTTCAACTAATACAAATCCATTTGCTACACCACCTAGTATTAATATGAAGGAAGCTGAGCAAAACTTTGCTTTTCTGACGGTTTTTATGTCTTCATATGAAAACTTAGTGAGTAGTAAAATTGCCACAAGTGATTTAACAGATGAGGACTATGATCAGATAGATCCAGATGATCTAGAAATCATGGATTTGAAATGGAACATGGCTATGATCGTTCGTAAAGTTAAAAGATTCATGCAGAGAACTGGAAAAATCTTCCAGCTTTAAACAAGAAGTTGGGTTTTGACAAATTAAAAGTAAGTGTTATAATTGTCAAGAATTTGGGCATTTCGCGAAGGAATTTGACAAGCCAATGAAAGAATACACTGGACCTCGTGTTCAAAGTCAAAATGCTTCTACACCACGAGGAAGTGATGCTGAAAAGAAACCATCTTCTTCTACAACACAAGCAATGTTAGCAGATGGAACTGATTGGTCACAACGGTTACTATGCAATGATGTTCAAGCAAATTTGGCTCTGTTACATAAAGATTGTCAAGATGCTACTGGTAGTGAGATGTCTTCCGATATTGATTCTGGATTTAATTCTGGCGACTCTTGCGACAAGCCTTCTGAATCAAAGTTTGCTTGCATGGCTAAGATCAATGAGGTTATTAATTCTATGTCTACTACTTCATTTGTTAAAGCATCATGTGTTGACTGTGAATCTAACAAATCGAAGTTAGAAGCATTGAAAAATCAAAATGATAATCTTATAAGAGAAATTGCTTCTCTTAAGGATACTTATCGACAATCTCTTGAATCTCAAAGGAGATCTCGAGAAAAGATTGAAGCATTGTCGACAAGTAACCACGATCTCAAAGCCGGGTTATCTGTGAAAATGACCATTAATGATCAAAAGTTTCAGGAAATCTTGAAACATCGTTCTAAGATAACTGAGCTTGAGAATGAGGTTCTTGAATTGAAGAACAAATTGGGAAAATTTAGAAATTCATCTTTTCTGTTAGACAGAATTACAAATTTTGTCCTTTAAAAAAAGCCAAATTACGGTTCGTGTCATTTTCTAAGTTTCCTTGCAGGCGGTGTACTTTAAACTTTTTTTTTCTACACGTTATGTCCTTTACGCTAACTGGGTTAGAAAAACTCAGTTAAATGCCATCACGTGAGGCGCATGTGAGGGCATTTTTGTCTTTTCGTCTTACATAATAAAAAAATATAAAACCCTTTCTCTCTCTTCTTTTATATTAATAACTTTTTTTCTTCTTTTCATCTTCTCTCCTCTCCCCCTCTGTTCTTCTTTCTCAGGTGACCTCCGACCACCGCCATACATAACCACCTCCAGCCATTCAAATCCAAACACTGGATAATCCACCTCTTCAAATCCAAACAAAAACAAAAAAAAAAAACATTTTCAGTTTCTTTCTGTCTGCACCTTCACCCTCACCCCTCACTTTCTTCTTTTTAGTTCTAAACCACCACCACCACCACACCATTACCATCGCACCACCGACGCAGCACCACACCACCACAAAAAAACCCTTTAATTACTAACCCGAGGATGGTTGGAGGAGCTCTGTGGCGAGGATGGTGGTGTTGGCGGAGTGTGGTGGCGACGGCTGTGGGTTACGGTAGTGGTGGTGTATTTGGGTGGATTTAATGTGGTGGGTGGCTGGAGGGGGTTATGATGCGGTGACTAGGGTTACGAATTTGGGTGGGCGATGGCTACGGCAAGTTACGCTAGGGTTACTGCTAGGGTTTTGATGGAAGTCTTAAACGGTAGGGTTACGGAGGTGGTGGTTCAGGTGGCCGGAATTTCGGAGGTGGTGGTTCAGGTGGCCGAAATTTCGTAGGTGATGGTTCAGGTGGCCAAAAAGAAGGTGGTGGTTCAGGTGGCCGGAATTTCGGAGGTGGTGGTTCAGGTGGGTGCCTTTGGGAGGATTGACGTCTATCTTTTGGGCGTAATCGACGGGCGGTGAGGCGACTGAATTGGTTCGTCCGGCGGGAGGAGTAATATCGGCGGCATTGAAATGATGAGGAGTAATTGAAGAGAAGTGGCGTTGACTATAGGCGAGCTAGTGGTGGATTAAGGTGAATGGGCAGAGAGTGGTGGCGGAGATAATGAGGATTCACAGGTCACTTCCTCCACGGCCTTCAATTGATGACGTCGAAGGCACCAGGATATTAATTCGGAACCTGGAGACCGAAGAACAGGCGAAATTCGAAGCGATTGCCCGCCAAAAGAAGCGGAACGATGTCCCAGATGAGCTGTTTAATGTGTTGGTGGAGATGCAGAAGTGTTTTGTGAGGTTTCAGACCGAAGAGCAGAAGAGGGAAGCTGTTAAATTGCTGGATCTTGAACACACCCACCAAGTGTTTGATGAAATGATTCTGAGAGCTTCCAGCTGTTGTGGGGACCGGAATGGGCAGTCGGGTGGTTCGGCTTCGGCGAGTTTGTCGAGTTATGCTTCACCGAGTACGGTCAGTGTGGTTTCGAAGCCGGTTTCGAGTTTGTATTTTGGGAAAGAGGCGGTGAAGACGTCTGAGTTGGTTACTAGAGATGATAGTTATGTGAGCAAGTCGAAATCGGTATTCAATGGTGATGTTTTAAAGCCCAAAATTGTTGATTCCACATTGAAACCTGTAATAGCTTCCGGTCAAGATGATTCAAAATTGAATTTTATGAAGCTTGCGAGTTTGATTGAAGTGTCATCGAAGAAAGGAACTAAAGATCTGAAGGAGGTGGTGGTGGTGGGTTGAATGGAATCTGCAACGAGGTGGCCAGAATTTATGGTGGCCGGAATTTATGGTGATGGTGGTTGCTTAGAGAGAAAGAAGAGAGAAAGGAGGGATATATTAAAATTACAATTATGCCCATCACATGTCTGGCACATGTCATACTTAACTGAGTTTTTCTAACCCAGTTAGCGTAAAGGACAAAACTTGTAGGAAAAAAAAGTTTAAAGTACACCGCCTGCAAGGAAACTTAGAAAAGGACACGAACCATAATTGGCTTTTTTTAAAGGACAAAATTTATAATTCTGTCTTTCTGTTAAATGAAATTACTGAAGTATCTGGAAAACCAAAAGATTCTAAGAAAGGTATTGGTTTTGTTGAAATTCCACCACCTTTTTATAATGATTATAAAATTAATCCTTTTGCAAGAAAAGAAGAGGATTTGATTCAAAAAGAATCTGTGATTTCTGAAAAACGTAAATTGGTTAAACCTGAAATTATCAAATCCCAAGTTGCTCCTCAAAAACCTCATGTGGAAAGTAAAAAGGTCTTTGTTGAAAATGTTGATAAAGTAATTATTGAAGATGTGTTTGAACCTGAGATAATACACAAGAATAAGAACATTCCTAGTTCTAATCATATTCTCTGCGAACCTCAAGAGTTTGAGGAAGCTGTGTATGGTTCATTCAAATCTCAAATGAACAAGGAAGAAACTGTGAAAACCAAACCAGTGAGGACAAAGAAGTCAGTTAAACCAAAGATCTCTGACGAGGACTTAATGCGTTTCATTAATCCTCCGAGTTCTAAGTCTTATTCGGCTAGAGTTTTTAAGTTAAAGGGAATGGACACAATGTTCACTGAAAAAGACATTCCAATCAGTATCATTAAACCTGAACTAATTGAGAGTGTTTGTGTCAAGGAAACTTCAAAAATTTAAGAACTTGAACGTGTGTATGCTCAAACAAAAACTTCAGTTCAATCTGATCCATTGACTAAGGCAAAACAATTTTTAAAACAAGCTAAGAAGATTAACTTTGTGAAGTCAACTGGAATAGATACACTAAAAAGCTTTTCGAACTGTTCTAATTTAGATTTTTATTTAAAGAAGAAATCTGACTTATCTGATGAATTTGCTAAGAGCATGACTAAAAATGTGAGTCATCATCAATCATCGGCATCATTTATTCCAATTACTTCAAAACATCATCATGTTGACATGTGAACTTGTTTTTTATGCGGTCAACAAGGTCATATTGTGAGGAATTGTAGTCAGCAGAACTATCAGAATCTTCATCCTTTTATCAAGGACAAATCTAAGCCAATTCCATTGGTCAAGGAGATTCTGAAACGACCTGTGTCGTATGCTGATGATACTCATATTTAGTTCTCTGATGTGAATCCTCGAAAGGTTTTTCATATCAATGAGACACACGGTCAAGTGAAACCAAAATTCATTCCAACTGAACCTATATGTCAAAACAAGAATTCAAACATTATTCAGGCAGCTTACTTAAGACGAAAGTCTAGGAAGCCGGTAACTTATTCACAAGTGGCTGAACAACAGTTGAAATCTGTTAAGATTAATGATCAAAGAGAAAACCAAAAGGTGCCCAAGACTGAGGCCTGGGCTGCCTTTTTGAACTAATCACTTTTATTTGTGTGTAGGGTTCATCCAAGACCATTTCTGGTGAAAACTGGATCATGGATAGCGGATGTTCTCGTCATATCACTGGGAATCTCAACCTATTAACCAACGTAAGAAATATTCAAGGAGGTTATGTAGCGTTTGCTGGGAATTCTGGGGGCATGATCACACAAGAGGGTGAAGTTTCAAATGGTCACATTACATTTGAGAAAGTGAATTATTGCGACAAGGTTGATCATAACTTATTGAGTGTATCACAGATTTGTGATAAAAAGTACACTACGATATTTACAAACAAAGAGTGTCTTATCTTGAAACCGGGTTATATTATTCCCGAGGACATGGTTGTCATGCGATCACCATGATCAAATGATATTTATGTCTTAAATATGAATTCTAAGATATCAACATCTATCGAAACATGTTTTGTCTCTAAAGCAACTGAGAAAGACTCGATTCTATGGCATCGTAGAATAGGTCATATACATGTCAGAAAGATGAATTATTTAATGGCAAATGACTTAGTTGAGGGCGTCTCGTTAAAGAATTTTAAGTTATCTGATCACTGTGTTGCATGCAAAAAGGGCAAGCAGAAGAAGATGACACATCCCTCTAAGTTATTAAATTCCATTGATACTCCTCTTGAATGACTTCATATGGATTTGTTTGGTCCAGTGAGTCGTGCAAGTATTTCTGGAGACTGGTATTGTCTTGTAGTGACAGATGATTATTCAAGATATTCATGGGTGTTATTTATGAGTTCAAAAGATCAAACACCTGTTTTGGTACAAAACCTTATTACTAAGATAGAATCACTGTATAAACAAAAGGTGAGGAGAATCCGAAGTGATAATGGTACTGAATTCAAAAACACTATTTTGGATTTCTTTTGTATTCAAAAGGGAATTCACGGAGAATATAGTGCACCTTATGTACCTCAACAAAATGGTGTTGCTGAAAGGAAAAATAGAACTCTGATTGAAGCTGCACGTACAATGCTCGTTGATTCAAAGCTTCCTGTTCAATTTTGGAATGAGGCAGTGAATACAGCTTGTTATACGCTTAATCGAGTTCTAACAGTGAAACGACTCAAGAAGACAAGCTACGAGATCTTAAATAATAGATAACCTAATTTAAAATACCTGGAACCATTTGGGTGTCCGTGTACAACGTTGAAGAAGGATTCGGGTAAATTTGAAGAAAAAGCTATCGAAGGGTATTTCTTGGGATATGCATCTCCAAAGAAAAGGGTTTTAACTTCACATCTGGCTGTGTTGAAGAATGGTACCATGTGGACTGTCAAAAGTACACAACTCCTCTTCAAGGGAAAGGTCCAGACTGGATGTTTGACTACGATAGTTTATTTAATTCTTTTACGCCTTCGACTGAACACATCGACGAAGATCTGGTTCGAGCATACTTTGAAGATTATTTGGCAATTCCAAGATTTTCAAGTTCTAATGAAGTTGAAGTTCAACCAGATGCTCCAACTGAAGAATCTCACGTTGTTTCTCTAGTTGCTATTGATAATGTTTCTACTTCTTCTGATGATGATCAAGCTGAAATTCAAGTTATTGATCTTGACAGTGATAATGTTTCATCTCCCGAATTGGGTGAACATTACACTAACTTATTTGATAATGTTATTGTTCCTGAGAATCCCACTTTTCGGATTCATGGATATCATCCACTGGAAAATATCATTGGAGAACTTGATGTGGGCGTTCGTACACGTCATCAAGTTGCTTCGTCAAGTGATAATAACATATTGTGTGCTTACACTAACTTACATTCTTTCGGGAATTGTGAATATTTCTAAATTCAATTGCTTTCTATCTCAAGTTGAGCCAACGACAGCTCGTAAGGCACTTGAAGATCCTTCTTAGGTAGAAGCTATGCAAGAGGAATTACAGAAGTTTGCACGATTGGGTGTTTGGGATTTAATAGACAAACCTGATAGAGTTAAGAAAGCCATTCCGACTAAGTGGGTATTTAAGTGTAAGAAGGACGATCGAGGGGTGATTGTCAGAAACAAAGCACGTCTAGTGGTGCAGAGTTTTCATCAGCAAGAGGGTATTGATTACACAGAGGTATATGCTCCAGTTGCAAGATTAGAGTCGATTCGAATCTTCCTGGCTTATGCAGCTCATAAGAATATCAAGGTCTATCAAATGGATGTTAAAAGTGCTTTTCTCAATGATAAATTACACGAGGAAGTGTTTGTTCAACAACCACCTGGTTTTGAAGATCCTGATTATCCAGACTGTGTTTATCGATTAAACAAGGCCCTGTATGGTCTACATCAAGCCCCGAGAGCTTGGTATGGCACACTCGCCGACCATCTGACAGATAATGGCTTCAAACGAGGAACTGTTGACTGCACTTTATTTCATAAAACTGTTGTGACGATCTTCTTCTAGTACAGATTTATGTTGACGATATTATTTTCGGTCTACAAACGACACATTGTGTAAGGAGTTCGAGAAGTCCATGCAAACAAAGTTCGAGATGAGCTCGATGGGAGAGATGAATTTCTTTTTAGGGTTGCAGGTTCACCAGTCTGCTCACGGAATCTTTATTTACCAGACTAAGTACGTGAATGACGTCTTGATCCGATTCAAGATTTCTGCCGGAAAAATCCCTTCTACTCCTCTTCCAGTAGGGCACAATTTATCACCGGATGAATTAGAGGATTCCGTTGATCCTACCCTATTTCGTGCCATGATCGGTTCTTTAATGTATTTAACAGCTTCTCGCCCTGATATTATGTTTGCTGTTTGTCTTTGTGCTAGGTACCAAGCTAGTCCCCGAGTGACTAACCTGGCAGCGGTCAAGCGTATTTTGCAATATCTACGGGGAAATCCAGACATTGGGTTGTGGTACCCCAAAGATAAGACTTTCGATCTTACCGCCTACTCAGACTCAGACTATGGAGGATGCAAGATCAATTTCAAATCAACGACTGCAGGATGTCAATTTTTAGGAAACCGGCTTGTTTCCTGGCAGGGTAAGAAGAAGACAACTGTCTCCACTTCAACCGCCGAAGCTGAATATGTTGCAGCCTCGAGTTGCTGTTCCCAGGTTTTGTGGATACATAAACATCTTCGCAACTACGGTTTGAAGTTTCTTACTACGCCCATCTTGATTTATAATTCTGCTGCTATTAGTATCACCAAGAATCCCGTACAACATTCTAAAACAAAACATATCAAAATTCGATATCATTTTATACGGGATTGCTATGAAAAGAAATTAATCGATCTTGAGAAAGTGCACACAGATTTTCAAAAAGCCGATCTATTTACCAAAGCGTTTGATAAAACACGTTTTAATTTTTTGCTTGGTTTAAATGGATTGAAGACCCTCGCTGATATCCTTAAACAAGGATGACTATCTTTTTTTTCTGTCATATCTTTCCTTTAAAATTTATTTTGGTTTTAGGGGGTGAAAATCTAGAAAATACAAAAAGAGTGTGTTTTCGTTTGTATAGATAAAATCCAAAAACATTAAATTTTTTTTTTTCAAAATTCAAAAATATTGTGATTTTTGTTCTTTAATGTTTTTCCTTATTTAGAAAAAACAAAAACATTTTAAAAAAAATTTGAAAAACCAAAAAGAATGTGATTTATGTTTTGTACAGAAAAATCCGAAAATCCAAAAAGATTGTGAAGTTTATTTTGTTTACAAGAAAATTGAAAAAGACAAAAATATTGTGTTTTTAAAGTTTGTACAGAGAAAAACCAAAAAGAGTTTTGCAGAAGTTTTTAGATTATTTTCTCGCTGAAAATTACGTCGGTTATTTAAGTTTATGAAGCATGCTTGCATGTCTTGGTCCTATGATTCACTCGTGAATTGATGGTTAGCCATTTATTTATTAACTTAAGTTAACTGGGGCGATTAAATTTATCTTTTCTTTATTTTATGCTCCTCAAAATTTTGAGTTTTTGAAGCAAAAAAAGAACATGATAGTACATTGATTATCTTGACCCCAAATTCAGCAAAAAGTAAGCTTAAAAGACTGTGTGCTTAATTGCATTGGTGCGTTGTTAGGTCTTAAAACAACCCAGTAAAGTAAAGTATGTGATATAAACATAAAGAAACGCCAAATTGAAAGGGGTGTTAGTCTCTAGCAAAAGTCTCGGTGAGGATGGCAGAAATGTAATAACCAGTCATACTCAAGCCTTATATTTGTTGATCACCCAAAAATCAAATAAAGCAAATAACAAGCGTTAAGATTCTAGACACGGTGAGTCTTTATGCGGCTTAACCATCTGGGTATTCATAAGCATGAATATTTTACTCACCTTCTAGAGCAAACCCAAAGTCATTAAACTTGATCACCGCTGTACTTCGTACAATTTAAATTACTGACTTGATAAAAATCCGCTGTTAGTCATACAATTGTTCCTTCCTTGCGTGCGTCTTAATACCATTAAGAAACGGACCCCAGGGGATACAATGTATGTAAGCCGACAGATGGACTCGTGCATACTCACTCACAGTAAATGAAACTTGATGCATTGCTCAAAATTTCTACAATTGGTATCAAAATTTTGATCAACAATATAATGGTTTAAGTCAAGTTTGGGTGATTTGGCAAAAATCAAATTAAGCTTGAACCGTGATTAGAGGCTGATAGTTTCTGATATTCTGTGCTTTAATTGAACTATTTAATCATATCACAAAAATACTTGAATGTGTGTTATTAGATTTATGTGGACAACAATACCAATTACCGACTTATCGCCAGTCATAATATCGTTGAAATATAAAACTGTGATGGAAGGGCAATTTGGTCAATATGATTCTCTGCTCAAACTCATCAAAAATACAAAAATATGTACTGTTTTTGATAAAATCATTAAAAAAAATACAAAAAGATTGTCCATTTTCTTTTGAAAATACATTCTTTAATTTCTTACAAAATACCAAAAATATTTTCGTATTCTTTGTACAAAATACTTAAATAATTTTAAGTTATGTTTTGGAAATCTGAAACATTCTTAATGTACTTGGTTGTCGGGATAAAGGGTTTCTCAATAACCTAATTTATTCATTTATTTAATTCTTTAATTAATTCATTAATTTATTCATTTAATTATTTAATTTAAAAATTAAATAAAAGAGTTTATTTCGTTAAAATCCAATTCGTTATTTATGGACAACGAACTAGGTCATTCATAGCGAACTAGCTTCTGGTTCGCTAACCTAATTCACTTCCGCACTCTGTAACGAATCATCCCATCGTTATACATATTTAACGAATCATGACACGAATCATGTCTTGATTCGCTACCTTTAATTTAACGAATCACGTAGCGATTCGCCAACATAAGGTAACGAATGAGTTAGCGAATGGGCTAATTCGTTAACTTTAAATTACACGAATCTTCTGATTCCTACAAGTGTACCTAGGGTTATGTGCACTGTTATATAAGACAAGAAAACGAACAGTCTTCCACTGTTCGCCTTCTTTCTTCAATTTTAAGAAACCTGTTCAAATTCTCTCTAAAATTTCGACTTTCTTGTTCGAATAATTCAAGGACATATTTGAGTTTCTAAGGTATAGCTGATTATGGCGATATCATTTTCGTCAAAAATGGCTATGTGTTGATAATTAAATTATGAAATGATAGGATTTTAAGGGTTTCTGGTATTTTAAAACCCATTTGTGCGTAATTTATGTTAATAGCTGTATGTTTTTGATGTCATTGTGATCGGAATCACATTCCGATACCCTTGGTGGGCTTCAATCATGAATTGATTGTTGTTTGCCGGGTTAATTATTGTTTTATGACATTGGTGTTTACTGTGGGTTCGTCTAACCTATGTACTTAGAGATTTTGAGTCTTAATCTCATTCATCTTCGATTACAAGTGTAATTCCGAGTACAACGAGCTCATTAGCGTGATGATTCGACGATAGTTATGGCCTAATTGTTTCTGGGTTCATCTTGCTGACTATCTATGTTCATCCTAATTTTGACCTTGACTTTGTGAAGTCAAAGAACAAGTCTTAATTATGACCATTCGTTAGTCTTAGCGAATTGGAACTGTTTCGTGTCTAATTCGTTAAGATTTTACACGAGCTAGCTATCGAATAAGATGTTACACGAATCAGATTTTGATTCGCTTAAAATATAACGAACTAGTGTGTAGTTCGTCAAAATTAAATAGTGATTCGCTATGTTCAGTTCGTTAAGGTATTTTCTTGATAGCGAATCGCCTGATTCGTTATCTCATTGTAACGAATCCGTGTGATTCTCAACGAATGACATTTTTTTAAATAAATTAATTTTAATATTCATTTAATTTAATTAAAGGATTTAAATCGTCTAAAACGCGTAACTAGATTAATTACACATATCTTTGAATTATAGATTGGGATATCTATTCTCATATTCGGTTTTATTTATACAGTAAAACATGGCTGATCAAGAACAACAAAATCAACCGCCACAGGAACAACCTCCACAAGGACAACCACAACAACAAGATCAACATGCTGAAGTGATTTTACTGCCGTTCGATAAGAAGCACAACATTTGTGCTTATGTCGAGCAAGATGTGACTGATTTGAGAACGTTTGGAGCTATGTTGACTTTCTTACGACGTTCGAAGATACATTATGCAATCACTGCTAAACCTAAAGTGTATCTTAGTATCATCAGGCAGTTTTGAAACACGACAGAATTTGTTGAGGAAAATAATTGGGTTCGAGCTACAATTAATCAGATCCCTATTACGATTGATGTTGAGGTCATTCGTCGGGTACTTCACTTTAACGATAATGATGATTACCCGAGTGAATTTGACAGGACATTGGTTAGGGGTTTATTCACACGTTTGAATTATGGGGGTGATATTCGTAAGTCTATGTTGAACAAGAATGGGTTGTGTCCACCTTACAAGTATCTGCTGCATGTTTTACTTCATTGTATGATTGGACGTCGCGGTGGTTTTGATGAGTGTAGACTAAGTTTGCAATCGGCATTTGTTGCTCTAATCCTGAACAAGCCCTTCAACTATTCAGAACTCATCTTTGATCATATGAAAGAGAAAGTTCAGCAAACTCTACCGTCAAAGAAGATCTTAATGTATCCACGCTTTTTACAGCTAATTATTCAGGATCTGATACCGAATTTGGTGATTGATCGATCGTTGGTGAACGATGTTCTTGATATGGAACATATGAAAGCTGAAACGGTGCATCGTATGTTAATCTATAGAAAAGACAAGCCACAGGATAAACGGATGATTGGTCATAAAATCAATCCGGATTACGTATGTCCTCCTAATGAGCGCTGAATCCATGATGATTCGGATTCCTAGCGTGAAGGGGGGAGAAGGTGGGAATAATGATGGTGGAGATGATGATGATGACAATGATGATGGTGATGGTGGAGCTGGTGAACGAGCTCTTAAAGAACAACAAGATGCAGTCGATGCTGCTCTAGCTGCCCCCATGAAAGCTCAGCTAGAAAGAAAACGAAAAGGGAAAGCTGTAGCTACTGGTGAACCATCAAAGAAGCCCCGTGTGTCTGCTGGGGCTGGGGTAATTATTGGAACTCCACCACGTCAATCAACTACTCAAACCTCGGCGGTGCCGCTAACTACTAGCACTCCGACGCTTACCTTGACAACGACGATGGTGTCACATGAGAGGCTCGGTCTTATTTCTCAAATGGCGTTGACCGAGATACCGAGGCCTCCTGCTGTGTTCTCTACAGTATCTTCCACCACATCAATGAGACCTCCTCCTCTGCCAACAACTACTCTTCCTCCACCTCCGCCTAGTGAAGTATCTTTTATGATGATTACTCGACCTCAAGGACCTGTTCAAACTGTTCATCCATCTGTATACAATTTGCCACCAGGTCGTCAAACTGAAATGCTGCCAAATCTGCTACATCTATATGAAAATCAAATGGCAGCTGACCGTCAAACTCAAGAACGACTCACGGAGAATCAACGACGAATGATGAGTTATATTTCTTTCTGTCAGAAGGAGACTAAGTCGTTACGTACGATTGTTGAGTCTCAGGGGGTGAAATTAAAGGAACAAGAATAGTTAATTTTACAATTAACTTGTAAAGAAGATGCCCTCAAGAAACTCAAAAATGATGATGATGATCCTGACGAATCTGATGCAGAAGGTGAGCCTAAACAATCGCATGGTTCATCCTCTGGTGCAGGTGTTAGTGGCGCTAATGATTCGAACAAGCAGATAATTATCTATCAAGATCCAACAGCTGCCAAACCAATTGAAATGATTGAGGCTAACACGGTGATATTTATTGATGGGTCAGGGGTGGTTAGAAGTGTGGTGAACAGAGATGAGATAGAGGTCGGTGAGTTTACTGTTAGATCTTTGACACGGGAGCAGATTTCGATTCTGCTTGGGCTGATGACGATTAGTTGACTGCTTTAGAGACTGAGCCCGATGTCGAAGTGATCAATGAGGAAGAAATGGAAGTTGATCCGTTATTTATGGATACGGATTTTATTTATGAGAACGAGGAGATAGAGATGGAGGATGTGACAGCTGAAGAGTACCCGGACTTGTATCAACACGCAAATGTTGATCAAGGTGCTCCGGTATTTCATGAAGATGTAATTAAAGAGACTGAGGATGAACTAGAAAAGGTTGTGCAGCGAACAGTTCCTTCACTCAAAGAAGTTACTGATGATGACATAGAAAGATGGTTCAAACGTCAGAAAGTAGGTAAGATCCTCAGTGCTTATCGGTATGTAGATCAAGAAAGAAAAGATACCGCTGCTGCTTGGATTGAAGCGAATCAGGTGACTACCTTCAAGACTGTTTCTAAGGTACATGGTGATATTGTCTCCTGGCTCTATGATTCAGACCTTAAAGTATGTATAGTCAAGTGGAAAAAGGGTGTCCAGTACTACGAGAGGATAATGGATGTTTTAACTCTACCGCGTTGGGATGTACGTACCCTCGCGAGACGTCCATTTATCAATCGTGGGAATCACCGAATGACTGAGTGGTTTCATCAACACTTACTTTTCGAGGTCAATCATGGTTTTAAATTCTTCAAGCCCCAGGTTCCAATACGTAAGCGGATTGATGAGATTGATCCAAGGACCGGCTAGAAGAAACTTGTCTTGAAAGTGAAGCCGCCAAAGACAATGAAAAAGGTTCTTGTGAAGACAATGCCTCAAGATATTTATCTGTCTTTCAACCGTTGGTACTATGACAATCGTACTGGCGAGGCCGTTATTGTTCGTGGTCGAGGACTATAGACTGAGCTCATCAAGATAATCGACCCGATGTGGTTGGTTAATTTTTCATAGACAGACAACGACGTGCTATACAGGAAGCAGATTTTGTTTGAACGCCAAGAAGATTACGACCTGGCTATGCAATTCCAACGAGTCGTTCGTGTGTGTCACGAACATGGAATTCATAGTTGCAGAGACTGGCAGTCCAAGTGCTTCAAATAAGTTAAAGACAAAGAGCTCAAGACGAGGGGGTGTCTGTTAGTGCACGGTTTTGCGTCTGGAGTCTTTGTATTTATCGTTAATGTTTATTTATCAATTAATGTAATATTTAATGTTTATATTTAACCAGTTCGTTAAGGTTAAGTCTAGTTCGCTAGGAATGTTAGCGAACTAAGACTAGTTCGTTAAGTTAAGTCTAGTTCGCTAGGGATGTTAGCGAACTAAGACATTATGATGTATTCCCTCCTGATTCGTTAGGGGATGTTAACAAATCAGGGGGCGGTTCGTTATGTTAAATTATGTAACGAAGGGGAAGCTGGTTCGCTAGGGGATGTTAGCGAACCAGGTCGCCTTCTATATATAGTGAACTACTGTTCACTTTAATTAAAAAAAGTTTTTGAGAGAAAAGTTTTGAAAGGCTTTGCTGTCCAGATCTCTCTCAAGCTTCACCTAATATGATACTAACATTATTGATAACTTATTGATAATATATACACATATATACAACACTGAATCGATGTTAATTATGAGCTAGATCCTTACTCGTATTAATCTTACATACACAGATCTGAGATATGTTTATTGTTATTGATTGTTGATACGGGAACCAACAAGGATCCGTGCTTTGGTTGTGGTGAGATTGGGCACTAGATGAGAAATTGTCCGACCTATCTCAAAGAGTTGAGAGCTAAGAGGGATGCGGGGCAAACCTCAGGTACAACTTTCTTGATCCACATTGATCTTAATATTATTTCTTTTAACACATGGGTATTGGATACCGGATGTGGAACTCATATCTGCAATTCATTGCAGGGGTTCAAAAGAAGAAATGATGTGAAGAAAGAAGATATAAGTCTCTTCATGGGCAATGGAGCAAAGGTTAACGTCCAAGCCCGTGGATATTATGTTTTAAAGCTTCCAAATGGTTTGGAAATTGTTTTGAAAAACATTCTATATTCCCCTGGTTTGACTAGGAATATTATCTCTGTTTCTGTATTAAGACAATCTGGTTATGACTTTAAGTTTGTTAACAATGGTATTTATGTTTTCATGGATAATGTCTTTTACTTTAAAGCGATGCCGTTTAATGGAATTTATGAATTAATTCATGATGACTCATACATTGATAACTCGTTGTACCAAGCTAGCACCAAAAGACTCAAAGTGGTTTGGCATTATCGTCTTGGTCACATAAACAAGAATAGTATTCATACACTTCGAAAGAATGGTCTTTTGAAATCAAATGTTGATTCATTTGATGAATGTGAATCTTGTTTATTGGGAAAATTGACCAAAGAGCCCTTTAATGGAACAAATGAAAGGGCGAAAGACTTATTAGGTATCATACATTCGAATGTATGTGGACCTTTTAGGACAATGACAAGAAATGGTGAAAGATACTTCATTACCTTTACCGACGATTATAGTTGCTATGGGTATGTGTTCTTGTTAAGACACAAAAATGAGGCCTTTGAAATGTTCAAAGTCTTCCAAAATGAAGTACAAAATCAACTCAACAAGACAATCAAAGTACCACATTCCGATAGAGGAGGTGAATACCTCAATGATGCCTTTCTAGAACATCTTAGGAGTTGTGGGATTGTCTCACAACTTACTCCACCTGGAACACCACAACATAATGGTGTGTCTGAAAGGAGGAATTAAACATTATTAGATATGGTTCGATCCATGATGGCTAGAAGCTCGTTACCTCTATCATTTTGGGGTTTCTCATGGCACCAACCAAGAAAGTGGATAGGACACCTTTTGAAATATGGCATGGAAAGGCTCCATCATTATCATATTTAAAGGTATGGGGTTGTGAGGCTTATGTTAAGATCTACACCCCTGATAAACTCGAATGCCGATCCACTAAGTGTATATTTGTAGGATATCCCACAGATTCGATGGGATGTTATTTCTACAATCCAAGTGAGCATAAAGTGTTTATAACTCGAAAGGCAAAGTTCTTGGAAAGAAGGTTCCTTATGGAAGGAACTGACAAAACTGTGGAACTCGAGGTGGATCGAGAACCCCAAGCTGATACACGTTTGGTTGACACTAGCAATCAACAAGAGGTTATTGATGATGGTCAAATGGTTGATCAAAACACACAAAACATTCGCAAATCTGGTAGAATTAGCACCCCACCTGAGAGATCTGGATTTTTCAAGAATGGATGCTATGTGGTAGATTCAGATGAACCAACCACATACCGAGATGCAATGTCACAATCTGATTATGACCAATGGTTGGAGGCCATGAATGTTGAGATGCAATCCATGCATGATAACCAAGTTTGGGACTTGGTTGCTCCACCTCGAAATTCCAAACTGGTTGGATATAAGTGGGTTTTCAAGAAGAAAACTGATATGCATGGAAACTTGGATACTTACAAAGCTAGACTTGTAGCAAAGGGTTTCACTCAAACTCAAGGGGTTGATTATGATGAAACTTTATCGCCTGTAGCGATGCTAAAGTCTATAAGGATATTGTTTGCCGTAGCCGCATATTATGACTATGAGATATGGCAAATGGATGTCAAAAATGCTTTTCTAAATGGCCATCTTGAGGAAGATGTCTATATGGTTTAGCCTGAAGGTTTTGTCGATCCACAACATCCTAATAAAGTATGCAAGTTAATGAAATCAATCTATGGATTGAAACAAGCATCTAGGAGTTGGAATCACCGTTTTGATGATGAAGTCAAGAAATTTGGATTCATCAAAAACGCTGATGAAGCTTGTGTGTATAAGAAAGCTAGTGGGAGCATCATTACTTTCTGGTATTATATGTCGATGACATATTGTTTTATGGAAATGACATTCCAACCTTGGAAGGTATAAAAGCCTGGCTTGGAAGCTGTTTTTCCATCAAGGATCTTGGTGAGGCTGCCTATATTCTAGGAATAAGGATCTATAGAGATAGATCAATGCGGTTGATAGGTTTGAATCAAAGTGCATACATTGACAAAATTTTTAAAAGGTTCAAGATGGAAAACTCTAAGAAAGGTTTGGTACCTATTCAAAGAGAAACGATGTTGAGTGCTTCTCAATGTCCAAGTTCAAAGGATGAGCAAGACAAAATGAGTGGAATCCCATATGCGTCTGCTATAGGATCCATCATGTATGCCATGATTTTTACTAGACCGGATGTGTCATGCGCTTTAAGCATGCCAGGTCGATACCAAAAAAATCCGGGAACTAGCCATTGGATGGCTGTTAAGAGCATATTGAAATGCCTTAGGAGGACTAAGGATATGTTTCTTATATATGGCTCTGGTGAGGAGGAACTCTTTGTAAAGGGTTACACTAATGAGAGCTTTCAAACTGATCGAGATGATTCTCGATCACAATCGGGATATGTTTTCGTTCTCAATGGTGGTGCTGTTTCATGGAACAGCGCAAAACAAGACGTGGTAGCCTTGTCCACCACTGAATCTGAATACATCGCCGCCTCCTTGGCAGCTCAAGAAGCTGGATGGATTAGAAAGTTCATTGCCGATCTAGGAGTGGTCAGTATCATTCAGGACCCTCTAGAATTTTTTTGTGACAACGAGGGTGCGATTGCTCAAATTAAAGAACCTCGTGCACATCAAAAGACTAGGCACATTGAGCGGAGATTCAACTACATAAGGGATGAAGTTGAAAAAGAAAAGATATGTATTCGAAAAGTTCACACTGATCAAAACATTGCGGACCCACTCACGAAACTCCTTGAAAGGCCGAAGCATGAGGGTCATACTTATGCCTCAGGACTTCGATATTCTAGTGATTGGATTTGATCAAAATTTTGTATTTGGATATTGAAACAATTTTATTTTAACTCAATCATATGGTTTTGGTTATGTTCATGTTCTTGAGTTATGTTCCATTTTATTATGTTTAAATCCGTGAATAATTTGAATTATTCTAAACGTCCGTAGTCGATCATAGTTGTGGGAACAAATATGAAAGTAAGACTATTATGAACTTGGATTGGTAGATATTCATGAGGTATGAATATAGCAAAGCGTTGCTGCCAAGGTTCATAGATATTTATGGGATAAATATTGGATTGACCCGCCCTCAACTTTACTGCATGGAATCCTTGTGCTTGTGATCATAAGTAAATTTGAGTAAAGGCGAACATCATAGTATCCTTCGACCTGAGATACATATTGGGTCTTGATATTCACTGACTATTATACTTTGACTTAGTTCTTCGCTGCTCTGAAATATGTCAGTACATAAGGCTAAGCTCAAGTATGGTACAAAGTGATAGTGAGAGACGTATTTAGTCAATAGGGGATTTGTCCCTCTTATTCGTTGAGAGTTAAATGTCTAAGGCATGATAAGTTAAATAAATAGAGAATGATCACTCTATGTCTCTGGATTTAACATGACATTTATGGCAAAAGGATAAATGATAGGTTCACCTAAATCATTTTCAAGTATGGGACTTGAAGGGGATGATGTAATTGAATGGCACTTTGTCATGCGTATTAGGGATAGTAAACCGTTGTTAGGCGGTATTTGCTATTTGCATCAATCTTGTATGTATCTTGTGCAAGTGGGAGATTGTTGGAATTGATCTGCCCAAGACACATATTAGAGTTGATGTGGCTAATGCGTATTGATCCAAGTCGGGTCATACCCAATAACAAGCTAGACAAACGCCACGATATTTATTATTAGATATGATCTAAGTAATAATTATCAACACTTGTATATTTGGAAAATTGTTTTTCTAAATATTTGCATTTTTGTGTAAAATAAATTATATGGATAATTTACGAGAGACGTTATTTATTCGATAAGTAACAAAAACGTGTATAAGGAAATTGAACAAAATCGAAAAGGTTTTTGGGGGAAAAGCCCCATGGGGCCGGCCACCTCTCTCTCTCCTCTATCCCTTTTGTTTGTTTCCATAACATGCAATAAAGATGTATGGGTGTGTAAGGAATCACTTACCAAAAACACTACACATTCTCACACACACATTGCTCTCTCTATTTTCTTCTCCCAACGGAACCGAGAACAGGAGGAAGAAGAAGAACAAGGGTGTTCTTGCAAGTGTTGGATCCTAGCAACCAAAGGTGTTTGTTGGACCTTGTCGGGTATACAAGCTTGAGGATTCCTTTCCTTGGATTCTAGTCGTTAATAATCATCATCTCCTTCAAGATTTATGGACTTGAAGGTATGTATGTTAAACACCCTATGGTTGTTCTTGATAGCATGGTAATTGTATATGGATCCTGGATTGGGTATTACATAAATCGGTTTATGTGTAATGGTTAACAAGATTTTAAACTAATATCTTCTGCTGCGTTTTCCATAATAATTGGTTATTTTGGACTTTGATAATCTTGCTAAAACCCAACACGTTTAAGCAAGTAAATACGTTTTAAGGAAATAATCAACGATTTATACATAAATATCTGGTCTTGGGCAGTAAGAAATGAATTAGCACTTCTAGTTTAGTTACAGGATGTTCACTTGGACCTTAGTTTACTCAAACATGTAACATCCTAAAATATTCTAATATTAAATAAAGAAAGTCGCGTTTAATTATCGTGTTTTAATATTTAATTGATATTAAATAAAGAAAATGTCATGGACTTGGATTAATTAAGATGAATTAAAGGGTATTGGGCCTTAGGTCCATGGGCTTTAAGAGATATAAATAACCCCCTTAAACCATCCTAAAACCCTAATCCTCATTCAATCTTCCATATTTGCCTACACACTCAAAAACACACACACCACCACACATATACGGCCGAGAGAGAAAGAGTGAGATCTGAGGCCAAACAAACGCTAGTTGGTGATTAGATCGTTATTATACGAGTTATATACAAGATTTAGAGTCCATAAACAAGCTAACCAAGACCGAAGAACACATAAAGGTATGCCTTTTCACCTTTAAAGTTTACGTTTTTGTAAACGTTTAGTCTTGAAAATTAGAACAAGAGTAGATCGGGTATAAATGAAGCGTAAAGTAAAAAACTTGATGTTAGAAACGAACCTAACGAATCGCGGCTGCTTATGACTCATTTAAGATAAAACCTAGACCTAGTATTGAACGTTTTAATCTTAAAGACCCAAACTTTATGCTTTCCGAGCCGAGTTTTACCAGAAAATGATCATGGGAATGCTCACAGCTTGGGTTAATACCACATCGAATAGTTACACATTAAAACAGAAATGATTATAGAGGTTTTGGATGAGACGTAGCTACTGCTGGGTAACTTCGCCCGCAGTAAGTTTGCCCAGCATGTTCGCCTGCATGTTCGCCAAGCATGTTCGCCAAGCATGTTCGCCTGCATGTTCGCTAAGCATGTTCGCCAAACAAGTTCGTTGACCAAGTTCGCTGCAGTAAGTTCGCCTGTGGTTAACTTCGCTACATATAAGTTCGCCTGGCGATAAGTTCGTTTAATGTTAAGTTCGCTTAATGTTATGTTCGCTTAATGATTAAGTTCGTTTAATGATTAAGTTCGTTTAATGATTAAGTTCGCTTAATGATTAAGTTCGCTTAATGTTAAGTTCGCTTAATGTTAAGTTCTCTTAAAACGCTAAGTAAAAGTAATCCAGTACTAGACCACGAATCGGGCTAACGAATCAGGCTTAATTCACTGTAACGAACAAGTAGGTGAATAAAATAATAAATTAAAATCCTTATGGAAAATGCGTTAAGATGGTTAATGAAAATAAAATTTTTGCCGCCCCTAGAACCCCGCAGCCAGGGGCGCTGCCCCCGGACCCCATTCTTTGTGGGTTATATAAAGATAGAAATACGATACAAGTAGTAATAGTTAATTGATACGTGTAATTGTTATACAGTTAGTCGTGCATAGCTCAAGAAAGGAATAACTATAAACGGTGAACGTAATCGCATTCAGGTGAGTTTCTAGCCCCATTTTCTTGTTATGTTTTCGGGGCTGTGTGCATACTCGATGTGATATTTAATACACTTACCTTAACCGGTAAGTGTATACCTTGTATGGTTTATATGTTATGTATGTATATCTTAAATGTGAATGAAAGCTTGTTGGTACGTGAACGATCTTCGGATGTTGCACGTGCTATCAAGGGAGGTATTTATATGATTGATGTATGAGTATGATAGATATGTGTACAATATACGAATATGTACGAATGATTAAAGAAAGTATGTATGTTATTGGTATGTTAAGACAGTATACACGAAGATGAAGAAAAAGGGATCAGAACCTAACAATATCTGAGATAGAGAAGAAAGGGATCAGACCCTAATAATATCTGAGATTGAGAAGTATAAAGGGATCAGAACCTAATAATATCTGAGATAGACAAGAAAGGGATCAGACCCTAATAATATCTAAGATTTACAAAGGAAAAGGGGATCAAAACCTAATAATATCTGAGATAGAAAAAGAAGGAATCAGACCCTAATAATATCCGAGATAGAAAAGGACAGTAATTTATATAGTATGAAAGTAATAAAGTATGAACGTATGTATGAACTTATGTAATGAAAGTAAACTAGTAAAGTAATTATTATGTATCTTCGGATGCATAATTGAAGGTAAGTGTATGTATTGTATTATGTGTGATTAACTAGATATCACTCAGTGTAGCTGACTTTTAGTATGCACGCAGGTGAGTAGAATGAGCCGGTTCGCTTGATGAGGACACATGGCATCGAATTGAAGATACTGGCATCTCAAGGACATGTTATGATGTTTTAAAGACTATGTTTCGTTTTTAAATGACTATGGATGTCTGATAAGACAAGATTTGAAAGTTATGTAATGTTTTATGGTTGAAATTTTATATTCCGCGTAAAGTTTTAATTAACTCTGATATTTAAAAATGTGTTTATGAGTAAATCCAACGTCCAAAGTAGGGCACGAAATAAAGTTAAACGATCTTACCAGTGGTGTGGAGGCGGCGCGCGACGGGGGTAGGGGGTCTCCCCGCATGGCGCTCTGGCTAGCCAAGGAAGGAACTTTGGTTTTTTGGCAATAATAGTCCCTAAACTTTCTGAAATGTTCAATAATTGACTATTAAAAAGTTTAAACCATGAATAAATAACTTTAAGAACTTTAAGGGTACAAAAGGATTATTAGAAACTTATTTACTTACAAATATTTTATTTTAATTAATATTAAGGAACTAAAATATTTCCGAGTCGGGTTAAATGTTAACGAATACGGGTTTGAAAAATCCGAGATGTTACAATCTCCCCTGCTTTAGGGAATTTCTTCCAGAAATTAAGGAAAACAAAAAAATTATCGTTTTGAAAACAATTTTAACTTTATAAGGAAATATCCTAACATAGAACTTCTAATAACCGAAGCAACACTTCAAATGGCAATCCGATAAGGGCATTTATATATAGCATGTGCCAGCGGCATATCCACCATGTCCTTATCATCTCATCATTCGTACCGTTACCCAAGCTACCTTATGTTCTAGATCATGACACATAATTGTAGGTATTATGATTTCCATGTGAGGACTTTGAATAATTATGTTCCAGACCATAATTAGTCTTATCGTTGGATGGTCCACATAATTCGTTCCATCATGTGGGTTATTTAACATTTAAAATCATCATTTTGTAAGAAACAAACGTTTTGAAATATAATTTTTAAGAAAAAACAATTGTCTTGATAATTTTAAATATAATTTCAAATGATAATTATAAATGTTCTAGTTGAATCAATAAAATCGTAAGATTTCGAAAACCTCTTTTGCTTTTAAAAGTAAAATTTTGTAAATTGAAGAAAATAGATTTGGTGATTTTGGTGTTATTTAAGATAATCGAGAATAAAGGAAATGAGATGGAGATACAAGATCCTAATAGATTAATCTTCGATAAAGGAATTTTATTAAGGGATGAATTACGCAAAGGTTTAATTTATAACATTTCTTAAGATCGAGAGTATAAGTTTAAACGAAGATTTTGGTGTGCCGAGTTCAGTTAGTTGAGAATTTATGAGATTTAAAGAGGAATTAATTATAAATTTATAGCTTTTCAAGTTGGTGAATTGAGATTAGATTAATTCGTTTAAGATGTTCTATAATGTTATAATAGTTAGTAATTAATAATTTAAATATTATAATGCGAAAATATACGTATTTGAATTAAATTGTTAATAGATTAAACTGGAAATTGTTAATAGATTAAAATGGGAATCGAATATTCCCGACTCAGCGAGATAGTCCTATTCAAATCAAACCTTTAAAATTATATAAAATATAAGGTAGATAATTGATAAATTAGATTAAATTGGGAATTCATGGATTTTTCATCTTTCACAAAATCGTTATAAATATTATGGAGTAAGTAATTTGAATTACCAATAATGGAAATTTGAGCAAATAATAAATTTTAAATTAAAGTGAAGCATATATTATATTGGGATAAATGCGAGGCTAGAAATGCATGAACAACCATGACTATTCTAACAACTACAAATTTATCATTTAAAACGCTCATAATTTTCCAAAAAAATCAAAGTAGAGAGTTGAAATATTTACGATGAAGGTTCAATCAAAAAGTCAATTTAATAATAAAAGTTAAATTAGTGGATTTTTTTTTAGAAATGGAAATTATAATTAGAGAATATATAATTTAGTATAATAATAAAATTTACAATAATTGAATTTTAATAATGAAGATTTATAAAGGGGAAAATAAGTTGTGAAAACAATCATGATATTGAGGAAAACAAGAGATAATAAAATAGTTATAGTTTAAAGTTGAGGATAAGGATTGAAATGTACTTAGAAATTTATAGTTTGAGAATATGGATATAAATAAGAAAATACAATTTAAATAATATTTTTATGAGTTAGTATAAGATTTCTTGTTCGGCATATTTAGTTTTGTCGAGATTGGCGGTTGGTAGATTAATAGCATACAGCAGCACTTCTTGGTGATTCTAGTAGTCGAACAGCAATCACGAAAAGTAGGTGAACCGCGCTAATTACGATATTTCATAGGGAAGACATTCTACAAGAACCAAGGATGAAATTTTAATGAAATGATGGGTAAGTTGTGGGAATGAGTTGATATGAGATAATGGGGATTCGTATATGTATATGTATTAGTACTAATGAAGACTCGAGGACGAGTCGGGATTTAAAATATTATGCATGAGTTTGAAGAATTTAAGTAAATAATGTTTTATAAAATGTTTCAAAAAGAAAATAACCAAGCATATTAAACGAGTTGACCTCCCATGAGATTTCCATGGTAAGTTGAATGGCCCAACTAAATAAACAACATAAAGTTTGGAACTTTTTAGCTTGTTAAACATGATTGAATCGAGAATGCACATGGCGTAGGTGATTAGGATTTCCATAGTTGTAGCAATTATAGACAGTAAGGTATAAAATTTGAGCAAACGTCGTAGCATGGGTTTTAGAATTAGGCGACACAGATCGTTGTGGAACGTCTTGTGGTACGTGGCAAGTATTTAACGAGATAACCGAACGATTACATTGGGTACAAAACGATATGAGGATTAAACAGAATGGTAATAATGGCAAGTGAAGCATAACGAGTGAATTTGAAGTAATGTTTCTTGTTTGAGACGCTATGATTTTGTTGAGACTAATTGTTAATTTGTTTATCCGCATATAGTTGATGTTTAGGCTTGCGTTTGTTATTGTTGTTGTTATGAAAATGAGTAGGGGTAAATGAATTGAGTTTATTATTGAATAAATTAAGGAACAAGCTTGAACTGATTGTATTAATGTTTTGGAAATTGAGTTTATATTTTAGAGATCGCATGAGCTATCTCCTTGACTAAACATGTAGCCATGAAGCAGTTGTAGAAAGATAAATGATTGATGTGGTTTAATGCTGAGAAAACATTCTATGATTAATAAAGACGTGATTTAATGAGAAAATTGGATAGTTGTGTAGATTTCATATGAGTTATTGTGTAAAACGAAACTTAGATATGTGATGTTGATGTTTATTTATAACTTAAGGATAAGTTAGAAATCTGAACCGATAATCAATAAGTTGACTTGATGTGAGAAAAGTTTTATCAAAGTTAACGAATTAGAATTTGAGGTTGAATGCTTGAAATATGTTTAATGGTTTATATGATATCATGAGTATTGAATTGTGTTATATTATTTAAATCACTTGAGGTATTGATATTATAATAACGCGATAAGATGAATAGATGAAAACCAATTTCAATAATAGAGTGTAAATTATTTTGGTTGGCTCGTGATAACCGAGCCTTGATGAATGAATGATTTGTATCCGATTAGGAGAATAAAAATGTTGTGATTGTATGAGTAGATCGAATCAACAGATCTTGATTCAAAAATGATTTAGTAAATAAGGAATTGAGTAGTTTAATAATAGAATAATAGAATAATTGAATAGTTAAATCAAATCATAAATTGGTTCGTATAAAATCAAACAAATAAAACAATTAACGAATGTTTTTTGAGGTGTTGGGTTTCCCATGAGCTTTCCATGAAAGTTTGTTTCCCAACTTATTACCATACCAAAGCCAAAACAAATGTGTTAGTCGGCCTCCCATGAGCGTTACATGGAAATTTGACCGACCAAACTAAATAACGAATAAACGAACTCAAGCACGAGTAGTTGAAACATCTCGTGTATCACCACGGATGATAATGTTCCAACAAAATATCGCAAATATAACAAATTGTGCAAATGTATAGTTGGCGTGTCCATGGCGTCCCATGGGTTTTACACCCGACTAGACATTTTAAAAATAATAAAACACAATAAAGGGTGTAACCGTTTAGCCGGTTACGTTAAATGCTTAAAGTTTCGGTCGCATGATAATTCCCACAATGGCGTGGAATCTTGTCACACGCCCTAGTTCTAAGAGAAAAAGAGCAAATACAAAGCTAGGAAATTCTTAAGAAAATTTCCGACAATAAAAGGCAATTTCATAAAATTAAATAGAAATATTTTGAGCATGCGGCGTACCTCAGAGTTATAACAATATTTTGAGAATGGGACATAGTATCGGAATAATAAAATATTTTGAGAGTGAATCATAGCTTCGGAGTTGTGTGTGCATGACAAATAAAATAAATAATTAATTAAATAGTGAAATAAGTACCCAATCTAGCAAGGCAAATACGTAAGTTGTAAACAATCAAATATGTCACACCCTCAAAATCCACTAACGGGGTTTTACCGTCATAGGGTGTGAACTAACAGGATCAGAATCATTAGTTATAATCAAACCATAAAACAAAGTTTCAAAACCATGAAAACGTTTATGAGTAATTAAATGCGGAAGCGTAAGAAAAACCATAGCAAACAATGTTACGTCACGCAGGACGACTTAAAACCCAATGATAATAGTTTAAAATAAGTTTTTGCATAATTAAAAATGTTTCAAGCAATGCATGTTCCTAAACCGCGCGCCCGCCTCGGCTACCTGAGAATAACATACTAAAAGTGTCAACACAAGGTTGGTGAGTTCACAAGTTTATATAAAAATAAATGTTTAGCGTTTGCGTTCAGCGTTTTGCGTTAAGCGTTTTGCGTTACAGTGTTTTGTGTTACAGCGTTTTGCGTTACCAGATAGTGTTATGTCAATTATATATCTATAGGTAGCTAGCCTATAAAACACGTATCACTAAGTGTTCGACACCGAAGCTGACTGTTTATTCATTTGCCTTGCCACCAGGTCATCCAGATCATGGTATGTGTTTAGCCAAGATTACACCCACTCGACCTCCAGTCGAGTTTAGCGTTGGGTGGGGTTTGTCAAACCCAGTAGTACTACTCAACAGTGACTCGCTATTATCCAAATATTAACCGGTTCGATGTTATGAAGGACTTTAGTTTACGCGTTTGCCACTTAGTCTTTACAAGTGATATATAATCTATATTAACAAAATCTTAAATGCGTTTCGGAGTATGTTATCTCCCACAAGTGAAAAGCGTTTAAAAAGTTTAAAAGGGGAAAGTGAAACTCACTGTTTGCGAAGAAATTCTCAAATTAAATCACCAAGATGCGCGTCACAGAAAAACTCTCTCTAGCGTTCTAAAACAACAAAGAGAGTTTTCTAAGTGTAGGAATATTATCGAGTCTCTAGACCCGGCACATAATACCTATGCACATAACATGTTTCGTGTTTCGTTTGTGAATTGTGTGTGACTTTAACAAGTGTATTTGTGATACGTTACATGTGTAAGCAATTATTTACGTGTCATGTATTCATAAAGTACATCACTAGCAATTACTCCGCGTAAGGGCAATTTGGTCAACACATAACAACTAACTAGCCATAATTCCCCACGAGGGCAATTTGGTCAAATCATGACAATCAATTAGCAATTATTCCCCGCAAGGGCATTTTGGTCAAAACATAACAATTATATAGCAAGTATCATGTTTCATGCATTTTCACAAAACTCAGCAGTTAGTTTCACCGAGACAGAAATTCTACTTGAAAGATTGTACTATTCCACCGATCATAACATCTCAATTAATTTACCAAAACTCATGACAGAAGCATATATGTCTTAGGTTTCCAGAACATATTTTATTATATTTTTATTCCACATAGTTTTTTCACAATCATCAAATCATTACAGCAAACTCATAACAGTCAAATTCATGCGCAACAGAATTTTATTTGAAATTCCTGTTAAACGAAAAATCCAATTAATGCAAGACCACTTGGGTTAGGTTCCTAATTCAATAAGTCAACTTCCAGAAGTGGAACCAACCCAATTGGTCTCGTAGTTCATGAGATATAACATTTACAAAACAACCTAACAGCAGGTCTAACAGCTCATCTTTGCACAACGTTTTTGTAATATCATAAATGTTAACCTTTACTTGTCCAAAAATTACAAATTTATATTATTTAGAAACTAGACTCAACCTAGTTTACTGTAGTATCAATAACTTCAACCAATTTTCACATTTACACTTCGTTACAGTCACTTAAACATCAATAATGCATTCTGTCCAGAAACTGTTTGCATCCAAACTCAACATATTAACTATCTATGAACTATCATGCATTCATATAACACTCTAGACTCCATAAACACCATCCATGCACATCAATTACACATTACATACATGATTAGGGTTTTTGTTTGAACTCAAATCAAAGACACAAGTAATTAGCATGTAACAATATCAATTTTAGTTATCATATCATTAACAAATTAACAACAATCATATTATCACAACACCATAAAGAAATCGGCAGCTAGGGTTTGTAGTTAACCCAACAAACATCAAAATCAAGTATAAAGGATGCATAGGATAATCGATTATACCTTCCTAGCACCTAATTCTTCAATCAAAAGCTTGATTTCTTGATTGTATGTGTGTGTATAGGTGACGGCAGACAAGGGAAGAGGGGCTAGGGGTTCCGATCGGGGTTTGTGGGGGAAAGAAAATAAGTTAGGGTTTAGTTTTAGTATTATTTATAAACATAATATGTTACATTCAAGTCCCTCCACTTTCAGTTGTTGTTTTTCTAACTTAAATAACTAGTTTACATCTTGAGTTAACGTTTATAACCATGTTATCACATAACACATAAGTCTAACACATAATTATCACATAATTATTGTTTTGACGTTTTTCGTTTATTCATCAATCATTTGCGTCAACTCGTTTGCGTTTCGGTGCAATTCCCGAAAGACTACACATGTAGTAAGTGTTAAGCGTCATTTAAACCCTAGTTAATTGTAATGAAGTGTGCGTTATAGATTCAGTGATCTTAAGTTTGAATTGACGGAGTTGAGTTAACGGAGTTAACCTGAAATTGACGATTGTCACATCATTCCCATGTCAAAGAATTTTCGTCCCGAAAATTTGAGTCAAGTCGTGATGAGTGTCTGAAAAAGTAAGAAAAATTTCAGTTTGTCATATCATCCCCTAGTAGAAAGAAATTTCGTCCCGAAATTTAATTCATACCTCCGGTGATTTCTGACGATTTGCCGGGTTTCGCGGTTTTCTGTGTTTGGTTAGCCCTTCAAAAAGGTGAGGATACTTTTTCATCATTTGATCCTCGCATTCCCACGTGAACTCCGGTCCACGTCTCGAGTTCCAACGAACCTTAACGATTGGAATTTTGCTGTGCTTGAGCGTTTTGGTTTCCCAATCCAAAACCTCAATTGGTTCCTCAATGAAACGAAACTGTTCATCAACTTGTAGTTCGTCCAAAGGGACTACTTGGGTTTCATCAGATAGGCATTTCTTCAAATTGGATACGTGGAATACATTGTGTATGCCACTGAGTTCCGTTGGTAGGTCCAGTCGATACGCAACTGGACCAACGCGCTCAGTTATCCGGTAAGGACCAACATATCGTGGGTTGAGTTTGTTTCGCTTACCAAAGCGAACCACACCTTTCCAAGGTGAGACTTTGAGTAACACTTGGTCATTCACTTGAAATTCGAGAGGTTTTCGGCGCTAGTCGGTGTAACTCTTTTGGCGATCTCGTGCTGCTGCCATGCGATTTCGGATTTGAACAATCTTTTCCGAAGTTTCGAGTACCAGTTCTGGACCAGTGATTTGGCTGTCACCCACCTCTGCCCAGCAGAGTGGTGATCGACACTTCCGTCCGTACAGCGCTTCAAACAGCGCTGCTTTAATACTTGCGTGGTAGCCGTTAATATACGAAAACTCTACCAAAGGTAAGTGAGGTTCACAACTTTTTCCAAAATCCAATACGCATGCACGCAACATATCTTCCAGGGTCTGAATGGTTCGTTCACTTTGACCATCCTTCTGAGGATGGTATGATGTGCTCATATCAAGACGGGTGCCTAGTGCGCTTTGCAGCGACTTCCAAAAGTGCGAAGTGAAACGAGAATCTCGATCAGAAATGATTGAGACAGGCACTCCGTGTCTAGACACTACTTCCTTCATGTAGACGTGAGTCAGTCTTTCCATTTTGTCCGATTCCTTAATCGCTAAGAAGTGTGCAGACTTAGTCAACCGGTCAACGATCACCCAGATGGTATCGCATCCCGTCGGTGTCTTAGGTAAACCCGTAATAAAATCCATTGAGATGTGTTCCCATTTCCACATTGGGAGTTCCGGTTGTTGCAGTAGGCCAGATGGTTTTTGGTATTCTATTTTGACTCTGGCACAAGTCAAGCATTTGCTCACGTAGGGGGCAATGTCGGCTTTCATGTTCGGCCACCAGTAAAGTGCCTTTAAATCATGATACATTTTATCTGAGCCAGGGTGGATAGAATATCGGGACTTGTGTGCTTCGTCCATCACCAGAGTTCTCAACTCTCCAAACCGTGGAACCCAAATCCGGTTCTCAAAATATCTGACCCCGTCCGATCTGGTTTCAAGTTGCTTGTTCATGCCCCGCATGAGTTCCGATGGAAGATTATCATCTTTCAAAGCTTCGTGCTGCGCCTCGCGAATCTGGTCGGGTAAGTTTGCATGAATCGTGAGTTGCAACGCTCGCACTCGTCTGGGTTTATCTGTTTCTTTTCTGCTGAGAGCGTCGGCCACTACATTGGCCTTGCCAGGGTGGTACTTGATGGCACAATCGTAATCTTTAAGCAGCTCGACCCAACGACGCTGTCGCATGTTCAGCTCCTTCTGATCGTAGATATGTTGGAGACTCTTGTGGTCGGTGTAAATGGTAAACTTGGTACCGTACAAGTAATGCCTCCATATCTTAAGAGCAAACACCACAGCTCCGAGTTCCAAATCATGGGTCGTGTAGTTCTTCTCGTGAACCCGTAGTTGTCGAGAGGCGTAAGCTATAACCTTCTCGAGTTGCATCAGCACACAACCGAGACCTTGTATAGATGCGTCACAGTGTACCTCAAAATTTTCCGTTCCCTCGGGGAGGGCTAGAATAGGGGCGCTACAGAGCTTGGTTTTCAACAGTTGAAAAGCGGATTCTTGCGCGTCACCCCAATTGTACTTAGTACCTTTGTGAGTCAAAGCGGTGAGGGGTTGAGCAATCTTTGAAAATCCCTCGATGAAACGCCGGTAGTAGCCGGCCATTCCTAGGAATTGCCGCACCTCAGTCGGAGTCTTAGGTGCTTCCCAGTTTTTGATGGCCTCTACCTTACCGGGATCGACATGGATACCATTTTCGTTGATCACATGTCCTAAAAAGTGAACCTCGCGAAGCCAAAACTCACATTTCGAAAGTTTAGCATACAGTTGTTCCTTCTTCAATAATTCTAGAATTACCCTTAAATGTTCTTCATGGTCAGCTTCGTTCTTGGAGTAGACGAGAATATCATCAATGAAAAGAATCACGAACTTGTCGAGGTACGCCTTGCATACTCGATTCTTGAGATCTATAAATACGGCTGGTGCGTTGGTTAGGCCAAAAGGCATAACCGAAAACTCATAGTGACCATACCGTGTTCTGAAAGCCGTCTTTGAGATATCTTCTTCGCGCACTCTTAGTTGGTGGTAACCAGATCGCAGATCGATCTTCGAGAAGTAACTCGATCCTTGAAGCTGGTCAAACAAATCATCAATTCGGGGTAAAGGATAACGGTTCTTGACCGTCACCTTGTTCAACTCCCGGTAGTCGATACACATTCGGAAAGTCCCGTCCTTCTTTCGGACAAACAAGACAGGGGCTCCCCATGGCGACGAGCTAGGTCGGATAAAACCCTTATCCAACAAATCTTGCAACTGAGTGGACAACTCCTGAAGCTCCGCCGGTGCGAGCCGATACGGGGCTCGTGCTATGGGTGCTGCACCAGGTGTCAACTCGATTTGGAATTCGACTTGTCGTATAGGAGGGAGTCCGGGCAAATCTTCCGGGAAAACTTCCGGAAAATCTCGCACAACATGTATATCTTCAATTCGCTTCTCCTCCGCGGGTTTCTCAACAATCTGCGCCAAAACTGCCGGATGACCCTTTCGCAGGTACTTCTGCGCCTTCATAAGGGTAATGACGCTGGTGGTCATTCCGCTTCTCTCACCTCGGACCGAAATGCTCACGCCGGAAGGGGTAGTAATGTGAACTATCTTGTCGTGACATATAATCTCCGCGCGGTTCTCGGATAACCAGTCCATGCCGACCACGATATCGAAACTACTAAGCGTAAAATGAATAAGGTCGATATCAAAGACATGACCTGACAGTTTTAACTTACATCCCGCAAGTACATGAGTCGTTACTATAGTCTTACCGTCAGCAAATTCAACAGAAAACTTAGCATCTAACGGAGTTGGAATTAAGTCTAAGAGTTGGCTAAAGGCTTTCGACACAAAACTCCTATCAGCTCCAGTGTCAAACAATACAGAAGCAAAACAATCGTTCGCAGGGAACTTACCAGTCACCACGTGCGGATCATTGCGGGCTTGACCCGACCCAATTACAAAAGCTCTTCCTTTGCCATTGCTTCCACCACTACTGCCACTTCCATTACCTCCATTGTTGTCGTTCTGTTTCAGCTTGGGACAATCTTTCCTGAAATGACCTTCCTGCCCACATTCGAAACATCCCTTCGTCGTCATAGGTGGCTTAGGAGCACCCTTTTCCGCAAGGTGTCCTCTACATTCCTTCGCCTGGTGACCCATCTTTCCGCATCTCTGACACTTGACACGGTCACACGGGCCAACATGATGATAGTTGCACCTATTGCACTTCGGATATTTCCCAGCATATCCGCTCGAACCCTGCCCGCTACCATTGTTATTGCTGTTGTGAGTCTGATTGTTAAAGCTCCGAGTGAATTCGGGCTTACGGTAGTGTTGTTGCGGTGGGAGGTTCGAGGATGAGGATCTGGTGTTGTCAAACTTTCTCTTTCCGCTGCTCGGGTTGCTGTTGCTGTTGTTGTCATTACTCGGGTTGTCACGGGCTTTAGTGGTTGAACCCCTAGGTGGTAACGCACCTTGGGTCACAGCCTGATCCGTCAGTTTGTGAGCTAAACGGATCACTTGTTGAATTGTGGCTGGTCTGGAAGACGTCACCATGCCCTGAATCTGCGGTGCTAACCCATCGATATACATTTCAATCCTCTTACTCGGCGGATCTACCATCCGCGGACACATCACCGCTAACTCGTGAGAACGGGTAGTGTAGGCTTCGATTTCTTAGCCCACCATCTTCAGTGACCAAAATTCTGACTCTAACTTCGAAATCTCCTCTCTCGGACAGTACTCCTCTTGCATCATGTTTTTGAACTCCTCCCAGTTCATCGCGTTAGCCAGTTCCAATCCAAGGATCTGCACGTTCTATTTCCACCAAGTGATGGCAGAATCCTCAAGTGTTCCAGCAGCGAATTTGACCCTACTGGCAGGGGGACAATTACACATCTCAAATGCCGACTCGGCCTTCTCAGGCCAACGCAGGAAGCCTATAGCTCCCTCAGTGCCCTTAAACGTACTGGGCTTGCAGTCAAGGTAATTCTTGAAGGTACACGTTCCACTTGGACCTCCAGCTTGATTCTGAACGTGTGCGGCTAAAGCGGCGGCCGCATGGTCGTTCAGCAGAGTTTGGAGTTCAGCTGCAGTCAAGTTGATGTTACCACGTCCGTGTCCAGCGTTTCTTCCAGTCATTTCCTAGAATCACAGTACAAAATGTTAAACATGAATTTTTCTTTCATATACAACACACCATACATGTAATAAAAGATAGGTAAGAAAGACATAAGAAACAACATCACATCACAACCATATATTAATCTAATTAATAATTCATGATTAAAACCATTGTATTCGCTACAAAGTATTTCCAATCAATCCTTAAAATCATAGAAAATAATAGTTCGGATGGAGACAACCCCTCCATCTAGGTGTTATCATCACTAGATGTCATCATCTGAGGACACCTCTGAGTGTGCCTCCTCCTCAGCCGGTTCTTCCTCCGGTTCTTCTTCGGGTTCTTCCTCGGGATCCTCCTCTTCTGGATCTTCTTCAGGTTCCTCATCAGGCTCTGCCTCAGGCTCGGCCTCAGGCTCTGCTTCAGGTTCGGCTGCGTTCTGAGCAATTTGCATTTGTAACACGTCACAACGCTCTAAAGCTATCTCGGTTCGGGTCCTTGCTACTTGGAGTTGCTCTTGCAAGTCTATCATCTCGGCTTGCATCTTTCTCATAATCTTCATCTGTTGATCACTAGCCTCTTGCATTTCCTTCATTGCCGCTGCCATGGGGGCAATCTCCTCCTTAGTCTCGGTTACGTCTTTTAATAGTCCGGAAACGTTCGCTCTCGTATAGCGCATGTAACCCACGTCACGCTCCAAACATGAAACAACAGCTGCGAGAACTCGCTCTACAGGTTCGGTTATGGGTGGTAGGGTGTTGGGATAAGCAGGGTGGTTCGGGTGAGGTAACGGGGGAACTTGTTCGCGATAGACCATACGCCTAATCATGTTAGGCTACCAATCCCAGCTAACATCGTTTTCGTATATGCCTCCGGATAAGCGGTACCTCTTCGGTGCGGGAGCTTCGAGTTCCGGGACTGCTCGGGGTGGCGATGCGGTAGGTAACTGCGGTTCCTTCCCGTGAGCATGAGTCATCGGATCAGATGATGATGAGGGTGGCAGCGTCGACATTCCTACAGGTAAGCCGTGTATGCGCACGCGTATGAGTGAAAGAGGTAGAGAGATAAGATAACAAAGACTACACAAATCTATGTAGTGCGTATCATTATAACTAATGGGTCGTCGCGGTTATAGTCTAGTATGCATGCAGCTTCTAATTCGCTATAACCAATGGCTCTGATACCAATCTGTCACACCCTCAAAATCCACTAACGGGGTTTTACCGTCAGATGGTGTGAACTAACAGGATCGGAATCATTAGTTATAATCAAACCATAAAACAAAGTTTCAAAACCATGAAAACGTTTACGAGTAATTAAATGCGGAAGCGTAAAAAAAAAACCATAGCAAACAATGTTACGTCATGCAGGACGACTTAAAACCCAATGATAATAGTTTAAAATAAGTTTTTGCATAATTAAAAATGTTTCAAGCAATGCATGTTCCTAAACCGCGCGCCCGCCTCGGCTACCTGAGAATAACATACTAAAAGTGTCAACACAAGGTTGGTGAGTTCACAAGTTTATATAAAAATAAATGTTTAGCGTTTGCGTTCAGCGTTTTGCGTTAAGCGTTTTACGTTACAGCGTTTTGCGTTACAGCGTTTTGCATTACCAGATTGTGTTATGTCAATTATATATCTATAGGTAGCTAGCCTATAAAACAAGTATCACTAAGTGTTCGACACCGAAGCTGACTGTTTATTCATTTGCCTTGCCACCAGGTCATCCAGACCATGGTATGTGTTTAGCCAAGATTACACCCACTCGACCTGCAGTCGAGTTTAGCGTTAGGTGGGGTTTGTCAAACCCAGTAGTACTACTAAACAGTGACTCGCTATTATCCAAATATTAACCGGTTCGATGTTATGAAGGACTTTAGTTTACGCGTTTGCCACTTAGTCTTTACAAGTGATATATAATCTATATTAACAAAATCTTAAATGCGTTTCGGAGTATGTTATCTCCCACAAGTGAAAAGCGTTTAAAAAGTTTAAAAGGGGAAAGTGAAACTCACTGTTTGCGAAGAAATTCCCAAATTAAATCACCAAGATGCGCGTCACAGAAAAACTCTCTCTAGCGTTCTAAAACAACAAAGAGATTTTTCTAAGTGTCAGAATATTATCGAGTCTCTAGACCCGGCACATAATACCTATGCACATAACATGTTTCGTGTTTCGTTTGTGAATCGTGTGTGACTTTAACAAGTGTATTTGTGATACGTTACATGTGTAATCAATTATTTACGTGTCATGTATTCATAAAGTACATCACTAGCAATTACTCCGCATAAGGGCAATTTGGTCAACACATAACAATTAACTAGCCATAATTCCCCACGAGGGCAATTTGGTCAAATCATGACAATCAATTAGCAATTATTCCCCGCAAGGGCATTTTGGTCAAAACATAACAATTATATAGCAAGTATCATGTTTCATGCATTTTCACAAAACTCAGCAGTTAGTTTCACCGAGACAGAAATTCTACTTGAAAGATTGTACTATTCCACCGATCATAGCATCTCAATTAATTTACCAAAAATCATCACAGAAGCATATATGTCTTAGGTTTCCTGAACATATTTTATTATATTTTTATTCCACATAGTTTTCTCACAATCATCAAATCATTACAGAAAACTCATAACAGTCAAATTCATGCGCAACAGAATTTTATTTGAAATTCCTGATAAAAGAAAAATCCAATAAATGCAAGACCACTTGGGTTAGGTTCCTAATTCAATAAGTCAACTTCCAGAAGTGGAACCAACCCAATTGGTCTCGTAGTTCATGAGATATAACATTTACAAAACAACCTAACAGCAGGTCTAACAGCTCAGCTTTGCACAACGTTTTTGTAAAATCATAAATGTTAACCTTTACTTGTCCAAAAATTACAAATTTATATTCTTTAGAAACTAGACTCAACCTAATTTACTGTAGAATCAATAACTTCAACCAATTTTCACATTTACACTTCGTTACAGTAACTTAAAAATCAATAATACATTCTGTCCAAAAACTGTTTGCATCCAAACTCAACATATTAACTATCTATGAACTATCATGCATTCATATAACACTCTAGACTCCATAAACACCATCCATGCACATCAATTACACATTACATACATGATTAGGGTTTTTGTTTGAACTCAAATCAAAGACACAAGTAATTAGCATGTAACAATATCAATTCTAGTTATCATATCATTAACAAATTAACAACAATCATATTATCACAACACCATAAAGAAATCGGCAGCTAGGGTTTGTAGTTAACCCAACAAACATCAAAATCCAGTATAAAGGATGCATAGGATAATCGATTATACCTTCCTAGCACCTAATTCTTCAATCAAAAGCTTGATTTCTTGATTGTATGTGTGTGTATAGGTGACGGCAGACAAGGGAAGAGGGGCTAGGGGTTCCGATCGGGGTTTGTGGGGGAAAGAAAATAAGTTAGGGTTTAGTTTTAGTATTATTTATAAACATAATATGTTACATTCAAGTCCCTCCACTTTCAGTTGTTGTTTTTCTAACTTAAATAACTAGTTTACAACTTGAGTTAACATTTATAACCATGTTATCACATAACACATAAGTCTAACACATAATTATCACATAATTCTTGTTTTGACGTTTTTCGTTTATTCTTCAATTGTTTGCGTCAACTCGTTTGCGTTTCGGTGCAATTCCCGAAAGACTACACATGTAGTAAGTGTTAAGCGTCATTTAAACCCTAGTTTAAATGTAATGAAGTGTGCGTTATAGATTCAGTGATCTTAAGTTTGAATTGACGGAGTTGAGTTAACGGAGTTAACCTGAAATTGACGATTGTCACATCATTCCCTTGTTAAAGAATTTTCGTCCCGAAAATTTGAGTCAAGTCGTGATGAGTGTCTGAAAAAGTAAGAAAAATTTCAGTTTGTCATATCATCCCCTAGTAGGAAGAAATTTCGTCCCGAAATTTAATTCATACCTCCGGTGATTTCTGACGGTTTGCCGGGTTTCGCGGTTTTCTGTGTTTGGTTAGCCCTTCAAAAAGGTGAGGATACTTTTTCATCATTTGATCCTCGCGTTCCCACGTGAACTCCGGTCCACGTCTCGAGTTCCAACGAACCTTAACGATTGGAATTTTGCTGTGCTTGAGCGTTTTGGTTTCCCAATCCAAAACCTCGATTGGTTCCTCAATGAAACGAAACTGTTCTTCAACTTGTAGTTCGTCCAAAGGGACTACTTGGGTTTCATCAGATAGGCATTTCTTCAAATTGGATACGTGGAATACATTGTGTACGCCACTGAGTTCCGTTGGTAGGTCCAGTCGATACGCAACTGGACCAACGCGCTCAGTTATCCGGTAAGGACCAACATATCGTGGGTTGAGTTTGTTTCGCTTACCAAAGCGAACCACACCTTTCCAAGGTGAGACTTTGAGTAACACTTGGTCATTCACTTGAAATTCGAGAGGTTTTCGGCGCTAGTCGGTGTAACTCTTTTGGCGATCTCGTGCTGCTGCCATGCGATTTCGGATTTGAACAATCTTTTCCGAAGTTTTGAGTACCAGTTCTGGACCAGTGATTTGGCTGTCACCCACCTCTGCCCAGCAGAGTGGTGATCGACACTTCCGTCCGTACAGCGCTTCAAACGGGGCTGCTTTAATACTTGCGTGGTAGCCGTTATTATACGAAAACTCTACCAAAGGTAAGTGAGGTTCCCAACTTTTTCCAAAATCTAATACGCATGCACGCAACATATCCTCCAGGGTCTGAATAGTTCGTTCACTTTGACCATCCGTCTGAGGATGGTATGCTGTGCTCATATCAAGACGGGTGCCTAGTGCGCTTTGCAGCGACTTCCAAAAGTGCGAAGTGAAACGAGAATCTCAATCAGAAATGATTGAGACAGGCACTCCGTGTCTAGACACTACTTCCTTCATGTAGACGCGAGTCAGTCTTTCCATTTTGTCCGATTCCTTAATCGCTAAGAAGTGTGCAGACTTAGTCAACCGGTCAACGATCACCCAGATGGTATCGCATCACGTCGGTGTCTTAGGTAAACCCGTAATAAAATCCATTGAGATGTGTTCCCATTTCCACATTGGGAGTTTCGGTTGTTGCAGTAGGCCAGATGGTTTCTGGTATTCTATTTTGACTCTGGCACAAGTCAAGCATTTGCTCATGTAGGTGGCAATGTCGGCTTTCATGTTCGGCCACCAGTAAAGTGCCTTTAAATCATGATACATTTTATCTGAGCCAGGGTGGATAGAATATCGGGACTTGTGTGCTTCGTCCATCACCAGAGTTCTCAACTCTCCAAACCGTGGAACCCAAATCCGATTCTCAAAATATCTGACCCCGTCCGATCTGGTTTCAAGTTGCTTGTTCATGCCCCGCATGAGTTCCGATAGAAGATTATCATCTTTCAAAGCTTCGTGCTGCGCCTCGCGAATCTGGTCGGGTAAGTTTGCATGAATCGTGAGTTGCAACGCTCGCACTCGTCTGGGTTTATCTGTTTCTTTTCTGCTGAGAGCGTCGGCCACTACATTGGCCTTGCCAGGGTGGTACTTGATGGCACAATCGTAATCTTTAAGCAGCTCGACCCAACGACGCTGTCGCATGTTCAGCTCCTTCTGATCGTAGATATGTTGGAGACTCTTGTGTTCGGTGTAAATGGTAAACTTGGTACCGTACAAGTAATGCCTCCATATCTTAAGAGCAAACACCACAGCTCCGAGTTCCAAATCATGGGTCGTGTAGTTCTTCTCGTGAACCCGTAGTTTTCGAGAGGCGTAAGCTATAACCTTCTCGAGTTGCATCAGCACACAACCGAGACCTTGTATAGATGCGTCACAGTGTACCTCAAAATTTTCCGTTCCCTCGGGGAGGGCTAGAATAGGGGCGCTACAGAGCTTGGTTTTCAACAGTTGAAAAGCGGATTCTTGCGCGTCACCCCAATTGTACTTAGTACCTTTGTGAGTCAAAGCGGTGAGGGGTTGAGCAATCTTTGAAAATCCCTCGATGAAACGCCGGTAGTAGTCGGCCAGTCCTAGGAATTGCCGCACCTCACCAGTTTTTGATGGCCTGGCCTCTACCTTACCGGGATCGACATGGATACCATTCTCGTTGATCATATGTCCTAAAAAGTGAACCTCGCGAAGCCAAAACTCACATTTCGAAAGTTTAGCATACAGTTGTTCCTTCTTCAATAATTCCAGAATTACCCTTAAGTGTTCTTCATGGTCAGCTTCGTTCTTGGAGTAGACGAGAATATCATCAATGAAAAGAATCACGAACTTGTCGAGGTACGCCTTGCATACTCGATTCATGAGATCTATAAATACGGCTGGTGCGTTGGTTAGGCCAAAAGACATAACCGAAAACTCATAGTGACCATACCGTGTTCTGAAAGCCGTCTTTGAGATATCTTCTTCGCGCACTCTTAGTTGGTAGTAACCAGATTGCAGATCGATCTTCGAGTAGTAACTCGATCCTTGAAGCTGGTCAAACAAATCATCAATTCGGGGTAAAGGATAACGGTTCTTGACCGTCACCTTGTTCAACTCCCGGTAGTCGATACACATTCGGAAAGTCCCGTCCTTCTTTCGGACAAACAAGACAGGGGCTCCCCATGGCGACGAGGTAGGTCGGATAAAACCATTATCCAACAAATCTTGCAACTGAGTGGACAACTCCTGAAGCTCCGCCGGTGCGAGCCGATACGGGGCTCGTGCTATGGGTGCTGCACCAGGTGTCAACTCGATTTGGAATTCGACTTGTCGTATAGGAGGGGGTCCGGGCAAATCTTCCAGGAAAACTTCTGGAAAATCTCAAACAACAGGTATATCTTCAATTCGCTTCTCCTCCACGGGTTTCTCAACAATCTGCGCCAAAACTGCCAGATGACCCTTTCGCAGGTACTTCTGCGCCTTCATAAGGGTAATGACGCTGGTGGTAATGCCGCTTCTCTCACCTCGGACCGAAATGCTCTCGCCGGAAGGGGTAGTAATGTGAACTATCTTGTCGTGACATATAATCTCCGCGCGGTTCTCGGATAACCAGTCCATGCCGACCACGATATCGAATCTACTAAGCGTAAAAGGAATAAGGTCGATATCAAAGACATGACCTGACAGTTTTAACTTACATCCCGCAAGTACATGAGTCGTTACTATAGTCTTACCGTCAGCTAATTCAACAGAAAACTTAGCATCTAACGGAGTTGGAGTTAAGTCTAAGAGTTGGCTAAAGGCTTTTGACACAAAACTTCTATCAGCTCCAGTGTCAAACAATACAGAAGCAAAACAATCGTTCACAGGGAACTTACCAGTCACCACGTGCGGATCATAGCAGGCTTGACCCGACCCAATTACAAAAGCTCTTCCTTTGCCATTGCTTCCACCACTACTGTCACTTCCATTACCTCCATTGTTGTCGTTCTGTTTCAGCTTGGGACAATCTTTCATGAAATGACCTTCCTGCCCACATTCGAAACATCCCTTCGTCGTCATAGGTGGCTTAGGAGCACCCTTTTCCGCAAGGTCCCCTCTACATTCCTTCGCCTGGTGACCCATCTTTCCGCATCTCTGACACTTGACACGGTCACACGGGCCAACATGATGATAGTTGCACCTATTGCACTTCGGATATTTCCCAGCATATCCGCTCGAACCATGCCCGCTACCATTGTTATTGCTGTTGTGAGTCTGATTGTTAAAGCTCCGAGTGAATTCGGGCTTACGGTAGTGTTGTTGCGGTGGGAGGTTCGAGGATGAGGATCTGGTGTTGTCAAACTTTCTCTTTCCGCTGCTCGGGTTGCTGTTGCTGTTGTTGTCATTACTCGGGTTGTCACGGGCTTTAGTGGTTGAACCCCTAGGTGGTAACGCACCTTGGGTCACAGCCTAATCCGTCAGTTTGTGAGCTAAACGGATCGCTTGTTGAATTGTGGCTGGTCTGGAAGACGTCACCATGCCCTGAATCTGCGGTGCTAACCCATCGATATACATTTCAATCCTCTTACTCGGCGGATCTACCATCCGCGGACACATCACCGCTAACTCGTGAGAACGGGTAGTGTAGGCTTCGATTTCTTAGCCCACCATCTTCAGTGACCAAAATTCTGACTCTAACTTCGAAATCTCCTCTCTCGGACAGTACTCCTCTTGCATCATGTTTTTGAACTCCTCCCAGTTCATCGCGTTAGCCAGTTCCAATCCAAGGATCTGCACGTTCTAATTCCACCAAGTGATGGCAGAATCCTCAAGTGTTCCAGCAGCGAATTTGACCCTACTGGCAGGGGGACAATTACACATCTCAAATGCCGACTCGGCCTTCTCAGCCCAACGCAGGAAGCCTATAGCTCCCTCAGTGCCCTTAAACGTACTGGGCTTGCAGTCAAGGTAATTCTTGAAGGTACACGTTCCACTTGGACCTCCAGCTTGATTCTGAACGTGTGCGGCTAAAGCGGCCGCCGCATGGTCGTTCAGCAGAGTTTGGAGTTCAGCTGCAGTCAAGTTGATGTTACCACGTCCGTGTCCAGCGTTTCTTCCAGTCATTTCCTAGAATCACAGTACAAAATGTTAAACATGAATTTTTCTTTCATATACAACACACCATACATGTAATAAAAGATAGGTAAGAAAGACATAAGAAACAACATCACATCACAACCATATATTAATCTAATTAATAATTCATGATTAAAACCATTGTATTCGCTACAAAGTATTTCCAATCAATCCTTAAAATCATAGAAAATAATAGTTCGGATGGAGACAACCCCTCCATCTAGGTGTTATCATCACTAGATGTCATCATCTAAGGACACCTCTGAGTGTGCCTCCTCCTCAGCCGGTTCTTCCTCCGGTTCTTCTTCGGGTTCTTCCTCGGGATCCTTCTCTTCTGGATCTTCTTCAGGTTCCTCATCAGGCTCTGCCTCAGGCTCGACCTCAGGCTCTGCTTCAGGTTCGGCTGCGTTCTGAGCAATTTGCATTTGTAACACGTCGCAACGCTCTAAAGCTATCTCGGTCGGGTCCTTGCTACTTGGAGTTGCTCTTGCAAGTCTATCATCTCGGCTTGCATCTTTCTCATAATCTTCATCTGTTGATCACTAGCCTCTTGCATTTCCTTCATTGCCGCTGCCATGCAGGCAATCTCCTCCTTAGTCTCGGTTACGTCTTTTAATAGTCCGGAAACGTTCGCTCTCGTATAGCGCATGTAACCCACGTCACGCTCCAAACATGAAACAACAGCTGCGAGAACTCGCTCTACAGGTTCGGTTATGGGTGGTAGGGTGTTGGGATAAGTAGGGTGGTTCGGGTGAGGTAACGGGGGAACTTGTTCGCGATAGACCATACGCCTAATCATGTTAGGGTACCAATCCCAGCTAACGTCGTTTTCGTATATGCCTCCGGATAAGCGGTACCTCTTCGATGTGGGAGCTTCGAGTTCCGGGACTGCTCGGGGTGGCGATGCGGTAGGTAACTGCTGTTCCTTCCCGTGAGCATGAGTCATCGGATCAGATGATGATGAGGGTGGCGGCGTCGACATTCCTACAGGTAAGCCGTGTATGCGCGCGCGTATGAGTGAAAGAGATAGAGAGATAAGATAACAAAGACTACACAAATCTATGCAGTGCGTATCATTATAACTAATGGGTCGTCGCGGTTATAGTCTAGTATGCATGCAGCTTCTAATTCGCTATAACCAATGGCTCTGATACCAATCTGTCACACCCTCAAAATCCACTAACGGGGTTTTACCGTCAGATGGTGTGAACTAACAGGATTGGAATCATTAGTTATAATCAAACCATAAAACAAAGTTTCAAAACCATGAAAACATTTACGAGTAATTAAATGCGGAAGCGCAAAAAAAAACCATAGCAAACAATGTTACGTCACGCAGGACGACTTAAAACCCAATGATAATAGTTTAAAATAAGTTTTTGCATAATTAAAAATGTTTCAAGCAATGCATGTTCCTAAACCGCGCGTCCGCCTCGGCTTCCTGAGAATAACATACTAATAGTGTCAACACAAGGTTGGTGAGTTCACAAGTTTATATAAAAATAAATGTTTAGCGTTTGCGTTCAGCGTTTTGCGTTAAGCGTTTTGCGTTACATCGTTTTGCGTTACCAGATAGTGTTATGTCAATTATATATCTATAGGTAGCTAGCCTATAAAACAAGTATCACTAAGTGTTCGACACCGAAGCTGACTGTTTATTCATTTGCCTTGCCACCAGGTCATCCAGACCATGGTATGTGTTTAGCCAAGATTACACCCACTCGACCTCCAGTCGAGTTTAGCGTTGGGTGGGGTTTGTCAAACCAGTAGTACTACTCAACAGTGACTCGCTATTATCCAAATATTAACCGGTTCGATGTTATGAAGGACTTTAGTTTACGCGTTTGCCACTTAGTCTTTACAAGTGATATATAATCTATATTAACAAAATCTTAAATGCGTTTCGGAGTATGTTATCTCCCCCAAGTGAAAAGCGTTTAAAAAGTTTAAAAGGGGAAAGTGAAACTCACTGTTTGCGAAGAAATTCCCAAATTAAATCACCAAGATGCGCGTCACAGAAAAACTCTCTCTAGCGTTCTAAAACAACAAAGAGATTTTTCTAAGTGTCGGAATATTATCGAGTCTCTAGACCCGGCACATAATACCTATGCACATAACATGTTTCGTGTTTCGTTTGTGAATCGTGTGTGACTTTAACAAGTGTATTTGTGATACGTTACATGTGTAAGCAATTATTTACGTGTCATTTATTCATAAAGTACATCACTAGCAATTACTCCCCGTAAGGGCAATTTGGTCAACACATAACAATTAACTAGCCATAATTCCCCACGAGGGAAATTTGGTCAAATCATGACAATCAATTAGCAATTATTCCCCGCAAGGGCATTTTGGTCAAAACATAACAATTATATAGCAAGTATCATGTTTCATGCATTTTCACAAAACTCAGCAGCTAGTTTCACCGAGACAGAAATTCTACTTGAAAGATTGTACTATTCCACCGATCATAGCATCTCAATTAATTTACCAAAAATCATCACAGAAGCATATATGTCTTAGGTTTCCAGAACATATTTTATTATATTTTTATTCCACATAGTTTTCTCACAATCATCAAATCATTACAGCAAACTCATAACAGTCAAATTCATGCGCAACAGAATGTTATTTGAAATTCCTGATAGAAGAAAAATCCAATAAATGCAAGACCACTTGGGTTGGTTCCTAATTCAATAAGTCAACTTCCAGAAGTGGAACCAACCCAATTGGTCTCGTAGTTCATGAGATATAACATTTACAAAACAACCTAACAGCAGGTCTAACAGCTCAGCTTTGCACAACGTTTTTGTAAAATCATAAATGTTAACCTTTACTTGTCCAAAAATTACAAATTTATATTCTTTAGAAACTAGACTCAACCTAGTTTACTGTAGTATCAATAACTTCAACCAATTTTCACATTTACACTTCGTTACAGTCACTTAAAAATCAATAATACATTCTGTCCAGAAACTGTTTGCATCCAAACTCAACATATTAACTATCTATGAACTATCATGCATTCATATAACACTCTAGACTCCATAAACACCATCCATGCACATCAATTACACATTACATACATGATTAGGGTTTTTGTTTGAACTCAAATCAAAGACACAAGTAATTAGCATGTAACAATATCAATTCTAGTTATCATATCATTAACAAATTAACAACAATTATATTATCACAACACCATAAAGAAATCGGCAGCTAGGGTTTGTAGTTAACCCAACAAACATCAAAATCAAGTATAAAGGATGCATAGGATAATCGATTATACCTTCCTAGCACCTAATTCTTCAATCAAAAGCTTGATTTCTTGATTGTATGTGTGTGTATAGGTGACGGCAGCCAAGGGAAGAGGGGCTAGGGGTTCCGATCGGGGTTTGTGGGGAAAGACAATAAGTTAGGGTTTAGTTTTAGTATTATTTATAAACATAATATGTTACATTCAAGTCCCTCCACTTTCAGTTGTTGTTTTTCTAACTTAAATAACTAGTTTACATCTTGAGTTAACGTTTATAACCATGTTATCACATAACACATAAGTCTAACACATAATTATCACATAATTATTGTTTTGACGTTTTTCGTTTATTCGTCAATCGTTTGCGTCAACTCGTTTACGTTTCGGTGCAATTCCCGAAAGACTACACATGTAGTAAGTGTTAAGCGTCATTTAAACCCTAGTTTAAATGTAATGAAGTTTGAATTGACGGAGTTGAGTTAACGGAGTTAACCTGAAATTGACGATTGTCACAAAATAGAACACATAAGGTAAACAAATAAGCACGTATGGGGATCCTAAGCATGTTACTAAGGCACCACTAACGACATATCTTAAATCTTCGACTCTGATCCCAATCTGTCACACCCCAACCTAAGGCGGAAATGACGAGGCGTGATCCGATTGCTCAAAGTTCGAAGATACTATCATATATAAAATGTGACAATATCTAATTAATTATTTACAGATATTACACACATTATCCAAATATACAAAACAATCCAAATGCACAAATATGAGTTCATATAACGATTATCTTGATTATATCCTAAGGTCTTGTCTACGTGTCCAACTTCAATCTTCAGGCAACGTGCATATACGTAGAAAATGGAGTTTTTGTCAACAAATATGTTGAGTGAGTTTACCACCAAGTTTTAACACCAAAATAATGTTAATATGATAAATAAGCAAAACGTAATAAATGCGGTAATGAAATTAAACCATAAGCAAATAAGTTGTCGACTAAACCATTGCCAATCAAATCGGGCGCCGGTAAATCAACTATGAGCATATAATGAGAATAAGACCGTTGCCAAGCAAATCGGGCGGTGGTCAATGACAATGAGAACCCCTCCAAGGGGATATGTCAAGTGAATCAATACAACACATAAGAACATAACAAGTAGATTTGATTAATCACACACAATTACACGTTTGCTATTTTGGATATGTATATAAGTTATGTATATACATAGTATGATATACGCATATTTCCTCAAAAAATTGTGAAAAATTGAGTAAAATAGAGAAATGATAAAACTCACCTTAGACGGAAGGCAAGTGATTAATAAATTCGACAACGAACTAATGATTTAAGCGAGTCGTCCAATACACGTCCAACGAGATTAATGATCCGAATATGAAACTTTATTGTATGAAACTATAAATAAAAACAAACTTAATGATGCTGGAATCAATCCAAAAAGGATGGGTAGAACTCTAGTTATGATGATTTTAATGTTTAAACGAGTTGATTCTGACCAGAATCTGAACTTCGAGTTGGGAGTCAGGTTTTGTTCAGAACCCTTAAAATTTAATTATAAGAAGAAATGTCTTCTGGACCGAACGTTGAATCCGACCAGAAGCATGAGAAAACGAAAAGTCAAACTTGTTGAATGTTTTACCCTTCATCGGGTTTTAATGCAATTGACCAGTCAATACCCTTCAATCTCAGAAATTGATTGAAAGCTATTAGCAAGGGAATGTGTATAAACAATTCTACATTTTACAACTTACCCGGAAAGTGAAAGGATTGACGAGAAACGGAAGTCAAAGATCCTAAAGCAAGCAAAGTCGACGAACAAGTCTTGAATCTTTAACGAAGATGCAAAAACTGAAGGGTTGGAGGATGAACAGAGGTAGGTGACGGCTATGGGATGTTCTTTAGGGTTAGATTAAAGTTACAGCAGATGAATGGGGCTTGTTTATATAAGAATACATAATAGGAACTAATTATGGGCTTTTTGGCCCGTTTAAGCAAGTAAATACGTTTTAAAGAAATAATCGATGATTTATACATAAATATCTAGTCTTGGGTAGTAAGAAACGAATTAGCATTTGTAGTATAGTTACAAGATGTTTACATGGACCTTAATTCACTCAAACATGCCTAAAATAAACGATTTTATGCCTTAAAGGAGCTAAGAAACGAAATAAAGTTAAGCGATCTAACCAGTGGTGTGAAGGCGTCGCGCGACAATGGTAGGGAGTCTCCCTGGATGGCGCTCTGGCTAGCCAAGGAAGGAACTTTGGTTTTTTGGCAATAATGGTCCCTAAACTTTCTGAAATGTTCAATTTTTGACTATTTTAAAGTTTAAACCAAGAATAAATAACTTTAAGAACTTTAAGGGTACAAAAGGAATATTAGAAACTTATTTACATATAAATATTTGATTTTAATTAATATTAAGGAACTTAAATATTTCCGAGTCGGGTTATATGTTAACGTATACGGGTTTGAAAAATCCGAGATATTTACACTCTACTTGGCATTAATGCTAACAATTAACAAGTTACAATTCCGGATTTTGCGCACAATCAAGCTACTCTAAGGGAAAATTACAATTTTCCCCCATCCCACATTTAAGGTTGACATTGTCCTCAATGTTTAAATTTTAGCATTTAAAAGAACATTAACGAGGACGGGGTTAAAATTTACTGCTTATTTTATTAATTTTAAAACCGTGCTTAATGTGATGGTCATAACAATTTATACAATTACACTTTTAAAAAACAAACTAGAAAAACAAAGAAAATTATGAAAACGAAATCACCAGATTAGGTAACTCATGTGCACTCGTGTCGGCCTAGACGAACCTGTCTCCTCAACTCACTCAACAGTATCTGCAAACTCTCACACGTGTAGAATCATGAGTCTCACAATATTAGAATAGGCCTTTTAAACTGTTTGCAAAATTGTTGATTTTAATTACCAAGCCAAATTAAATAAATTTAATAATAAAATTTGTTAAACTAGTAAAATTGTTAAAAGACCTAACTCACTTCCGTAGGAATCACGATTGCATTAGCCATTTAAACCCCCCGGTAGCCTGGGTGGACGAGTGTGGTCTCGTGAGGGTTTATAGTGAACTACACCCACAAAGTTCAAATACAACAAAAAATATACACGTACTTGAACCAACCGTAGCAAAAGGAACATGAAAGCACATCAGATATACACAACCTCTTAACTTAAAATTCTTTCACTGAAACACTATAAAACTCTGACTTTTCCTTGTGGCATCCCCACACTTGAGTTTTGCTACAGTGGTACGTTTGATATAAAATGGTTAAATGAACTAATAAAATAAAATAAAATACAAATTGAAAATAAAATCCGGGTTGCCTCCCGGTTAGCGCTAAGTTTTTATCAAGGTCTTCAGCTGGACCGTTACCTGATTTAGCGGTTATGGTGGTCTAATGGAACATTTACCAACTGAGTTTCTTATTAATGCTCTGTAGTTGACACGCCTCGGCTCTATCTCGTTCTTCATGTTCATCATCCACCACGACACCACTAACCAACTTTTGTCGTTCTACTTTAATTTGAGTTACCTCTTCTAATAGTAGACTCACCAGTTTATCTTGAGCAGCATTAAACGTTTCCTGAGGTTGTAACCTCTGATTCGTTTTCTTCAATAACTCCATCACGTCTTGAATAGACTCTTCTTTGTACCCAAGGAATCTTCTTGATCCTGCTGATAATTCCTTTGATAGGTACGACCATGATTATAATATTGAGGGTCTTCTTTGTATATCGGTTGGGCGTACTCATCATAATAGTAGTCTTCCTCCTCTCGGTAACTTACAAAAGTGGGCGTTTCAGGTCCATCACTATCATATCCACTTGACTCGTAATTTTGTTGATAATCTAGTGGAGGTGGTGAATAGTTCTGGTACTGCCATTTATGACCCTGCTGGTTGAGGTTCCTTTGGTTATAATTATCTGAATTGTAGAAGCCTTGAGAGGTTGCTGAAGGTGGTTCATGATATGAATGTGGATGGTATTAGTCATCATCCTCCACAACCTTATATCCTTCATGTGGGTCATAGACCCGACTCCACATCATCTTGAGTTACCTTCACACATGAGACACACAAATACCAAACGTAAAGCTGACAAAAATAAAGTAAAACTAAAAGTAAACAAAGCACTAAACTATAACTTTGCGCGTTGATTCCCCGGCAATGGCGCCATTTTTGAACGATGTCGAAAGGTTAATCAAAAACACTTATAAAATACCTTTACTAGCAATGGCAAGTAAGTTGTCGAATCCACAGGGAATAAGTGGAAAGTGCTAATCAAATTCATAATTTATAAAATATTAAACTAAGTGGACAAACGATGTCAAGCGGTTTGAAAGATTTGTTAAGCAAAAAACAATGTTACTTTGATTTGTAAACAGTTATGAGGAAATAACCAATCTCCAGGTTTCAGGTTGTGAAGCAAGTTGGACAAGTAATTAAACCTATTTGGAAATCTCTTTGTTTGAATTAATAAGCAAAAGACTAAATATTTGGCTCTACTGATTATCAAAACATATTCCGAACAATTGGCACAACTGAATAATAATCTAATTGATTACCAGTTTTAGGTCTTGATGAATGAAATCAATGCTATAGTTAATGATAAACGGGTCAATGACGATAAGAACTCAATCCTAACTGTTGATGACCTCAAACCAATTAACTGATACAATCTTAAGCATTCAATTACGAAAAACTGTTTAAGCACACAAACAAACGTAAAGATTTAACTAACCGAATGATTAACCAAATCCAAATCCAATATTAAGGTTCAAAATACCAAAAAGTCTAACCACAAACACAACCCTACACCTGGAGATGGTCACAGAAGCTTTAACCTAGCATAAGCATCTTGGAAATCTTGATTCTTGGTTGAGATGATGATAACATGGATGATGATGATGATTGGAAGGTGTTATGATGGTGGAGAATGGCCCCAAAATCGTCCAAGGATGTCAGGGTATGAAGCATATTTGATTTAGGGCTTAATTGGGCTTAATTATGGAAGAAAAACAAGAAAAAAACGATTTTCCATCAGACCTGGCCGTAAGCTACGGCAATCAGGTTCTGACTTACGGCTGCTACAACACCAAAACACTGTTTTTTTTTTCATAAAATCTTCATTTCAACTGCGTTTTCCTCCCCGTTTGCGGCCATGTATTAGTATTTCAATTCTCTATCATATCATATATCATTACTTTCATTTCCACTCCATCATGAATGCTCCAAATTCTCTCCTTTAATCTCCGATCACATGTAAACATAAAACCAATCAAAGTACTTATGTTCGATACATATAAACAAGTAAAACACACAATATAAAACACTTAAAGCATGTTATTTCACTTTAATACTTTTTCATGCATGCTTTTTGATTATCAAGTCTCACGAAGATTGAGGATGATACGCACTAGCATAGGAGTAAAACACAATAAAAAAAATGAAATTTTTGAAGTGTTGTTCCATGCAAAAATATTCACGATATTCGAGGTTGGAGGTAGTATCTTCACGATATTCGAAGAGAATACAGGGCTGACTATTTTCGCCGCTGTTCCATGCAAAAAATCTTAAAGAGTCATTCTCCGCATGCGCGAAGGACTTAAAAATCGATCAAAGCCTTAAATCGACCGTGTTTTAATTTTTACACTTTCTATTCAAAAGGAACTTCTGCTGTTGAGCCAAAGATTTGGCGTGAAATTACTCAAGAAAGATTGGAATCTTCTCAACACTCCCCAGAAATGGCTAAGAATAGAAACCGAGCAAACTTGGACCTCCCAACAAGGTTTTACTTGTCCTAGCAAGGTATTTTGTCTTTCGGGCAAGTTTATCTTCTTGAAGTCTTCTTTAGTGTCGATCCGAGTAGGGTTCACTATGTCTAGCAAGATTGTTCTTCATAGCCAAGCAAGATTTACTTCCGAGTAGGCTCTTGGCTAACCAAGCTTTTGAAGCCAAATATTTGGAAAATCTAGCAAAGTATTCTTTAATAAAACAGTGGTCCGAGCATGCTTGATGGAAGTTGATAAAGACTTATCTTAAGGACTTCATCGGGCAAGGTTCAACTCCGAGCATGCTACAGTGTTACCAACACACTTGGTTTTGCTAATAAGTTATTCTTTAACAAAGAGTTGAAAGGATTTTTGAAGAACAAGTTTGCTCGTAAGATCTTATCGGGCAAAGTTTGCTATGGTCAAGAAGATTGAAGTCTGCTAGGTGAGTATTTTCTAAGGAAAATACTCTAAGTAAAGTCTACCCGGAGAACTATACACCAGCACACTTCAAGGTTACCAGGTCTACTAGTAAAAGACAAATGAAACAAAATCTACCCGAAAGACCTGTTTTTACACTTAGTATATTTTTGAATATGTAATATGATTATGTACCTATCATTAGGGTTTTTAGAAGTCAGGACAACTGTCAGGTGATGGCAGGCCTATAAATAAAATAATTTAGGGAACGCCTACCACCAGACGGATTTGCCACTTTTCACTTTTTAGAAAAGAATCGAATATTCCTTATTTGAATGTGACGGCTGTCCTATGATTAGAAAGAATATACATTCCTTACAAGAAACCCTAATCGATTTACATTTATATGAAACCTTTCTATAAATGGAAATCTTTTGAGTGATTGTTTGTGTTTGTTACATTTATTAGTCTTTAAGCAACAATTTTGTTTGTTTCTGATTCCGCCGTTAATAAATAGTTAATCTTACAAAAAAATAGAAACGTCATCAACCTTCTTGTCGACACATTTATTGTGTGGGTTGTGACATTTATTGTGAGTTGAGTGATCTATTTCGGGACTGACAAGTGGTACCAGAGCTTGTTTGTTGCTGCTTTGTGTGAAGATTTGTTGCTTATTGCTGATTATTTGAAGATGAAGAATGACGTGAGCTGAGTACGGTTCCATTAAATACTGACGTCAACAACTCTGTTCTTTCTTCATTATTCCAGATCTGCAAATTTGGGTTACTTCTTTTACTTGTTTTTGGTTAAAGTTTGAATTTTTATTATTAAATCTTGCTCTAACCGAATCAGATACATCAGATCTGAAGAGTTCACTCTCAGATCTGATTGATTTTTCAAATTTGGTTTTTAGATCAGGATAAACTTTTCTCTATTTTTCTTTAAAATCACTTTACAAAAATACCAAAAATATGTCTGGTTTTGAAGAGCAAGAGGTATCCACTAACAAAATTCCAAGGCTTTCTGGGCAAGAAAATTTTGTCAAATGGAAAGTCTTGTTTGAGGCTGCTATGTGCTATAATGACGTGGATATGTGGAACTCCGTTAAAAATGGACTCTATGTTCCTGAAGGTGCAAATCCTAATCAAGCTGTGGTTGGCAAACTGAGGAAAATTGATGACAGAGCCCTTGCAATGATCAAGTTGAGTCTGTCTTGGGATATTCTCACCAAGGTTGCACACCATACAACAGCCAAGGCTATGTATGACGTAATACTTGAGATGTTTGAGGGTAATACAGAGCTGAAGAACATCAAGAAGCAAAGACTCAAACAACAACTTGAGAGGTTCAAGTATAAAGATGGGAAAAGATTGAAATCAATTCTTGAAGGTTCCTAGCAATTGTGAATGACCTGAGAACCACTGATTATATGATGACAGAATCTGATTTGAACACTAAGCTGCTATCATCATTGCCCGAAGAATGGTATACAGCTAGTAAGTTCATTATTAAGAAGCCAAATTTTGAAAGACTCAAGTTGGATGATTTGATTTGCTTCCTACAAGCAGCTGAGATAGAGATGATTGAAAATGAAATGATCAAGGAGGAGAAGCACTGTTTCCAGGTATCCAATGCACTCATTGCACCTATGGAAAATTTGTGACATTTGTCAATTTTTTGTATTCGTATTTGTATTTGTTTTTGTTGAACCGACCCGTTTTGTCATTTCAATGTACTTGTTTTTGAAAGTTATCAATTTATATCATATTCAAGGATTTAAAGTTCGTTTATGTTCATTATCTATTTGTATCGTTCAATCTACGAATCTCCGAGCCTTAAACGTTAATAAAATAATCAAGCTTCAAACGATTTGAGCATAACATGTATACAATCTAAATATATATTAAAGTATATAAAGTTTTATCAAGTTTAGTATATATATAAAGATCAAGGGTTAAAAGTAAATTAAGTTTAAAATTAATTTTATATATGATTATAAAGTAGAGGGGCCATAATGTAAATTAATCAAAATAATAATAATAATAATAACAAAGCAGCCCAGCCCCCGTCCCCTTTTCCCTCCTCGGTTTTCCGGTGGGTTTTTCGGCCGCCGGATTCCGGCGCCGGCAAACCCTAAAACAACCGTTTATAACTCGTTTTGATTCGTTATTTACCCTAAACGATGTCTCCACAATTTCTAAACTTGATTATGTAATTTATTTCGTCATTTATAACCCGATTAACACTAATTAAACTTTACCCGTCGAATACCAATCGAAATAATAAAAACACGAATTAAACACGACTTGATCTAATTGAGGCTATAAATAGGACACTAATCTTCGTCCCAAAGTTCTGCAAGCCTCACTATAAAAAAAAAACTATTTATACCCTCAAATCCGTCCACCCATATCCGATTTCGGCCGAGTCTAGTTCGTCGTCATTCCGAGACCTTTAAAGGTAATTGTTATATGAAAACAAATTAGTTTCAGGCGTATAATAAAACCCCTAACCTAAATCCATCAAACATGGAACGGATTGTAAGAATTGAACATCTAGGGTTTCATGAGGAGGAAGATGAAGTTGGGCATATATTTATAAATTTTTGTTTCCATCTATTAACAACAGAATAGCCTGGTCTAGTGGTTGTGTATTGTTGTTGATGCCATGGAGACCCGGGTTCGAACCGGAGTCACAACAGACCCATTTATTTTATTTTTAAATACATTTTTTATTAAATATAATAAATCAAATATATGTTTATAAATTTTATAAAATAACTAAATTCATTTTTATAGTTAAATAAAAGGTGTTTTAGGTTTATTTAGCATTTTGATCCAAGAATACAACTTTTACAAAACCCGAACCCTTTTATTAAAACTCTTAAAATATATATATAAATATGTATATATAAAATCGTTATGACTTTATAGAAACTAAACCGTCAAATATTATACTAAATTATAACTATAACGCTAAAACCCCGTAAACATTATATACAAATTTAATAGTAAACTCATAAATAATATTATAATAATAGGTCGTTAAATCCGTTAAACTTAAACATTATTATACGATAAAAGGTGTAAAAGTATATAACTATATATACAAATAATCATACATGAACTTTAAAAACCAACCTCTTATTTTCTATTATTTAGTTAGTAATTATAGTGTTTCTTATTTTAGCTCGCGAGATTCGATCCTTCGGTTTTGTATAACGCGCTTTCCGTTTCGTTCCCGAGTTGTCCTACCAATTTAAAAGGTGAGTTTCTCACAACCCCATTTTTACTCTTTTATTGTTTTGGGGGTAGCATATGTATCCTACAAAAACCCAATTGTTTTATGATTTTGCTTACAAACTACAATTCATACATGGACTTGTGTGCTACTTGTTACTTGCTCAATATTACTTGCTCATGGATTACTTCAATATAGTATGATCATATGCCCTCCCCCCTTTGCAGTCAAGACCTTGTTGTTATGAGTGGAAAAGGTCCTCATTAACCGAGTACATTGGTGCACAATCCCAATTGGAAAGGACCTTATTTGCTTTCACGAGTTTCATGGAATTGTATGGTTTTTATGTATTATATAAAAACTATGGGAACTCACCAACTATTAAGTTAGTTGACTTTATTTTATACATATGTTGCAGGTACGCTTATTAAAGGATGAAACAAGAGAAGACACTAGAAATAAGATTATCAATAATAAAGTGTTTGACTTGTTTTATTTTTTTTTGTAATTTTCTTATTTGCAAAAGTACTTGTTACTTGAATCATCAATGAATTAATGATATTATTGCCACTTAATAGTGTCACATGTGTTTTAGGCAATCTGTACTTCGCACCCGGGCGTATTCCGCTTTAGCCGGGGTGTTACAGATTGGTATCAATGCCATGACTATAAGATAGGACATTAGACGTAGTGTTCTAGTTAGTTATAGTTTATTTGCTTCATTGTTTAGGTTGCATGATTAGAAAATTATGTGGGCCTTATGTGATTGTTCAAAGAACGTACTTGTTACATTATACTGATGATTCAATTACTTCAATTACACAAGCACACACAAGTCCAAGGCTTATGCTTAAAAACAAAGATTTTTCCAACATTTTCAATTATTTGATTTTCATTGCGGTGTTCCGATATTTATTCTTCCTAAAGATTGTTCGTTATGGCGGGTATGTAGTAACTGGAAGGGGGACGTGCTTGTTTTCCGAAAATCTTGACACCAAGGTTATTGAAACCTAAGGATAAGCAATGCGTATAAATCCCAATCAGACGCGGGACCCGGTTGCTTACCTGGAGAGTTAGGAAAGAGCATGAATCCTATTAGGCCAAAGCATACCACTTTCAACGCCATATGAATCACAACTATAAGTTTTCACGCGATCATGTTCTCTTTGTGAAAAGAATATGGTTGCACTCCTCTATGTTTTACAATGTGTTTTAACTGGAAGTCTGTACACGAATACCCGTCTTTCAGTTCGATTTGATTTCGAATTTCTTTGATGTTTGGAAAATAAGAGTCCATGGTGATTTCATGAAAACTCTAAAGTTCCACACAAGATTTATTACCATTGTTATGATTTTTATTTATTTATTTATGTTTATTTATTTATTTTTTTTAAATCAAACTTTAATAAGGATTTTTATACCACACCCTATTCCGAGGCTCACGAATTTCGTCACCATTGTTTGCAAAATGTCTCTCCGTTTCAACAAGCGCCGTTCTTCCGGATCCTCTAGTCGCAAGTTGACCGCTCAGATCACCAAACAACTAGTCGCGATCATTCCTGATATGATGACCCAAATTCACCAGAATCTTTCTGCTAATAACGCCTCTGCTTCAAGCGAGCCTAAACCATCTCACTGTTCGTACAAGACTTTCACCAGCACCAAACCCCCAGAGTTTGAAGGGACTAAAGGTGCCACTTCCCTACTTCAGTGGTACGAACAAATGGAAAGCAAATTCCTCCACATTGAGTGTCCCGATGATAAGCGAACCTGTTTTACTACAAGTGTCTTTGAAAAAGGGGCACTTACCTGGTGAGTGAAGGAAAAGACAACCTGTGGTGCCGAAGCTGCCATGGCTATGCCATGGGATGAGTTGAAAGAACTGATGACCAAACAGTTTTGCCCTCCAAGTGAGCTTATGAACTTGGAAGCTGAGTTTTGGAACCTCAAACAAGAGAGTGGTGAGCACACAGTTACCCCAAGTCTGTTTAGAATCATTAACATAAAGAATAAAATGATTCTGTTGATACATTTGAATGATTAAACGTTTCACAATTAGTAAACTGGATTTATTGTCATAACCTGCATTTTCTAACAAAATCGATCCATTTAAACCATGATCATGAGCAAGTACATAAATATACTCCTGAAAGATAAGTGGATATAAGAAGTAGTGAGATCTATCTATCCCTAAATAGCTTTGGAATTTATCCATTTAAAAAAAAATTATTAATGGTAGAGGATTTGGGGGTTATAAATGATACATATTGCGATACAGTCAAAACAAGGTATTATAGTACAAACTGAATAGATACCTCGGATACAGATAAACTTCTCAACAGATTCTCTATCCTATCTTTTTCCTTTGTTTTCATTATAGGATAACAAGATGATTAAAATCCTTTACTTTTTTCAACCCAATCGCTCTTTTGATTTCAGAAATTTTTTATCAGTATACTGTTTCTTATACACATACTTCTCCATTATGGAATGGAGGGTGGTAATATTTAGGATTCATTAAAAAATCAAGAATACATTCCTGGGAGAAAGTCTTCCAGTATTGGGCGCTAATATTTTTTTAACGTCTAATTAGATCGGGTAATCATTCAAATTAAGAACGGAAGCTCGTTGCTTTTTCTTTCCCTATAATCAAAATGAAATTAATTGAAGCCATGGGGCCCTATCCATTTATTAATTCGACCCAACTTAAAATTGACTTCTATTTTATTTGCCCCTTTGAATAATTTAAACGAAGGCTTTGTCTTGAGCCGGAAAGAATAAAATATTCTCAGAACTCTTAATTGATACGACATGCTATTTTTTCCATTCATTCCCTTTGAGGATCAGTCGTGGTCTTCCAAACTTTACCGATGGTATGGACGAATCCTTCACTTCATCTAAATGTGTAAAAGATCCTAGCCGCACTTAAAAGCCGAGTACTCTACAGTTGATTTAGCAACCTACATAGAAAAAGGAAATGTAGATACAATCAGAATAAACAGAACAAAAAAATGATTAAATCAAACCATAAATCTACGTAATCTACGAAAAAATTTCCCGAAAAAAGAAATAAATCAAAAGTAAAGAAATGTAAAAAATGATGGACTATCCCCTATTTCTAGGTTATCCACTTTTTCAACCAAAAATCCGAGTAGCAAAGCTAATCCAACGAACCCATCAATTGAATCAACAGGTAAAAAATCAAACCTAAAACCTATGGGACAGAAATATATAGAGCTGCTTATCACGATGACTTATATTTGTTCGATACAATATTGTCAATATAAAGGTTAATAAAAGAATACGATGGAAAAAGTACAAGAACTAAAATTGAAAAAAAGTAAAAAAAAAAAAAAGACTTGTGTTGGATTGGCACTGAATATGCATATATACTAAAATTTTTAGTTTAGGTGGAGAATAAATAAAGATAAAGTAAAAAAAGGATTTATGCAATCAATAGTGTATTGAATCCATATATAATAAGTCGAATAACGAACTTCGATTCCTTGTTTCTTACTTGGTATTAGAGTTCGAATGAAAACTGCAGGTAATGTCAGAATTTTCTATTTTGTAAGGATCCATCAAATAAGGTTTACTTAGAAAAAGATTCTATAAAAGCAAAGATAAATAGATACGAAGATAGCAAGAAAATAAGTAGACCACTTCGCCTGCCATCGATAAGTACATTCGAGGACTACCGAGACAAATTCAAGATAGTGTCTTGAGTAGTGCTCCCAAGGAACTTGGTGACGCGATTAACCTTGCTGCAACTTTAACTGATAATCATGTTAAAGCCGGGACTTTAACATTGAAGGGATCGAAGAAGCCAGCTGATAAATCCTCTACCGAGTCCAAAGAATCGAAACCCGAGTCATCCAAGCCTGCTTACTCCTCACACCACCATAGCAAGAATCGCAAGAACTATGCGTTATCCTAACAAACCACACCTCAACCCCAACCCAACCTTTCACCACCTCTTCAAAAACCGTACAATGGACCCCATCCATTGTGCAACGCCTGTCAACGACACCATCCCGCCTTTTCTGTGTGTCGTCAATGCACTCGCTGCAACCGTTTTGGGCACCTTAGTGCCACATGCCGAGAGACCTCTGTCATTGCTCCTCCAAGATTGGCTCAACCAAACCCCCGTCCTGCGTCTTATGCCCAACCATTGAACCAAGTGCGAGCTTGCTACCATTGTGGTGATCCTAACCACTTTCGCAATGCGTGTCCACGACTCGCATCTGTAAACTCGCTTCAGCTTGCACCATCTCTGCTATACCAAGTGCAAACTTATCAAACCCAACAAGCTTATCAACTGCAAGTTCCACTGTTACTGTCTAACCAAGATCAAGTGCAGCCGTATCAAGCTATCCAAGCTCCTCCACCACAAGTTGGTCAAGCCGTTCCAGCTTCTCAAGCTCCTCAGGAAAATCGTGGGCGTGCTTTCATGATTAACACCAATCAAGCTCAGCAAAGCGGTGATGTGGTGAATGGTGCGTTCCTCATAAATGACCACTTTGCAACCATTTTATTTGATACCGGCGCCGATATGAGCTTTGTGTCTTTTGAATTTAAGCCTTTATTTGCTAAAACCCGATCTAAGCTTACAAACTCGTATTATGTTGAGGTAGCTAATGGTAAATATATATCAATTGACTCAGTTATTCGAAATTGCAAGTTAGATTTAAATGGCCACAAGTTCTCAATCGACCTCATTCCTATGCAATTGGGAAGTTTTGACATCATAGTAGGCATGGACTGGTTATCTCTTCATCGTGCTGAAATTGTTTGCTTCGAGAAGTTCATTCGTATTCCGCTTGTAGCTTGTAGATGGTCAAATTCTCCGTGTATCTGGTGAAAAGCCTTCTCCCTTGAGCCTAAATTTCATCACTTGTTTTCAAGCCCAAACGTATTTTTCGCAAGAAGTATGTTGCATTCGTAGCCCATGTGGTGGAAAAGAAAGAACGAAAAATTGAGGACATTCCTGTTATTCGTGAGTATCCCGAGGTGTTTCCCGATGATGTTTCTGGTCTTCCTCCTAATCGTGATGTGGAATTTCAAATCGATCTCATGCCTGGTGCATCCCCGATTGCGAGGGCTCCTTATCGTCTTTCACCCTCCGAGATGCAAGAATTGTCTAACCAGCTCCAAGAACTTTTGGACAAAGGATTCATTCGCCCTAGTTCATCTCCATGGGGCGCACCCGTTCTTTTCGTCATGAAGAAAGATGGATCATTCCGTATGTGCATTGATTACCGTGAGCTTAACAAACTCACAATCAAGAATCGTTATCCCTTGCCTCGTATTGACGATCTTTTTGATCAGCTCCAAGGAGCTTCATGCTTCTCAAAGATTGATCTTCGTTCGGGTTATCATCAACTACGCGTGCATGAAGATGATGTACCCAAAACAGCTTTTCAGACTCGTTATGGGCATTATGAATATAGGGTTATGCCTTTTGGGCTAACCAATGCACCCACAGTGTTTATGGATCTCATGAACCGCGTATGCAAACCTTATTTAGATAAATTCGTAATTGTTTTTATTGACGACATTCTTATTTATTCCAAGTCCAAAGCCGAGCACGAGAAACATCTTCATTCCGTCCTTGATCTCTTAAGGAAGGAACAACTTTATGCTAAGTTTTCAAAGTGCGAGTTCTGGTTGAAAGAAATTCCGTTCTTGGGGCATATAGTAAACGAATAGGGTATCCACGTTCACCCATCCAAAATAGAAGCCGTTAAGAATTGGAAAACTCCAACCACTCCTACCGAAGTTCGTTCATTTCTTGGACTTGCGGGTTATTAGTCGTTTCATTCTTAATTTTTCCAAGATCGCTTTGCCCTTAACGTCATTAACTCACAAGGATAAACCTTATGTATGGGGCCAAAGAAAGATGAAGCTTTTCAAACTCTTAAACGCATGCTTTGAGATGCACCGATCCTTGCTCTTCAGGAGGGCAATGAGGATTTTGTTGTCTATTGCGATGCTTCCAATGAAGGCCTAGGTTGTGTCCTTATGCAACGAGGTAAAGTTATCGCTTACGCTTCACGACAACTTAAGGTTAATGAAAGGAATTATACAACGCACGATCTCGAACTCGGTGCCGTTGTATTCGCGTTGAAAATTTGGAGACATTACCTCTATGGCACTAAGTGCGTGGTATTCACCAACCACAAGAGTCTTCAACATATTTTCGACCAAAAAGATCTAAACATGCGACAACGATGATGGGCCGAACTACTTAGCGACTACGACTGTGAAATTCGTTATCGTCCTGGTAAGGCGAACGTTGTAGCCGACGCCCTTAGTCGAAAGACTCATGTGAAATCAATTTTGCTTCATTGTGTGACCATTCAAACCGATCTCCAACTTCGTATCTTTGAAGCCCAACATGTCTCTGTTACCAAGGGTAATATGTATGACGAAATGTCATGCGGTGTTGAGAATCAACTTGAAACTAAGCGCGATGGTTTGTTGTACTACCTCGATCGTTTGTGGGTTCCTGATCATGACGATCTTCGCACATTCATCATGGACGAAACTCATAGGTCTCGATATTCCATTCATCCCGGTGCGGATAAGATGTATTTTGATCTACGGACCACATTTTGGTGTCCCGGTATGAAGAAAGACATCACGTTATATGTGGGAAAATTCCTTACTTGCGCTAAAGTCATGGCCGAGCACCAACGACCATCCGATTTGCTCGTTCAACCACACATCCCTGTTTGAAAATGGGAAGATATCTCTATGGATTTTGTGTTCAAGCTACCGACTACTCGAAACCGTCACGACGGTATTTGGGTTATTGTTGATCGTTTGACTAAGTCCGCGCATTTCATCCCGATCAACGAAAAGTTTTCGGTTGATCAACTCTCGCAAATTTATGTTTAGCGTATCGTTTGTCGTCATGGTATACCTTTGCGTATAATTTCCGATCGTGATAGCCGTTTTACTTCTCACTTATGGTCATCGCTTCAAAACGCATTGGGAACTCGATTGGATCTTAGCACCGCCTATCATCCACAAACCGATGGGCAATCCGAGCGCACGATTCAAATGCTTGAAGACATACTTAGGTCATGTGTCATGGATTTTAGTGGAAACTGGGATTCTCATCTTCACTTGATTGAGTTCTCGTACAATAATAGCTATCATTCGAGTATTCGTATGGCTCCGTTCCAAGCACTCTATGGTCGTAAATGTCGATCACCTATCAGTTGGAACGAAATTGGTGAAACCCAAATCACCGGTCTGGAACTTGTTCAAGAAACTACTGATTTGATCGCTCAAATCCGACAAAACCTCTTAACCGCTCGAAGCCGTCAAAAGAGTTATGTTGATAACCGACGATGACCTCTTGAGTTTAATGTTGGTGACCGTGTCCTTCTCAAGGTATCTCATTGGAAAGGTGTCGTTCGTTTTGGCAAGAAAGGCAAACTATCTCCTCGTTTTGTTGGACCTTTCAAGATTCTTTCTCGTGTTGGTAGTGTTGCTTACACACTCGAACTTACTCAAGAGCTTTCTAACCTTCATCCAACATTTCATGTCTCAAATTTGAAGAAATGTCTTGCTGAGGGAAATCTCCACATACCACTCGACGAAGTGCGCGTCGATGAAACAATGCACATTGTCGAGAAACCGGTGGAAATCATGGATCGCAAAGACAAGGAAACTAAACGAAGCCGTATACCTTTGGTAAAGGTTCGTTGGGAATCCAAGCGTGGCGCTGAATTCACTTGGGAACGTGAAGACCAAATGAAAACAAAGTATCCTCATCTTTTTGTTACGGATTCTTCTACTTAATTTCGGGATGAAATTTTCAAAAGTAGGGAATGCTGTGACATTTGTCAATTTTTCGTATTCGTATTTGTATTTGTTTTTGTTGAACCGACCCCTTTTGTCATTTCAATGTACTTGTTTTTGAAAGTTATCAATTTATATCATATTCAAGGATTTAAAGTTCGTTTATGTTCATTATCTATTCGTATCGTTCAATCTACGAATCTCCGAGCCTTAAACGTTAATAAAATATTCAAGCTTCAAACGATTTGAGCATAAAATGTAAACAATCTAAATATATATTAATGAATATAAAGTTTTATCAAGTTTAGTATATACATAAAGATCAAGGGTTAAAAGTAAATTAAGTTTAAAATTAGTTTTATATATGATTATAAAGTAGAGGGGCCATAATGTAAATTAATTAAAATAATAATAATAACAAAGCAGCCCAGCCCCCGTCCCCTTTTCCCTCCTCGATTTTCCGGTGGGTTTTCCGGTCACCGGATTCCAGCGCCGGCAAACCCTAAAACACCCGTTTATAATTTGTTTTGATCCATTATTTACCCCAAACGACGTCTCCACAATTTCTAAACTTGATTATGTAATTTATTTCGTCATTTATAACTCGATTAACACTAATTAAACTTTACCCGTCGAATTCCAATCGAAATAATAAAAACATGAATGAAACACGAATTGATCCAATTGAGGCTATAAATAGGACCCTAATCTTCGTCCCAAAGTTCTGCAAGCCTCACTATACACAAACAAACTGATTATACCCTCAAATCCGTCAACCCATATCCAATTTCGGCCGAGTCTAGTTCGTCGTCATTCCGAGACCTTTAAAGGTAATTGTTATATGAAAACATATTAGTTTCAGCCGTATAATAAAACCCCTAACCTAAATCCATCAAACATGGAACGGATTGTAAGAATTGAACATCTAGGGTTTCATGAGGAGGAAGATGAAGTTGGGCATATGTTTATAAATTTTTGTTTCCATCTGTTAACAACAGAATAGCCTGGTCTAGTGGTTGTGTATTGTTGTTGATGCCAAGGAGACCCGGGTTCGAACCCGGGTCACAACAGACCCATTTATTTTATTTTTAAATACATTTTTTATTAAATATAATAAATCAAATATATGTTTATAAATTTTATAAAATAACTAAATTCATTTTTATAGTTAAATAAAAGGTGTTTTAGGTTTATTTAGCATTTTGATCCAAGAATACAACTTTTACAAACCCGAACCCTTTTATTAAAACTCTTAAAATATATATATAAATATGTATATATAAAATCGTTATGACTTTATAGAAACAAAACCGTCAAATATTATACTAATTATAACTATAACGCTAAAACCCCGTAAACATTATATACAAATTTAATAGTAAACTCATAAATAATATTATAATAATAGGTCGTTAAATCCGTTAAACTTAAACATTATTATACGATAAAAGGTGTAAAAGTATATAACTATATTTACAAATAATCATACATGAACTTTAAAAACCAACCTCTTATTTTCTATTATTTAGTTAGTAATTATAGTGTTTATTATTTTAGCTCGCGAGATTCGATCCTTCGGTTTTGTATAACGCGCTTTCCGTTTCGTTCCCGAGTTGTCCTACCAATTTAAAAGGTGAGTTTCTCACAACCCCCTTTTTACTCTTTTATTGTTTTGGGGGTAGCATATGTATCCTACAAAAACCCAATTGTTTTATGATTTTGCTTATAAACTACAATTCATACATGGACTTGTGTGCTACTTGTTACTTGATCAATATTACTTGCTCATGGATTACTTCAATATAGTATGATCGTACGCCCCCCCTTTGCAGTCAAGACCTTGTTGTTATGAGTGGAAAAGGGCCTCATTAACCGAGTACATTGGTACACAATCCCAATTGGAAAGGACCTTATTTGCTTTCACGAGTTTCATGGAATTGTATGGTTTTTATGTATTATATAAAAACTGTGGGAACTCACCAACTATTAAGTTATTTGACTTTATTTTATACATATGTTACATGTACACTTATTAAAGGATGAAACAAGAGAAGACACTAGAAATAAGATTATCAATAATAAAGTGTTTGACTTGTTTATTTCCTTGTAATTTTCTTATTTGCAAAAGTACTTGTTATTTGAATCATCAATGAATTAATGATATTGTTGCCACTTAATAGTGTCACATGTGTTTTAGGCAATCTGTACGTCGCACCCGGGCGTATTCCGCTTTAGCCGGGGTGTTACAAAATTTGTCAACCAAAAACCAACATCAGATCCCTATCATAGAGGAACCTAATGATCATGGTGTTGACACACCAAAAGCATTTGTTGGTGGGAGCATAAGTAACCAGGGAAACCAATCAAGGTTTAATGTCTAAATTTTAGATGACGGTGATTCTGCTTCTATGGCAAGTGGACATTTGCCTTATGGTGCTGGAAACAGTAGTCAAGGGAATGAAACTCAAGCATTGTTCTCTATATTCACAGAGTCATACAATGCATTTGTTGCCAAAAACATGATTCACACAAGTGTCATTCAAGATGATTTGGAACAAATTGATGTAGATGACCTTGAAGACATGGACCTGAAGTGGTAGGTTGCCATGTTGGCTCTTAGAAGCAAAAGGCTATATAATAGGACTGGTAGATCTCTTCTATCAGGTCCTAATGAAAGAATCGATTTTGGCAAGTCAAAAGGCATTTGTTATAATTGTCAACAGCCTGGGCACTTTGATAGAGAATGCAACCAACCAAGAAAAACTTTCAAATGAACCATACCAGAATCAACAACCAAGAAACCAGTTTCAATATTAGCATAATCAACCAAGAAACACCAACTACAACAACAACCCCAATTTCAACAACTACCAGCAAGCCCCAATGAACAATCAACAGGTGGTGCCTCAGAACCAGAACTACCAAAGAAACAACCAAAACCCTCCAAATGGTCTAAACAACCCTAACAGAAACAATCAAAGTCAACCCAGAAACCAAGGGAATGTAGCACTGGCTCCACAACAGGAAGGGAATTTTGACTGGAGTGACCATGTAGATGACAACACAAAAGCCAATGTTGCTCTAATGGCCAAACTTGAAAGTGAGGTTGCTTCTTCTTCACAGGGAGAGTTTGTTATGAAAGAGGAAGTAAGGGAAGATAAGTCAATTGGAGTACAAGTGTCTGAAGTTGACTTCAATGAAGAAGATTTGAACCAAGATGATCTGAGTGACTCAAGTGATCAAATCTCTGCAGAAGAAATTCAGGCTGCTGAAAGAGGTAGAAGATATAAGAAGCCTGATTCAATAGACAAACTGCTAGTACTGCTTAATGACTCCCAAGATGGCAAAGATAAATGAAAGAATGAGAAGAGAACATGTATCTTTTGACATATGTGAAAGGTCAAAAGTAAGTTACAATGTTGTTAGGCCTCCAAGCAAAACACTGTTGAAAAAGGTTAAGTGAGAATAACAAGAAAAAGGAAAATGAAACAGTTGAATGTGACAACTTCATTCCAGTATACCCTGTTTTCTCTAGTCATGAAGTGTTTGACATTGGAGAAGTTGAAACAATGGAGGAGTATGAGAAAAGACAGTCAAGACACAAGGGAAACTAGGATGAAGAGCCTATGAATCTGCAGAAAATCATCTCTGTGAAGAGCAAGACTGAAAGACAAGATATCAAGATAGAAGAGTTTGTTCCTTTTTCAATTGACTTTGATGGATTGAAGACTCAGAAAACACTTGGAGTTAAACCACCTAGACCAAGTGAGAGGTTTAAGAAAGGTATTTCTCATGAAAAGTTCAAAGGGAAAGTATGGTGCAAAAAATGTGATGAATATGGTCACTATACTGATTCTTGCAATGAAAGGTTCAACTTCAAACCTTTCCATGTTCCCAATGAGACAAAGTTTGGACAAAACTTTGAGCTTTATAAACAGAAATATGATGAATATTTGGGAAAAGGAAAAGTTTATGGAAAGGAGATTGTGAGCAAAACTGATCAAAAAGCTGACAACAGTATTAAGATGGAAGGGAAAGCTGAAGGGAAACCAAAGAAAAACATGGCTGAACAAGTTAAAAGAAGCAAATCTCCTAAGAAATCTAAAACTGGTGTCAAAAAGAACTTTCAACCTCTAGAATTATCTCCAATCAAGACTAAAAATCGGTTAAGTCTGATGATTCTCAAGGATCACCAAGTAATGGTAAGAAAGAAAAGAAAAATATTTTCTCAAAAGGAAACCAAAAGAACTAACTGGTGATGAAAAGTTTCTATTGAAACATGATTTTGTACCTCAAGGATTCCTTTGGAAACCTAAGGTTGAATTTCAGCAGGAAAGGAACTTTGATGTGAGGGATTATTCAAGCATAAAGGACTATGTAGTTCAAGAGTACAACAGTGTAGTGGATGATTGCCAAAGAACAACTTCATATGTGAAAACTTCAAGGGAATGTGGTTATGAAACAGATAATTCAGATAACATAGAAATTACTCTTGAAGATCCTAAACCCATTACACTCACACCCAATGCTGATATTGTTAATGAATCTGATGATTTGCAAGTTGAGACAGCTTGCACTTCATCACTCAACTAATCAATTTCTTTGATTTGTGCAGGAACCATCCACTCCACTGAATGAAGTATGGTACATGGATAGTGGGTGTTCCAGGCACATGACCTGTGACAAAAGGTCACATGTCAACTATGAAGAGAAGTTTGAAGGTCCAGTAGCTTTCGGTAGTGATGAGAATTGTGGTAAAATTGTTGGAAAGGGTATCTTGACAAATGGAAAGGTCACATTTGACAATGTCTTCTATGTAGAAGGGTTACAGTACAACCTTTTAAGCATATCCCATATGTGTGATAAAGGGTATAAAGTTGGGTTTGATGATTCTCACTGTTTCATCCTTAAACCTGACTTTGTAATCCCTCCTGACATGATCATGATGATGGCCCCAAGGAATGGCAATTTGTATGAACTGAACATGAAGGATGCTGTTTCAAGGGGTAGTACATGTTTTGTTTCTAAAGCCACTGAAAATGAGTCAAAATTGTGGCATAGGAAACTGTGTCATGTTAATTTGAAGAACATAAACAAACTTGTGAAGGGTGAGCATGTGATTGGTCTACCTACAAGAGAGTTCAAACTGGATGAGAATTGTATCTCATGCCAAAAGGGAAAGCAGCACAAGTCTTCTCATAAGACAAAACACATCAACTCAATTGATCAAGTGCTTGAGATGCTTCACATGGATCTCTTTGGTCCTGTAAGTGTCCCAAGCATAGGTAAGAAAAGATACTGTATTGTGATCATTGATGATTTCTCAAGATATACTTGGGTTTATTTTCTGAGTACAAAAGATGAGACTGCAGAGTTGATTAAAGGCTGTGTAACCAGAATTGAGAATCAACTGGATGCAAGGATAAAGATAATGAGAAATGATAATGGTACATAATTTAAAAATGGAGTGATGGAAGAATTTTGTACTGCAAAAGGTATCCTTGAACAATTCTCTGCTCCTAGAACTCCTGAACAAAATGGTGTAGCTGAAAAAAGAAACATAACACTTATAGAAGCTACAAGAACCATGTTGGCTGATGCTTTTCTGCCTGTCACATTTTGGGCAGAAGCAAACAACACAGCCTGTTATGTTCAGAATAGAGTCATTCTCAATAAAAGTCAAGACAAAACTCCCTATGAGATTTTGTTTAAAAGAAAGCCCTACATCAAGTTTCTATAGCCATTTGGATGCAAATGTTCATTGCTGAACACCAAGGATTATCTCAACAAGTTTCAAGCAAAATCCTTTGACCGCTTCTTTGTTGGTTACTGTACACACTCAAAGGCCTACAGAGTATATGTGAAAGATCATTTGTGTGTGATAGAATCATCTGATATTGTGTTCAATGAGAATCAATTCAATACAGTTGATGGTGCAGCATGGCTGTTTGATCTTGAAAAGCTAATCAAGTGCTTCAAGATTTATCCTGAGGAGTTTGATGAAGCTATGTATAAGACAAGTGTGATTACTTATGAATCCTCGAAGAAACTTGATTTGGATAAGCTGTGACAAAGGTTGTTGAAAAAGGTCAAGAATATAATTTCATTAAGCATCCTTCTACTGTTGAAAATGAACAAGCTCCATATCAAGTTCAAGATCAGAATATTGAACAAGAAAATCAGGATAATGATGTGATGAATGAGGCAGATCCTGATAACATAGAAGAAGCAAGAAGAAATGCAAGAAATGAGGATTTGTTTCAAAGTATGAATGTTGGAAACAATGGTGCATCTACCTTACAACTGAACACTGAAAAAGCACCAGAGTTTCATGATGCAATAATAGATTTGATCATTGATGAACCTGATCTCAATGACACAAATCTTGATTCTGATATATCCACTGATATATAGTTGTTCAATCCTCTTATGTTGAAAAGAATCATCCTCCTAATAATATCATTGGAAACATCTATGAAAGAGTAACAAGAAGTACATCTGAATCTGCAAACATCTGTTTGTACTCCTGCTTTCTCTCCCAAATAGAACCCAAGTACATTGTTCAAGCTTTGAAGGACAACAGTTGGGTAGAAGCTATGCAAGAGGAGTTGGCTCAATTCAAAGATCTGCAAGTGTGGGAACTTGTAGACAAGCCAAGAAACAGATATTCAATTGGAACCAAATGGGTTTTCAAGAACAAAAGGAATGAAAGAGGTATTGTGCTTAAGAACAAAGCTAGACTTGTTGCATTATGATGCCTACAAGAAGAAGGGATTGACTTTGAGGAAGTCTTTGCACCAGTTGCAAGACTTGAAGCTATAAGAATTTTCTTGGCTTATCCCGCCTCAAAGAATATAAGGGTATTCCAACTTGATGTCAAATCTGCTTTCCAAAATGAAAAAATAGAAGAGGAGGTGTATGTAACTCAGCCACCAGGATTTGAGGACCCTGATTATCCTAATAGGGTGTATAAGTTAAAAAAAGCCTTGTATGGACACATCAAGCTCCAAGAGCCTGGTATGATGAGTTGTCAAATCATTTGCTTGAACATGGGTTCCAAAGGGGAGCCATTGACAAGACCCTCTTTTACAAGAAGAAAGGAAGAGATTTGTTATTGCTGCAAGTCTATGTGGATGATATTATTTTTGGGTTAACCAATGAACAGATGTGTATGGAGTTTGAAGAGATGATGAAATCCAAGTACAGTATGAGCTCAATGGGAGAAATGAACTTCTTTCTTAGACTGCAAGTTCAACAAAAGACAGTTGGGATTTTCATTTACCAGTCTAAGTATGTACAGGACATACTAGATAAATTCAAGTGTAATGATCAGAACACTGCTTCAACTCCTATGGATACAAAAGAGAAGATGGTAGCAGATAAAAAGGGGGAGGCAGTGGATGAACATGAATATAGAGCAAAGATTGAATCTCTAATGTATCTGACTGCTTCAAGGCCAGATATCATGTTTGCTGTTTGTGTGTGTGCAAGATTTCAGTCAAGTCCTAAGGTTTCTCACATGAATGCAGTGAAGAGGATCTTTAGATATTTGAAGGGAATACCAGATTTAGGAATTTGGTATCCAAAGAACCAGTCCTTTTATCTGACTGCCTACACAGATAGTGACTATGATGGGTGCAATATGAGTAGGAAGTCCACTTCTGGAGGTTGTCAATTTTTGGGTGACAGATTGGTGTTATGACAATGCAAGAAACAGACTACCGTGTCAATCTCAACTGTTGAAGCTGAATATATAGCTGCATCTGCTTGCTGTGTAAAAGTCCTCTGGATTTAAAATCAGATGCTGGATTATGGTTTGAATTTCTTAAACACCCCTACTTAAATTGATAACAATGCTGCATCTTTTATTGTTAAGAATCCTATTCAACATTCCAAGACTAATCACATTGAAATCTGACATCATTTTATAAGGGATTGTAGTGAAAAAGGTTTAATTGAGGTGAAAAGAGTTTATACAAGTGATAATTTGCCTGATCTATTCACAAAACCACTTGACAGAACCACGTTCAACTTTCTTCTTAAAGCTCTGGGAATGATTAACTCTAACGAAGTCTGATTAATGATGTGCACTTGATTGTGCAAACTGACTATCTTTTCAAAGTCTTGATGAATGTTTGTTTGATATGTGTGCCTCTATGTGCTAATTGACTATTTTGGTAGAGGATCTACAAATTGTTATGTTTGAATATGATTATGCTTACTATTCACTGATATGTGCTTAAATGATCGACTTCAAATCCTAGATGTTTCTGATACTTTGGATAATGATCAGTGAAGTGTATGATATCTAAATAAGTACCTGAATTGACTTGATAATATGTTTTTGTCTGATATCATGATTATGTGTTTTATCTAATGTGCTATTGTTAGGATTTGTTAGACTATGCTTTTTGTGAAGTCTGCCTATTTTAATGATGTCACTGATGATTTGAATATGCTATGCTTGTGTTTTTGTCAAAATGTGTTTTTGTGTCAAAAGATATGCTCAAATGAAAATTTTTTAAGAAGCCTTTTGATTAAAATAATTTTGATAATACAAGAGCAAGTTGCTTAATGGTGTAGAGATATGATAATATTATTCAGTTCAAAGCTTTATAGAAGCTTAAAAGGGAATTTTCAATGAAGAGTCTCAAAGAGTTACTTTCGCTTAAAATCGTGTCATTTGCTCAAGTTGGAAGCGCATATACTTGTATACATTTGGTCCTATCATCTGTTTTCATATTGATAGGATAGCCATTAGCCTAGAAAACTGAAAGCATTTGGGGCAATTGTAACTTATTTTCTATTCCTTCACTTAAAATTATGTCAATAACTCTGATTTGAAAGAACATTTATTCACATATATGTTTGGTCCTGTTAACCACTTGTGGTCAAATAGGATAGCCATTTACCTGTCAATTAAGAGATATTGGGGTGACTGACTTTGATATATAGGAAATGATAGTACATTGACTACTTAGCCAACCATATGGATTTAATAGGCCAAAAAGGCACTTAGTACAGCCATTGACATGTATGGTTGTTTTCCCATGATGTGTAAAATCTAAGGTGAAATAAACATAAAGAATTTGCTAATCTCATTGTGGAGTTACATTGTTGTCAATGCATGTTCCAAGATAAAAGTTTCCAAATGATAGGCAGAAAAGTGATTATCCAGATATACACGAGCCCATTGGTATTTGGTCACCAAAATGAAATATCTTATTAAAGAATGACAAAGAACAAATGTGAACTACATTATTTCAAATATTTTCTCAACCAAAAGCTGATATGTGCTTACAAATTTTTGTAAAGAAAATGCAAACATGAGGGTTAATTCTAGAACTACAGGGGTGGAGGCAATCATATAAGTCATTTATACATTCCAGGGGGTCAAAGTGTTTGCTAGTCTTGACAAGGAATATCTACAATTTTCAAAATTTTCTGTCATTTAATGTTTTTAACCAAATCCAGGGGGTCAAAGTCAAGTCGGGGTGATCTGGAGAAAGCCAAATAAGCCTTGAGAATAGATATGCAGCATCAGAAAATAATATGTGTTATCTATTTAATATTATGCATAATTAATTGAACCTTAACCATATCACCAAAGAGATGAAATTCATGTTAAGTCTAGACCTGCTGTTAACCTATCTAATCAGTCACAATAATGCTGAGAATGAAGTATTGAAAAGCTGTTTAGTCAATATGATCTCATGACTTAGATCTTTTTCATAACAAGAAATAAACTATTTTGTAAGGAAATATGACTGAAATTTGATCTCTAAATGCACCATTTGCTCTTAAACAATTATTTTTATTGATAAATATGTTTGATATTTGGTTTAAGTCAAAAAGTATTGCCTTTTACCTTCAAAAGGGTTAAATATGTTTTTTCGAGTAAGGTTTATTGTTTTCAACCTTTCCGAGCACACTTAGATGTTATTTGTCTAAGTTTATAAATTTCGGGGATGCTTTGATGTTTTACATTATTTCGGGTAGACTTGACTGTTTTAGTTGAAGTTTAACCCTTTCGAGCATACTTGAAATTTGAATATGGTATTACTAGCAAGCTTTAACAAGTTCAAGTTTTTCTAGCAAACTTAACTGTTTTTAGGATATTTGAATTGTTTCTAGCAAGCTTTGCATCTTAAATGCTGAATATGATGATTGTAGCATGCTTTTATATAGTTGGTATTGTCTATCACACTTTATTGTTTTGTTTAGAAGTACAACTGTTTACTAGCAAGCTATTTGATATATTACTGTTCACTAGCAAGCTTTGTTAAATTCTAAACTTTCTAGCAAACTTAACTGTTTTATAGGTTTTTAAGACATACTAGCATGCTTTGTGATTGAATATGTCACTTCCAGCAAGCTTTATATGATTTCAGACTTTATAGCATACTTAGGTGTTTGTTTTACTGTTTAAACTCATTCTAGCAAGCTATCTGTTATCTGTGAATATGATTCTTTGAAATTACAAGTGTTTTCGGGCAAACCTTGTTTCCCGGACACGGTTTATAATACGAGCCACTTTGAAATTTTCAAATGTTCTCCTAACATACTTGGTAATTTCAAATCTTTGCTTTTCGGGTACACTTTGTGTTTAAATTCCTTTCTAGCACACTTTGTATTCTTAAAATTTCTTCAAGCATACTTTGCTTCAAAGTATACTTGACTGAATATTTGTGAACTTTTTGATATATTCGGGTAAGATTTGTGATATGTTCAGTTATTCGAGCAAGGTTTGTGACTAGGAGTATTTCTAAAGTATTTATTTGGGAATCTTAATTGATTCCTAGCAAGGTTGCCTATTTGATATTGTATACTTGATTATTAGTCTTGTGATTCATTTCTCGAGCAATCTAGTATTTCGGGTAAGCTTCCTTCATTGTATTTTCTTGGATTTATTTCTAAAAATAAACTTTAAATTGTTGAATTAAATTTGAAACGAGCAAGCTTTAAGGAAGTGGAAGGTTACTAGCAAGCTATAAATAATTACATTTCCGAGCAAGGTTTTATATGTGAATATTTTAAATGGTTAATAGTACTGTTTGACAGCTATTAATTCACAAGACGACAAAATTCATTTAAAACTCATTTTCAAAAGGTATATTAGAGGGAGTTAGAGAAAATTTTCCCACTTTTCTCTCTCACCTTCCACTCTCTTGCTCTAAGTTTCAAAAACTCAACCGACTTATCGCAATAATCTTAATTTCCTAACCTTAATTTACCAGCCCACATATTCGGACTCGGTAAGCTACAATTAAGTGTTTCCGACAACGACTAATTGATAATAGGCTTTGATTATTCATGTTCACTAACTCTCTGTTTATTGTGTACGTTATAAATTTGTCGAAGATCAGGTTCTTAATGAAATTTCTTCTTATCTTCTTCAAATTATAACTTGAAATTACTTAAATATGTGAATTTAGGACTAATTTCTTCTTTGAATATGTTTGTTTGTGTGTTCAGATATGGCGGCTGATGAACCTAGGTATCCGTTTAAGCACAAGCACAATATGTGTGCTCTACTACAAGTAACATCTGACAATGAAGATGTAGCTCTTATGATCCGGTGGCTTCAACGATAAAATATACGATTTTCCTTGACCGAGTGCCCGGTGATATATAGAAATAATTTACTTGATTTTTGGCGCTCAGCACAGTTAGTTGATGATATAAACGGTAGGCGAATAGAGGCTACCGTGGCAAGGCAAGAGATTAATGTTACTGAACAAATGATGATCACAATCCCATGCACTTTACAATGGATCATCTTCTGAAAATATTTGTGCATACGATGGGATATCAGGGGAACGTGAAGAAGGCCAATACCAATAAGGAATGTTCCTAAATTTGTTCCGATACTTGATTCATCATTTGATCCAGGGTTTTACCCCTCGAAAGGGATCTTGGACTCTTATGAGTCGTGACTTAGCAAATGCCACAGTTCCTATAGTCTATGATTTGCCATTCAACTTTTCGAAGATGATTTTTGATGGAATGGTGAGCATTTTGAAGAAGGCAAATAAAGACAGAATTTTTGCCTACCCAAGGTTTTTGCAGATAATCTTTAACCAGGAGCTTCAAGATTTACCCCCAATGGGTACTACACATGTGCTGCAGAATCCAAACACTTATAAAAGGATTGCTAATCTGGCTAGCACTAGCAGATTCAATCCTAATATTAAACTTGATGTTTTGCCATGGTTGGTGGACCATGATGCTAAGATTATGCTGGTGCCTGAGTTAACCTCAGAGGGGGAGGATAATGATATGGAGGTTGATGATGATGATGATAGTGATGATGGAGGAAATATAGGTGATGGTAATGAAGGAGGAGCTGGAGGAGTTTTGATTGGGAATATACAAGTTCAAGGGGAGAACCAACCCATCACAACACCACCAAACACACTAATAGCCACACCACCTCACTCACCACCACCTACCCTAACACAAACACCACCTCACTCACCATTACCTACCTTAATCCAATCCCCACCTCAAACACCCCTAACCCAAAGCACAACTGAAACTTTAAACCAAACACCACCAACCACACCCCTAGCCACACCACCAGAAACACCATCTTACCCAACATCACTACTTGACCAAATCCACCAATCCCCACCTCAAACACCACCTACCCTATCCCTAAGCCCAACTCAACCTTTAAACCAAATCTTTAACCAAGACCAAACCCAACCTACCCATGAACCATATATTCTATAAACTCTTACCACAAACTTACAAACCTTCCCATCCACGCCAATTAAATTCCCAATCCTTCCACAAACCAACCCTTTACTTGAACCTTTTCCTTTTGACTCACCACCCAATACCCCTCCCCATGCTTACAATATTTATAGAAGAAATGTTGATTTGATAAGACAAAATGGGGAGTTAAGAGGAGATACTGCATAATTGAGAGAGGAAAACAATAATCTGAAAAAAAAGTTGGCACAAGCTCAGTTAAAAATTCAAACCCTAGAGGCAGAGGTTGAGAAGACCTTAGCTACCCCAAAACAGGGGGAGAATATTTCTATGGCCATCGTTGATGATGAAGGAGGAGTGAATGTGGAGGTAGCAGCTGATGATGGTTTAAAAAACATTCTAAATGTCTATGGTGATAGTGATGATGAGGAAGATAGTGGAGGAAGAATGATTTTTGAAAAAGATTATGAAGGTGATAGATCTGAAGATGATGAACAAAACTATGATGTGAACAATGAAGTATTAAATACTGCTGAAATAGATCATGATGAGATTGAGGCTGAAGTGGAAGTACAAACCACTAACAATGTGGTAACATCAGATGCTGTAGTAACTGATGTTGTGGCTGACAAAGTAATAATTGAAGAAAATGCCACTGATATTGTGATGGATGATGCAGTGATAGATGAAAGTGTTACAGCTGAGGAACCTATATTAACTAAAACTCATGAAGAAGGTTCCAAGAATTTTGAGCATGACAAGGAGATGAAAGACTTGTCTGATGAAATTGATGACTTTCCCCCAGAAACTGAGGAAGAAAAGAAAAGAAAATTAGATAAGGGGAAACCTATTGCGGATGAGGAGGAAGAGCATGTTAAGGCGAATGTTGATGAAGAAGAAGAGGATGAGAATGTTGCTACTGCTAGAAGGCTTGGACATGTTATAAAAGAAACAAGGGAGAGGGAATACATTGCCCAAAACTTGACTGCAGAAGAGCTGGCAGGGCAAGAAATTTTAATTGAACAGGAAAACATTGCCAAAAACTTGGATCAAGAAGAGGATGAGGACCAAGAGGTCATTGAAACCTTGATAAACATGAAAAGGGCTGAAGAGGTTGATAATTCCTTAGCCATGGTTGTGACTACGTTAGTCAATCCCAGAAACAACCCAACAAGGAGTTTGAGAAAGAAACTAAGAAAGCTTAACAGGAAGACCTTCAAAAAGAGCTAAAACTGGAGAAACAATAGAAGAAATGAAGGAAAAACTTTCTAAGTTGCATGAGGAGTTCACAGCTAAAGTGAATAGATTTGCAAAGATTTATACAAGAAAAAAAGAAGGGTGATGAACAAGCTGATAAAGAAAAATCAGATAAAAGGACTAAATGGGATGAAGTGATTGGATATTTTGTTGAAGAGATGGAAAGCCCTTGAGGCCTGATCCAATTAACACAATAAGGCCTGAAGATGTACCCAATCTAAAGGAAGCCAGATGGGATGATCAGAATGATTACTTTGTTGAAAGCCCAGAGGAGCAGGAAAGTCCTATAATGCCTACTCCAATTCAGATAGTTTATCCTGAAGATTTACTCATTCCTAAAGAAGCCAAAATTGATGTTGTAAATTATTCTACTGAAAAAGATGATACAACTGAAGATGATGACTAAGATGATGATGATGATGATGATATTCAGGATTATACTGCTAAGAAAGTTGATATCTTGTCCCCACAATTGGAATTGACTGATGAACAAAGGGCAAGTATCCAACAAAGTTTGGATGAGGCTAAAAGGAATAATCCTTTAGTAATAAAGTTGATAAGATTTGGATATGACTTTGAAAGATTGGCTCCTCTATCTGATGAGGAGTTGAAAAGAATGATTGATAGAGAGGATTATGAAATAAAGAAAAGGCTTCAAAAGAGAAATGTTGATTCTATGAGATATAAAGAGTATGTGAGAAAACATGGCATGAATGATAAAGATCAAAGCAAGATGAGTTTCCATGATCTGGTGAGAGAGTATAACACAACAAGGGAAACTATTCAAAGGGAAGAAAAGGAAAGATTTGCACAAGAAGCAAAGTTGAAAGAAAAATTGGAAGAGTTGAGAAAGAAGTATTGAGGAAAGTGTGGTTATCTGATTGATAGAGGTATGGCACCAGAACTGGTTTATAGCTTGCCAAAGGCAGTGGTTGAATCTCATTACAACATATTATCAAAGAAAGATCAAGCAAAGAAGGATCAATCAAATAGAGATGAACCTGAACCCTCTGTCAAGAAAAGAATAATTATGACACCGAGAGAGAAGCAGACAGCTGAAAATGAAAAGGGTGAATTGAATAGAGCAGAAACACAAGATATTCCTATCCCAGTGGAAGTAAAACTAGAACCAGATGAACCCACAGATCCATGGGAAAATGAGGAAATGATTAGAATCTTGAAAGAGGTGATGGTGAAGAGAAAAGGTATTAATGAAAATGTTTTTGATATGTTGGGTGAAGCACAGCTGAAACAGTTGTTCTTTGAACATAAAGCTGAATGGGAAAGAATATTGTTAGAATGTGTGAATCCCAAAAGCTTTACTGGTGGAAGATTTGTACCAGCTGGACAGTTGGGTGATAAAAGGATTTTGGAATGATTGGAAGACTACACAGAGATGGAGGTGAAAACCTACCTGATCTGGTTAAAATGTTTGCTGAGTTGATTGTAGGGATGTATAGAAAGATATTTAGAGTAACAAGGCCTACTAAACCTATGAAGTCAATTCCAACAATGCCCTCTACTTCAAGGAGATACCCCTCAACAACCAGGGGTGAGTCAAGTAGAGCTGGAACTCAAAGGGTAGAAATGCCCCAAACTGAGATAGACTTTCCAATGACGCTCTGCTATGACTCTATATCCAATACTTTGAAGGTGATCATGCGGAACGCAGACAATTGAGAGAGATCATTTTCAAAGATGATTTTGCTGAATACAACAGGGAACAGCTTGAGATCATAGCCAATCCTCACCTATATGATTATCATGAAAGAAACAAGATGGCTAGGAGACAACAGAATGAGTTGTCAAAATATTTGAAGAATGAATCTGAAAAGAGATTTCCTTTGCTCAATCAAAGAAAGAAGTGGGACCTAACAAAGCATAAGAGGAACAGAAGATTAAAACGTATGAGAAGCATAAGGAATGCTGAATGTGACTATGCTTCAAAAGTCCGTAACAAAAATCCCTTGTCCAATATGAACACTTGTATAAGTATGAGAAACAGAATGACTCGTCCAAACCATGAAGTCCAGAAGAATGGTATGAGATTGACTGCAAAGAAAATGAAGGCCACTACATTCTTCGTAACTCTGATGGACTTATACTAGGCATTGTTAGAAATGATGAAGATTTGACCTTTATAAGCAATGAAGATTTGAGGGACATATTGAAAATGACAATTCCTAAGAACCACCCTCATTATCAAATATTGTCAATCTTCAAAGAGCAGGAGCAGTGATTGTAGGTAGAAGACAAGCAGCCCATAATGCAAGAAGATGAATCATTATAATAGAGTTAGCTTTGTAATGTCTACGGACAGAAATAGAATATGTAATATTTTGACTTTTGTTATGTAATTTGATTTCGATTTGATATGTATTTTGACTAAGTGTATGTAACTTTAGAGGTGTTTTGGGACAGGTGAGGTGTTCCAATCTAGGGGGGATTGTTGAGTCAAAGATTTCACATGAAATGACTCAAGAAAGATTGGAATCTTCTCAAGACTCCCCAGAAATGGCTAAGTATGGAAACCGAGCACACTTGGACCTCCCAGCAAGATTTTACTTGTCCTAGCAAGGTATTTTGTCTTTCGGACAAGGTTATCCTCTTGAAGTCTTCTATAGTGTCGATCCGAGCAGGTTTCACTATGTCTAGCAAGGTTGTTCTTCATAGCCAAGCAAGGTTTACTTCCGAGTAGGCTCTTGGCTAACCAAACTTTTGAAGCCAAGTATTTGGAAAATCTAGCAAGGTATCCTTTAATAAAACAGTGGTCCGAGCATGCTTGATGGAAGTTGATAAAAACTTATCTTAAGGACTTCATCGGGCAAGGTTCAACTCCGAGCAAACTATAGTGTTACCAGCACACTTGGTTTTGCTAATAAGTTATTCTTTAACAAAGAGTTGAAACGTTTTCTGAAGAACAAGTTTGATCGTTAGATCTTATCAGGCAAAGTCTGCTATGGTCAAGAAGATTGAAGTCTGCTAGGTGAGTATTTTCCTAAGTAAAGTCTACCCGGAGAATTGTTTACTAGCACACTTCAAGGTTACCAGGTCTACTCGTAAAAGACAAATGACACAAAATCTACCCAAAAGACCTGTTTTTACACTTAGTATATTTTTGAATATGTAATATGATTATGTACCTATCATTAGGGTTTATAGATGTTAGGACAACTGTCAGGTGATGGCAGGCCTATAAATAAAATAATTTAGGGCACGCCTACCACAAGACGGATTTGCCACTTTACACTTTTCAGAAAAGAATCGAATATTCCTGATTTGAGTGTGACGGCTGTCCTAAGATTAGAACGAATATACATTCCTTACAAGAAACCCTAATCGATTTACATTTGTATGAAACCTTTCTATAAATAGAAATCTTTTGAGTGATTGTTTGTGTTTGTTTCATTTATTAGTCTTTAAGCAACAAGTCTGTTTGTTTCTGATTCTGCCGTTAACAAACAGTTAATCTTACCAAAAAATAGCAACGTCATCAACCTTCTTGTCGACACATTTATTGTGTGGGTTGTGACATTTATTGTGAGTTGAGTGATCTATTTCGGGACCAACATCTGCTTTGCAGTTACTAGTAGATTTGGGACAAACTTGGGAGCTAGGATTTACCTCTCGCACGATGCCCAACGATTTCCAATCATCAAGTGAAGATCTATTAACCACCAAGAGAAGCTAAACCATCACGGATCATTCCCGAGTCTAAAGTTTGTACGATTTCAGATTTTGTTCATGTTAATGTGCTTGAATGATGTTTTGTTATTTAATTGACATCATTGACATTTGTTTAACAATTACAATAAAGTGTGTTCGTATAGAGTTTAATATTGTTTCTTAAGGTTGTATTACATACTTTTGTTAGTTAATCAGTGAAAAAATTTATAAGTCAGCCATGGTGAATGGATGATTGTTGGTGTTCTTGGTTAGGATGTTATAAAAAATCTAATTTATCAATTATTTGTCAGTTAACATGATAAAGTCTAATTGATTACTTTTTTGAAGCTGGTTGTGATTTTTATTTATTATTGTTATGACTAGGTTAATTGATTAACTGTTATGTTCTTGAAATTAGTTGCAAGTCTCTTACTTGTATTCAAACCTTAATTTGCTAGTATGATCGCACTTCAAAATAATCTTCATAATTAATTAATTAGCTAATCCTACACATTGGCTAAAATTTCATGTGGTTCGACACCCTACTTGCCTTATCTAATTAATATTATTAGAACAAACGTAAATCTTCATCTTTAATCAGTGCCTTCTATAGGTCCTTTGGACGGATCTAACAACACAATACTAATCTACTTGGATCAATCTCAACACTAGTTAGCGGAAATCACTAGTGATGACCGAGATCTCGGATCTTGTTTGGCTATTGTTTATTTCCGTGAGGGAAAGAGAGAAGAGAGTAGACAGAGTTTTGTTTATGATAAGATTAGAGATTTTGGCAATGGTTGGTTGTGCATAAGATACACACACTATTTATTGTGTGTGTGCTCAAGCACTATGATTTCATTATTTACGGCCCAATGGGATCCAAAATACAAGGCCTTGGGCCCAAACATTCAAATAAACAAAGTCCAACTACCTAAAGAACATAAATGATAAAGTACAATCAAATGCGAAAGACTAAACACAAAATGTGTGACATTCGTCAAATTTGAGTCTCGATTTATATTCATTTTGTAAACTTTCATATTGTAAACCCGACTCAATACTTTTAAAACCTTATTTAATTATTGTATAATATTATTATATACCTCGACCATAATTATCGATGTTTGTCATATTATAGTGTCGTTAAGAAAACATAGAGGGTTTAAAATGATTTTCATAAACTAGTTATAAGCTTTAGAAACCTTTTAACTCGTTTTAAACTTTGATTAGAACTTAAGGGGGTGTTTTTGTAAATATGTCATTATATATATAAACCAAAAAAATAAATAAAACCAAACCCTAAACACACACAACATGCACAGCCGCTCTCTTTCTCTTCCATTTATTCCGGAGCAAATTCCGGCGACCACCACCGAACTCCGAAACCACCCTCTCTTTCCCCCTGTACCTCCGACGCACCACCACCACCCACTCGCGCTTCCGGCAGCCCCAAAACCCTCCACCCTCGTCTTTCCGGTGACCAGAAAATCAGCCACCAGTGCAGCCGTGGCTGCCGTCTCTATTCTCTCTCTCTCTCTCTCGGCTCACTCTATCTCTCTCTCTCTCCCTCTCTGCTCTCTACGGCTCTCTCCAATTCTCTCACTCTATCTCTCTCTCTCTCCGTTCTCTCTCCCTCTCTGTCTCTCTATCTCTCTCGTCATTCTCTCCCTCCGCCTCGTGTCTCTCTCCCTCTGTATCGTTTTTCCGGCACGCCTCCGGCGGCCGGAAATGGCTTCGGCTTCTGTTTCTTTGTCTTCGGCAGGTTTCAGCTCGGGTTTTGTTCCCGGTGTAGAGCCGATCTCATAAAAAAGTCGGATGGGTATTTGGTTAATATATTTAAATTGTCAATAGTCGGTTTTATCGTTCGGTTATTTTCTTTTAAACAAGTCGGATGGGTATTTGGTTTGTTTTGAATTTGGGGAAAAATAGTTTTGTCGGCAAACTTAAACAAATCATGTTTGGTTAGTTTAGACGGAATACACCCGGGTTACTAACCACTTAAAATCGGTCTTGGATTTATATATAAAAATAAATATATATAAATGTTATATTATTATTTTAGATTTAATTCATATTATTACTATTATGTATTACTATTATTATTATCATTAGATATATATATATATATATATATATATATATATATGCATATATGTATATATATACGATATAAAAGACTTATTTTAAATTTATTAATACTACTTTATTATTATTATCATTACTATCTTATCATTAATAATATTATTATAAACTTTATTATCTATTCATTTTTATAAAACCGAACTCTTAAATTAAGCTCGTCTTGTTTCTATTTAATATTGGTTTTAGTTTTTTTAAAATCCCAATAAAATGATATTATTTTTATTCTAATTATTAATTAACTACGAGTCTCTAATCATTAACCAACTAACCGGTAACCCAATTTAACAACCGAACCTCCTCGTTCAATGTTTCCAATATAGTTTCATTATGGTTTCAAGTTTATTAATATATATTACATTATTTATTTTAGCTTAGGTGTTTATCGTTTCAAGTCGGATCTGTTCGTTTACCGTTCGAGCTTCATTTATTTATCTATTTATTTCTCGGTTCATTAATCGAGGTGAGTACTTTCATACCCCTTTTTCCATCTTTCGTTTGGGGTGACATTTCATACTTATCAAACTAAATGCTTTCATTACTTGAATATTTAAACCCACAAACGTGATTGTATACTTTACTTAAATAATTGCTCGATTTGGTGTTCTATGCTTACATGCTTATATGCTTATGTGTTTACCGCTTTTGAAAGGTTGATTCATAAATCCGTGAACTATTTGGTATTCTCTTATAGCACGGTGCCGTTAATGTATTCTTATTAACGACCTCATGAAATCCGAATCTATTTATAGACGGTGCCGTTAATGTATTCTTATTAACGACCTCATATAAAAATCCTGAACCATCTGGTATTCTCTTATGGCAGGTGTCGCTAATGTGTTAGCGATCTTATATTATCCATATTGTTGCTTTTATTTATTGTTTCGTATACAAGTTTTGTGGCTTTTTATTACTATATACTTATATGCTAAAACTTATGAATTGCTCACCAACCTTTGTGTTGACAAACTTTATTTTATAAAATGTTACAGGTTTGACTTTTGTTGACTCGAGGACTTGATGAAAAAGTTACCAAGACTATTAGGGTATTAGTAAAATGAATAATATGATTACAACTTGTTTCCAAATTTGTTTATATGAACGAGATGTGCTGGTTTAATTATTTATGAAATAAAATGAGTTGATTAAATATTGTCACTTTAAATAGTGTCTTGTGTATTTGGGCAATCGGTTGCACCCCGGCACGTTCCGCCGCCTTTGGTTGGGGTTTGACAGATTGGTATCAGAGCCACAAGATTTTAAGATAGGTGGTTAGACGTAACGACCTACTATATTCTTTACTTTAGGGTCCATATACGTGTGCTTATACGTGTTTACCCTACTTGATTGTTCAATACGCTTGTTTATTTATATACTTATGTATTTTATCGAATCATAAATATACACATACACACACTTTCATAGTACTCCAAGGTATCCTTACCTTAAAACGCAAAAACGTTAGTTTTTATTGTGTTTTATGGATCACAAGCTTAACTTGGATCCCGTTGTTTCAAATCTCCTTAAAGATTGTCTCATATGAGATGACCACTTTAAGTAGTCGAATGCGAGCATTTCGCCCGCCATCCTAATTTTCGGTGTTAAGACAATAGAACTACGGTGATTACGTGGACTAGTGTTTTGACATGACGTTTTATTCTAATTTATTGTTTTTGTTACAATCGTTATTTGAGTCGAAGACATGAAAAAGACGCGGTGATACGTGCACATGTTTAGACCCCAACATGGTATTTTTGTATTAAGGGATTTTAGTGTCGGGATATCAAGTCATGGTGGTTCATGCACGATTTTATATGGTAAAGTTTTGTACCAATTTTCTCATTTTGATTTCACGATGATTTTTATTACAAATTTTCGTTCATTACGATCTCTTCGATATAAATTAAATATATTTATATATATATATTTATATATATATAATCATATTAAGAAGGTTTTATGATAAATTTCACCTCAACTTTTCAAGTAAATTTCCTGTTGTATAAACTTTAAATTATTTTTAAAGTCCCTGCTCGAAAATTTTATAAAAATTTTATTTTTATAACTATTCCGTTTATTTTGGACGATCACTTCAAAATTTTAATTATTTAAACTTCTCACGACATTTTAATTATACTATATTAAATAATACACGTGGTAAAATCTTCACTACCCAAATTTATATTCATAACAACTTTCAACATGCAATATTTGGTTCGTTATAACTTTTCGCAAAAAAAAAAGAAAAAAAATTTACATCATACGATGTTACGCGTCTTAAAATTCTTATGATAGTTTTGCCATGATCTTTCAAGAAAATCACAAACTTATAGTTTGTAATCTTCTTGAAACTCTCATACAAAACTTCATAGAAATTTTACTTTAAAGATCAAAATCGTTTACTTATGATTTCTCGATTTACAATGCCAGTCATTTAACTTACCATGATATTTTTGTTACACGATATTAAATAACGAACTTGGTAAAAAAAATTTTTCATTTAGCAACTTTGTTTTTCCAAAAAAAAACGACATTCATCATTTAATATTGAGACCTCATAACAAATTTTGACATTCAATTTACGTATTTTAAATTACCTCACAAAAATTTTTTTTATTGTAACCTTAATAAAGAAATTTGTGTGATTCACATGCTCGGATCTCGAAAATTCTATTTATATAATATATATATTTACATATATATTAACTTGTAATTTTTATTATCAAAATTTTTATGGACATTTCAAACATTATTTATAAATTATGATATTTTCAATTTAATACCTACTATTAGTCAAAATTTCCCTAAACGCAACCACAAGTTCCCAAAATCCCGTATCCCATCTCAAACTACCGGCTTAAATCAAACCATCCTTACACTTCAAAAGTTTTCCCGCTCACTCAAATTTTTCCTCAATATGGACGAAACCTAAACATCCAAAAGTATACCCTCACCTACTCAAACCCCATGAAAAATCCAAGATGTACAACATTAACCCAACAAAAAGCCTGAATGCCAACACCTTTACGCCACAAACACCAATCAAACTCACTATCCAAATACTTCAAAGACACCGACAAACACACCCACAAAATGCCTTGAACATATACGAACCAAAGCTTACCCAACTATGACTTAAAATCCTTCGACCCATAACTATGTCGAGTCACAAACCATATCGGCACACCGTTTCCCATCCAACCATAGAGTTGATATTAAAATATTAACCCAAACACTCCATGTAAAATATTTGTATAAACCAAATCTCAACCCAAACTAGCCAAGATCAAATTATTCAACCAACCAACTTAAACTAAGCTCAAATAAGCCAAATCTCACCTAATAGCCCAACCATTACTTATACAAATCATCCAAGCCTAAACCACTCAAACGACCTAAACTCAACAAACCTCATTGATTCAACTCAAGAAACTCAACTATCCAAGCCGGCCTAAACACCCCGACTTACTACTACACCTTCCAAACCATTCACCGTACGAAGCCTGAAACCCCTTCCTGCGCATGCAAGCTTCATTCTCCCTAAAATTATATATATATATATATATATATATATATATATATATATATATATATACACACACACAAAATTAGTGTGTTTATAACGACCCCATGTGTTCAAATAATCACTTTTAAATTATACACTCTAAAAATATGTTTATATATATATTGTATTGTCATGACAACAAAATTTTATTATGAGGATTTGCTTTCAAAGATTATTAAACGATTATATGGGTGATTTCATGATTTATAAATATTGTCACCTAAGGTGATAAATCTCATTAAGACTTTATAAATTCGAGTTTTCATTTTGAATGTTGAATGCCGGATTTATTTAGTAATAAATTTCAACTTTCACTGTATTGCATAAACTCAATAACCATGGCTTTGCAAATCTTTTGGGACGCGTTTATAAATAATTTATGTTGTTACACAAATTTTCGTCCGATAACGTTTTATGCAAATTATTACTTCTTATTATCGCAAGCATCATCACTTTATATAATTTATTTTCATCACAATAGCTTTATGTATACAAACCCCTTTAACAATTTGGGTTACAAGATTTACATTCAATAATGATTTAAACGTTTCTCTAGCTACGCAATACCGTGATATATTGATATTATTATATTCATTTTCTTGGAAACAATAAAACGACTTTACTTGAGATTTCTTTTATATTTTCAATGAGCATAAAAAACGTGATTTTCCTATTTCGTCATTTATTCAAGTCCCACAATTACTGCGATTTTATTTTCATTTGATGAGATGTTTCGATGACAATATTATGCACATGAGATTTCATTTTTGTGTTTTGATGTTCGTGACCGAATGCAAACTATTCAATAATAATTTGTGAAATACTTTCAAAACATTAACTTTGCCAAAATCTCGTTTATCTTTTAAATGATATTATCATGACTATGTTATTTATATTTGAGCATTTATGTAAACACGATTCTATACATTATTCTATATCATTTTCATCTAATCTTTTTAACGGCCTATGTGTGGCTGTCTACAAGTTTTGGCGCTATTAGAAACCGTTATTATAATGACGATTATATAAATGGTTTCACAATAGTGGTCATATTCACATTTTATCACATTTCATCGATGGTTTTGGTTGTTAACTAAATACTATTTTATCTGTATTGATGCACGTATGCGTCACCCCAAAGAAACTCACCTCATTCTCATGTTATCACATTTCATGTAATCATATACTCAAATCCTTATAACCTCAAGTTTGTACACATATGGAACTCATTTTACGACTTTATTGATAATTGTAACGTTGTTTACCCCTACCTCATGTACTCACTTTTGGGTTTCGTCATTTACACCTATCGGGTTTCTCATTTTTTTTCACTCTTTGGATTCTCGTTTCCTTTATTGGATTTCCCATTTCCTTCTATCAGAGTTCTCATTTTTAAAATTCAACAGATTTATGCACGTTTCAAATGTTTAAAATTTCAAAAAAAAAATATATAAATATGTCTTTTTAAACCACACAAGGGGACGAACCATGTGGACCATACGACGATCTAAATAATTATGGGTGCACACTTAATTATCGAAATCCCCGTATGAAAACCATAGTGAGTACACTTGTGTGCGATAACTCAGACCCGAGGATGATGGCAGAAAAACGATAAAAATGTGAAAACATAATAAGGGCATGGTGGATACGCCGCTGGTACATCCTACATATAAGTGCCTTTATTGTGTTTCTCATTTGTAGCGTTTTTCGAGTCATGCAAAGATTTGACGTTAATCTTTTACAAAAAAAAAGAAAAAATAATTCATGCAATTGTTTTATCAAGAGCGACGTTCGTTAGTAATTACTTTTCCTTTAAGTTTATTTTAATTTCGGGACGAAATTTTCAGAAAGTTGGAGATACTGTGACATTCGTCAAATTTGAGTCTCGATTTATATTCGTTTTGTAAACTTTCATATAGTAAACCCGACTCAATACTTTTAAAACCTTATTTAATTATTGTATAATATTATTATATTCCTCGACCATAATTATCGAAGCTTGTCATATTATAGTGTCGTTAAGAAATCATAGAGGGTTTAAAATGATTTTCATAAATTAGTTATAAGCTTTAGAAACCTTTTAACTCGTTTTAAACTTTGATTAGAACTTAAGGGGGTGTTTTTGTAACTATGTCATTATATATATAAACCAAAAAAAAATAAAACCTAACCCTAAACACACACAACATGCCCAGCCGCTCTCTTTCTCTTCCATTTATTCCGGCGTCGAATTCCGGTGACCTCGGAACCTCCGGCGACCACCACCGAACTCCGACACCACCCTCTCTTTCCCCTTGTACCTCCGACGCACCACCACCACCCACTCGCGCTTCCGGCAGCCCCAAAACTCTCCACCCTCGTCTTTCCGGTGACCGGAAAATAGGCCACCGGTGCAGCCGTGGCTGCCGTCTCTACCCTCTCTCTCGGCTCACTCTATCTCTCTCTCTCCCTCTCTGCTCTCTACGGCTCTCGCCAACTCTCTCACTCTATCTATCTTTCTCCGTTCTCTCTCCCTCTTCATCTCTCTATCTCTCTCGTCTTTCTCTTTCTCCGCCTCGTCTCTCTCTCCCTCTGTATCGTTTTTCCGGCACGCCTCCGGCGGCTGGAAATGGCTTCGGCTTCTGTTTCTTTGTCTTCGGCAGGTTTCGGCTCGGGTTTTGTTCCCGGTGTAGATCCGACCTCATAAACATCTAACAGGTAAAGAAATTTAGTTTTTAGTGTTATTAATTTTATATATCGGTTATTAGATTTAAATTGTCAACAGTCGGTTTTATCGTTCAGTTAATTTCTTTGAAACAAGTCGGATGGGTATTTTGTTTGTTTTGAATTTGGGGGAAAATGGTTTCGTCGGCAAACTTAAACAAATCGGGTTTTGTTAGTTAAGACGGAATACACCCGGGTTACTAACCACTTAAAATCGGTCTTGGATTTATATCTAAAAATAAATATATATAAATGTTATATTATTATTTTAGATTTAATTCATATTATTACTATTATTATTATTATCATTAGATGTATATATATATATATATATATGCATATATGTATATATACAATATAAAAGACTTATTTTAAATTTATTAATACTACTTTATTATTATTATCATTACAATCTTATCATTAATAATATTATTATAAACTTTATTATATATTCTTTTTTATAAACCGAACTCTTAAATTAAGCCCGTCTTGTTTCTATTTAATATTGGTTTAGTTATTTAAAAGTCCCAATAAAATGATATTATTTTTATTTTAATTATTAATTAAGTACGAGTCTCTAATCATTAACAAATTAACCGGTAACCCGATTTAACAACCGAACCTCCTCGTTCAATGTTTCCAATATAGTTTCATTATGGTTTCAAGTTCATTAATATATATTACATTATTTATTTTAGCTAAGGTGTTTATCGTTTCAAGTCGGATCTGTTCGTTTACCGTTCGAGTTTCATTTATTTATCTATTTATTTCTTGGTTCATTAATCGAGGTGAGTACTTTCATACCCCTTTTTCCATCTTTCGTTTTTGGGTGACATTTCATACTTATCAAACTAAATGCTTTCATTACTTGAATCTTTAAACCCACAAACGTGATTGTATACTTTACTTAAATAATTGCTCGATTTGGTGTTCTATGCTTACATGCTTATATGCTTATGTGTTTACCGCTTTTGGAAGGTTGATTCATAAATTCGTGAACTATTTGGTATTCTCTTATAGCACGGTGCCGTTAATGTATTCTTATTAACGACCTCATGAAATCCGAATCTATTTATAGACGGTGCCGTTAATGTATTCGTATTAACGACCTCATATAAAAATCCTAAACCATCTGGTATTCTCTTATGGCAGGTGTCGCTAATGTGTTAGCGATCTCATATTATCCATATTATTGCTTTTATTTATCGTTTCGTATACAAGTTTTGTGGCTTTTTATCACTATATACTTATATGCTCAAACTTATGAATTGTTCACCAACCTTTGTGCTGACAAATTTTATTTTATGAAATGTTACAGGTTTGACTTTTGTTGACTCTAGGACTTGATGAAAAACGTTACCAAGACTATTAGGGTATTAGTAAAACGAACAATATGATTACTACTTGTTTCCAAATTTGTTTATATGAACGAGATGTGTTGGTTTATTGATTTATGAAATAAAATGAGTTGATTAAATATTTTCACTTTAAATAGTGTCTTGTGTATTTGGGCAACCGGTTGCACCCCGGCACCTTATGCCGTCTTTGGTCGGGGTGTGACAATATGGGTCTAACAATCTCCATCAAGTCTTTAGTATATTTCCGATAGCTTTCCTCTTCATTTAGACTCGGACTCATACTAAAAAATCTCGTCATGATCAAACGGTTGCTTTTCAACAAGAAGACTGACCAATTTTTTGAATTTCCCGACGATTGCATCAGTACAGTCCCGGCGCACATCTTTAACCGTGCACAAGGGTGTCTTGTGAAGCTTTTGTAAGTTAGCCTTGCCGAACCCTGCAAGTTCGTTTCCATCAAAGAAACGAAGCTCATGCATCTCTCGCAATGAATAATAACCTCTCCGTGTGTGTTGTCGAACTCCCAAGCAATGACGTCATAAAGAAAGTCGTCGTCAAAGGGCATGCCATGAAAAATAGATTCTCCATGATCGTCAGGCATTTTGTATATCCATCCTTAGTCGTCTTTTTGGTAACAGGATTGACTTCTTTAGACTTGTATGACCTATACCTGGATTTAGTGTAAATTTTGGGTAGTCATCTTTCCATTCATGGCTCAAAAACCGCGTGAACCATCCTTCCACCGTGCTTTCCTCTTCGCGAACCCACCGTCTTTCTAAAATAATTCATGTTGAGAATGGACAAGGTGTGCATGTCTGCATAAGAGAGATATTGCAGGTCGTTCGTTGGCTCTAATTACGCATGACGTTTAAGATACGTCCACGTTCTAATTACACATACAAGTTTACAAATCCAAGTCTTGAACAAACTAGTCATTTGCGCATGTCCTAATTAAAGTACTAGTCATTTGCACAGATCAATGTACTAGTCACTTGTATACGTACTACAATGCATATTATCAATATGTCACAATCTAACAAGACGCCAAGTTACAATTCATAGTCTTAACGCTTTTAAAAATGAAAATACAATCTAAATCGATGATCAATGATCGATGCTGAAGGATTAATCAAAATTAGATATAAAAAGTGTGTGAATCGACTTAGGGTAAATACGTTCTCAAACCTCTAAGAATCATTGGAAAGAGATGTCTAAATTATTATTGGAATTAAGCATTACCAAGTGAAGTTATCTTTAATATAAAAAAGGGTTTGCGAAAAAATGGTTTCAATAGCAATTAAACTTTCTGAAATGGTGGTGGACAGTGAATACAGATGGAAAGACATATGTTAGCCAAATGAATAGGTACACAACATAATGCATCGCATACAACTTTTAAAACATAAGTCATAATCTCTAAAGAATCAAGTACAACCTTAAAGCACAACTTTAGTTAAGAAAACTTGTTTTTTTAATATATATATATATATATATATATATATATATATATATAGAAAGCCATAATGAAAACAATTATCAATCTTTAGGTTTTGGGTTGTGAACCGAATAACCTAATTCTAGCGACATGGAAATCACAAAGACATTGGTTTGTTTGTTTTGAAGGACTAACTTGTTTTCACCCATGCATGTATAATTTGGAAAGGCAAAACCTTATCCAACATGTATATTCATAACGCTAGACCAAAGGCACTTGATATTCAACGCTTTGATATCCAACATAAACATGGTTTGTTAAGTTACTTGTTTTAATGAATGGATAATTTAAGACAAAGTTTTGAGTTTAATGATTAACGATGTAAAACCAAATAATTTACAGGATTGAATATTGACCTTTGTAGAAAAAGTCTAACCTCGTTAGAGAACTTTATCGCCCAAAAAAAATTCTTAGTATTCGCTTAATGATTACTTTAAACCAACAATATAAATACATGATATTCATCATGGTGATATTATCATACAAATAAAACGTTAAGAAAAATACATAATTAATCGTAACAATCAAAGTGTTTGTAGCTTATAGGATTAGACACATCTTCATTTAGAGTCCTAATCCTTGTTTTTATATGTTTTACACGAAAATAATAATAATTAGATTTGCCTTTTACTATAAAACGATTACAATAAAGTGGCAGGCAAACGGGCAACAAGCTGCGCCGCAACCGTATGAAAGTAATAAGTATACAAATATGTATATTTTGACTACTTTCCGTAGCGCCAAAAGTCCATCTCTCCATGCAACGGTAGTTGATTGATTTGTTGCATTGATGAGGAGGATGATGCATTTGTGTTATTCTCATACCTTACCATCCTTTTAGACGAATCACCACCGTCTTCGTTGGCCGCACCAAGATGCGGTGTCACCATCATTCCCCACTCGTTTCCGGTTGCATTAACCATGCTTTGAGCCGGAGGCTCACATGTTCCAACCTCTAAACCAGACTCACAAGCTTGGTTATAGCCAACTTGAAGCTGGTTCTCACAGCTTCCACTCTCACACTCACCATGGTTGGAGAAGTCATATCCCAAGGGCTTGTGGGTTGGTATGAAGTTTTGAGCTTGGAGATGGGGATAATGTTGAGGAAGCTGGCCATGGTTGAGCCCAAGATCAACGAATGTTTGTAGATGTTGGTGTTGTTGTTGTTGTTGTTCTTGATTGTATGTTAAGTATTGATGGTTGGCGTGTGAAAATGGACCAGGTTGGTTTGAGCCATGGTTAAGTTGATCGGACCCAATGCTACCTCTTGACCCTTCGCTTCCTCCAACCTTGAATAGATTTTTCTTCTTGAACACCCTGCAAATTACCCATCCATCTTCCTAGGAAAAGAAAAATAAACGATGAACGTCAATGCTTTGTGTCTAATGATTCAAGAAAGATAATCTGAAATCAAGAATGTTCATTAATATTGGATTTGTAGTAAGTAACTGATTAAAACCGAACCGAATTATATATATTTGGTTTGTTTTTAAACCGAATTGGTAATGCATTTGGTTTCACAAAATCTAAATTTGATTCAAAAAGAATAACCTAAATAAACCGGAAAACAAACTATGGTTATTTTTAGCGTTTTAATAATTTAACAAAAGGGAAAAAAAGAAAAGAATCTCTTAAAGATTAAAAAAATTTGTTTATTCGGTTGTAACAAAAAACCGAACTAAATTTGAATATGGCTTAATTCGTTTTGAATGTTACTAAATTTGATCCGGTTATTGCGACCAAAAGAGATTCCACGCTGGATGGCTCGAAAATCAAACCGATGAACACTCTTGTCATTTCGAAAATCAAACCGATGAACACTCTTGTCATTTTGTGTTAATGCTTATATCTTATTTATGGAAATTTTGTGGAAGTTATGTGTTTAGGGACTTTTTGTATTACTAGGTGTTTTTTGAAACTTTTTTGTATCTATAGGCAGATTTACTACCTATCAATCATCATGTAAATTAAGAAACTCGTCATGTTTGCTATAGATCGAGTTTTTCACCACACTTAACTAGTACCAAATTAAGTTTATCGATATCGATTACTGGGTTACAAAAATGTCTACAAGTACTGGAAGCTATAAAAAACACCTTGGACTACCGAGCTTCAATTGTAACGTAGGTACTAGTAGAGACGCAAGAACAAATGGTTTCAAAATGTTTTTAATTAAGTTCTTAAATTAATTATGATGAGGGGAATAAAGGCCGATTCAACTTACAGGAGATGTGAGAGAGGGATTGAGAGGATCATGATGATCATCGTTATCTTCTAGTCGATATTCATGCATGATCCAATCCGTCTTTTGACCATGCGGAGCACGTCCACGATAAAACACAAGTGTTTTCCTCATACCAATCTTCTCATAAGTGTTACGGATGCATTTGTCTCTCCCGGTTGCCTTCCAAAAACCTGCATTTGTCGCCCGGTTTGTCCTTGAACCTGTCTGGTACTTCCTGTCTTTGTGGCTGAAGAAGTACCACTCGTTTTGTGGTGTGGATCCAATGTTACATCTCTCTGTAACATAATTTGCCAATTCATTGTTACTTATGAGCTTGTGTACGTAATAATGGGAATTGACCTTAAACTAATATATTGATTTCAAGTTGCTAACTTGGATGCATGCATATTTATAACCATCATCATGAAATAGAGATGGTTTTTAAAGCATATATAAGGGATCCACCTTTTAATGTATCTAATTAATTATAAAGAACACAAAAAATAATGTAATTAAAGTATTAAACATCTTTTATTTAAGTTATAGATAATCTGAATCATATAATTAACTAATAAAACATCATTTTTAACGGTGATTTTCTCAGTTAAGGGTAATCACAACTCCTACGAGAGGAGCCCCACCACCCCACTCAGGCCAGACAATGTTGTTTTAGACGGATCCACGCTGACATCCGAGTTTGACTTGGGCGTTCCTGGTAAAACCCGGCAGTTCCAACCCGCCTGAAGACACGACAGTCGAGTTAACCAGAACTAGTCTGAAAACAACGGTAAAATTCAGACGGCATCAGAATTCGAACCCAGACGAAAGGCTGGGTCATCCATCATTTGCCATGTGAAATGACCACTCGAATGGAATGGCACCCACATAAAACATCATTTGGAAATAAAGTTCTTATTTTTAACTTATTCTTTTTCATTCTATATAAAGTAAATAATTAATTACCTTATTTTTTTTCGTCATAACTTAGTCTAATGGACTAATCCAACCTTAAATTTTAATTTTTGTTTCTCTCTCTTTTCTTTTATTGATTTTATCAATAAGTAATAATCAAATAATTTTTCATTGATAAAATCTGTTTCCAAACAGTAAATTAAGTTCATGATAATAGATACATATGCAAAACATTATTAATACTAATATATAACTCTTTATTGAGATGATGCATATTAGTAGTAACTTTAATTCTTTAAAAAAAAACAAGAAGAAGACGACGACGACTAACCTAACTAAACCAAAAAAGAAAAGAAAATACCACACACATACACATGATGTATGTATAAACATATAATTTAGGCATGAAATTATATATTACCTTGGAGATCCCATGGCTCAACCTTGTTCAAGTCAATTTCTCTAATAACATCCATATCAAACTTTTGAAACGAAATCTTCTTTAAGTAGTAATGCAAAAGCTCTTCATCGGTCGGGTGAAACCTGAACCCCGGTGGAACGCCGCCGCTTGACGACGCCATCGTTCACTCTATCGATCTCTCTTTTAATATATATATATATATATATAGGATGATATATCGATCAGTCTGAAATTGATGTGAAAAATGGTTTTAAATAGTGGTTACTACTCATGCATGCGTGGGTGTCAATGAAGAAAGGAAAGTTGACGGCCGGTGGCGACGCCGGCGGTGTTGCTTAAAGCTAACGTAGATCGCAAGCCACCGTATATGGACTCATAGACACGATCCATGCAACTACTTACGCGCATGTCTCTTAGCGCGTGTATATATATAAATACATATTCCCATTTTAGGCATTAGAAAATTAATTTTCAAGTAGGTAAAAAATTACATTTTTACTTTAACTAGGTGGCAACCCGCTACGTTGCGAAGGCGGGCATGAATTCGATTGTGATCAGTTAGCTTCATACAGATACAAACATTAAACACAAAACACAAATTAGTAAACACTCAGAATAGTAATAACTCTTATGTCATATAATCCACAAAAAACATATTTAAAACAATGTATATCCGACAATAAAACATGGTCGTAGCAGTGGCTAGCGAGGAGTCGACGCGAATATGATTAGTATCATATATATTTGTTACGGTGTCGGAACTAAACCCAAGAAATAATTCCGTCAATATAACATACTTAAAACAAAAACTCGGGCGTTATGGCGGCGAGTTGACGCAAATTCCAATGGTATCTATTAGGTCCAATACGGGTACGAAAACCATACCTAAAAAATTTATTGTAAGATTATCATATATATTTAAACTAAAAATAATAATAAAATGTATGTGAAAAAAAAACTAATATTTAATCCTAATACAACACACATCGAGAGATAACTAACAAAAAAAATAAGTTGTTATCTATGAGACTTGAACTTAGGTAGACATCGGATATATTTGTTATAGATCGGAACTAAACCCAAAATATAGTTCCGTCAAGATAACATACTTAAAACAAAACCCCGACGTTACGGTGGCGAGTCGACGAAAATTGATCCATTGGTATGTTCATTACGGGTGCGAGAACTAACCTAAAATATATTTTGTTAGATTATCTTATATATTTAAACCCAAAAAATGTACATGAAAAAAAATACTAATAATAAAACCTAATACAATACACATCGGGGAATAACTAACAAAACAAAAAAATTAAGTTTTTATCTAAGAGACTTAAACTTTGTAAGGCCCGTTTCATTATTAGTCTTTTCGTAGTTGTATATTGTTAGTTTACGTTTCTATTTTGTTTACTTATGTATGTTTGGGCTCGAGGCCTTGTTGTACTTGGAGCCCATTGGGCCTTTTGGTAATGAAAGATGAGTATAATAATACACACACTATATATTGAGTGTGTATTATCATACTCAGGTAACCCTTTGCATATTATTGTTCTTACTCTCAAACTTTCTCTCCCTTTCTCTAACTCATGGCCCAAGTAAGCACACCACAAGATCCGAAATCTTGGTCCTAGCTAGTTGTTTCCGTCAACTAGTTGAAAGGTTGATCCAAGACGACTAGTACTTAGTTTGTTGTGTTGTTTGATCCGGTCACAAGACCTACAATTGGTATCAGAGCTTTTGGGCTCTACTAGCTGTAGATCTTGGGTCACAACCTTGGATTTTGGTCTTGTGTTTGAAAAGACGGATTCTCAAGAAAATAAGTGGGTTCGGGTTCAAGTATTCTTCAAAGATTCAAGAAAATAAAGCTTGTTCATGTTCAAAATGTGTTTAAGTTTGTTCAAAGTTTGTGTTTGTGGTGTTTGAATCACAAAAGTTGGTGTTTGTATTGGTGTTTGTGAAGTTTATTACAAAAAGTTGTTTCATACATGCATTTGAGTGTGTATTGTAAAATGTGACAGAAAGTGATTTGGTGACTTTCCTAAGTGGGATTTTCATACAGTTTGTGGCTCGATTACAATTGTGATTCAATACATAGCTTCACTCGAATATATTGTATACTGATCGAATACACTCATCTTTCGCATACTTTCTTCAATTCGAATACAATGTCCAGATTCGAATACAATCTGAGTGTTAACCACTTTTGTCCAAGGCAATTCTATTCTATTCTATTCCCTTTCATTCAAATACAATTGTCCAAATCGCATATAATCCTCATTCGCATACATTAGTCATTCGTATACATTTGTTAATCGAATATAATTTGGTCATTCCCTCAAATCAAATACATTTAAGCATTCGTATACATTCCCTCAAATCGAATAGATTTGGGCATTCGCATACATTCCCTCAGTCGATTCATACTTCAATCGAATACAAAGGACTTGGTTCTTTCTTATTGCATTCCAATATCCCCATTCGAATACAAGCTTTATTCGAATATAAGTCTTATTCGAATACAGTTAGAATAGAATACATTGGACTTAGTTTTTGAGCAGTTTTTGATTCAAGTGTTATTAAGCAATGGCAAATCGAATTCTTACTGGTGCGAGTAACGAAGCTATAAAGTGTGTGATGTTTGAGAAAGAGGCTGGAACCACGTCTAAGCCTCCAAAGCTGATGAAGTGGGACTGTTATTTTGATGAGCTTAAATGGAGATTTCGGAATTACCTCAAGATTATCGATTACAATCTTCTTAGACCCTTCGAGCAAGGTCCACATCGTCATATGACAACCGGTACTGATAGTGAGGTTCCTAAGGCAGATGCAAATTATGATAAAGATGACAAGAGGATGCTTGCTGAAGATCAAAAGGCTTTTGGTGTTCTGATTGTATGCCTTTCATGGGAACTTGCTTTGACACTGAGAGACTACACCACTGCTAAATGAGAAACAGTCGAAAGGGAACGTTGAAGGGAGAGTTCAACATGTTCAACTACACTAAAGGAAAAACGATTGATAGTCTTATCTCAAGATTTGAACTGTTGATTATCAAAATCAATGGTTATGGAATTAAATATGATCAAACTGAGATAAATGACAAGCTTCTCAACTCTCTCCCGTATTCCTGGAGTACCAGTGTTATCACCATCAGAAGAACCTCAAATCTTCATCTTGTCAGTTTATCTGATCTGACTTCTGTTATCAAGTCGTTTGTAATGGACGAGGAGTTGAGGATGAACAAACACATCAGCTCTCTCTCAAAGGCTGGTATTGCAACTGCAACAAGTGTGAGCTCAGCATTCTTAACTCAAGCCAATACTACAGCTCAGAATCCATGCTCAACCTTCAACACTGCTAGTGTATCTTAAGCCTCATCAAGTTCCAACTCAAGCTCCTTTCAATCTGCTATTGATAAAGCTGTAGCTCAAGCACTTAAAGCTCATGGAATCAAGCCTACTCCAAGTACTCCAGCTTACACTACTTCATAGCCCCTCTCTACTGATAACTCCAATATGGCTTTGTTTCATGCCTTTATGGCAAGTATTGAGGAGTTGTTACAAGGAAAGTTGCTTCCTCCGTCATTTGAACAAGGAGATCTTCCCGAGATCAACAAGTATGATCTCAAGAAAATGGACATCAAGTACCAGATGGCCATGGCCGTTCATCGTGCTACCAACTTTATGAAGAAGTATGGGAAGAACGGTTTCAAAGACGACGTGAAGAATTTGGGGTTTGAGAAGGATAAACTTTGTCGCTACAACTGTGGGGAGCCAGGTCCCTTTACACGTGAATGCACCAATCCTCCAATGGCTGTGGGTGACATCAAGATCACAGAGATGTCTGACAATGAGAGTTCTAAGAAGCCTGACAAAAGAATTATCCTAAGCTACTCCTCAAAGTCAAGGGTCCAAAGAATAAATCAAGGAAGCTCAACAAAAGGGAACTTCGAGTCGAACTCTAAGGCGGTGATTGCTAGGAATGCCGATTCAACTGTACCTGATTTGGAAGGGGATCAATTTGAAGAATTAAAGAATCCTCTTAACTTTGCTGGGATGGCATTCACCTATCAGGCTAGCACCTCTTCAAGCACCGATGGGATACTTACACCTGCCTCACTCATTCCCGAGGTACACAAACTTTGCACTCAAGATTGTATTGATAAAGTTATTCATTATAGAAACAACAATGCTAAAATTCTTGAACAAATGTGTAGCATTAAAGTTCAGAATGATGATCTTAAGAAAGCTGCAAAGATTTATACTACGAGGATTAACACTCATGGTAATGATATGGCAAAACTTAGGGAATAGGTTACTATTGCTAATAATTTAGCCCAACGTCATGAAAATCACGTAGTTGAATTAAATGATAAAATTGACAACTTAGAAATTGAATCAACCCAAAGAAAAGTTGCTATAGAAAACTTTGAGTTAGCTACTGAAAAGAACTAATTGGGTCACAAATTGAGTTAAGAATAAAGATTGAAATAGGCTATGATAGTTATGCTGTACCACCTACTTTTAACAATAACTATACTAGCCTTCCTCACTTTGATTTTAACTCTCCTCCTGAGGAAGAAATGGTCTATGGCATTGGTCATGTGCCCATATCAAAGACATTTGTTCCTGTTGCTCCCAAGACTGTTAATTCAGTTAATTCTTCAGTTTTTCCTAATAGTAGTTCATCTTCTGTAGCAGGTTGTGTAGAAGAAAATGAGTGTATGGAAACAAACAAGGGTTGTGGAGATAAAAACTTACTTTTTGATTCATCTATTGTCAAACCTATCTGTAATAATATTGATTCAAAAAACACTTTGAACAATGATGTATTTAATGAGAGTGTTCATGTCGGCACTTCTCTTGAAAATGAAAATGATGTTTCTATTTCTGAGAGTGATTGTGAATCTATTTTTGATGAAACCATTGTTGATAGAAACGTGCATGAAAAGGTATATGTGAATACTAACTTACCTAGTTGTTCATCAAATGATTGTGAAGTCGAGGAAACTAAAATTAATGAAAATTGTTTTGAAAAGGAAAAGGCAAGTACATCTAGTAAATATGTCCCACCTCATAGAAACAATTTTTATCAATCTACTAATCAACATTATCAACCTCATTTTTACAATCAATTTGATAACAGCTACTATGGTTATTATCCACAATATTATATTAATTCTTTCTATACAAATGTTTTTGATGATTGGGGTCAGAGATCTGACAACTTGTTTGTTACCGTACAACCATCTCCTTATTCACCACAACCTATGTATTATTATTCTGATTGTTTCTGTAGTGAAGACAGAAGAAACTTTGTTTTGTGTGTGGTAACGCGTCTCACCGTGCAAGACATTGCAAGATCTGGCATAAGATGGAAAGAGAAATGAACAGTAGGTTTAATCAATTCTGTTCAAGAGCTAAACCAAACTCAAGAACAAGAAATGATCAACCTGACAGTTCTGCCAGTGAAATGGAAGTGAGATCTAGAAATAAAAACAATGAGAAACCTCCTTTTTGGACAACCAAGAAGGAGAGAGCAAAAAGGAATTCAATGACTGAAAAGTCGGAGAATTCATCAAAAAGAAACCAGAAAAGAAATCTAAAGATTGAAAAATCTGAGGATTTAGTTTTGAAACCAAGAAGAAGACAGTCTCGAAAAACATTTAAAAACAGGAAATCTGCACGTGCATGGAGTCCTAGAGACTGTTCTTCTAATTCTGACACATCCCAACACTTCATAAATAATAATGAGAAAAGGACATTTGACAACCATGTGGTTGACCCTCCCGAGACAACTAAGTCTCGGGAACCCTTATCTAATTAATCTGTTAATGTGTGTAGGGTAAGCCAAAGCGTTTTGTAAATAGTATATGGTATTTAGATAGTGGATGTACCCGACACATGACAGGAGACGAATCCTTATTGTTTGACATTAAACCGTTCGATGGCGGATACATTTCTTTTTTTGGCGATATGGGAGGGAATATTACCAAACAAGGTAGAGTGTTAAATGGAATCCTGACGTTTGATTATGTCAACTTGATGGAATAACTGAACCACAATATGCTCAGCGTCTCTCAAATCTGCGACAAATAGTACTCCACATTGTTCACTGAGAAAGAATGCTTGACTCTCAAACCAGGTTTTAAGGTCCCACAAGAATGGATCTTGACACATACTCTGAGGCATAATGATTCTTACATAATATATATGAGTAGTTCTTATTCACATAAGACCGCTTCCTGTCTGTTATCTAAGGCCTCGAGAACGACTCATCTCTATGGAATCGACATCTCGGTCATGTTAATTTTAAAAACGCAAACAAATTGGTTATAGGGGAATATGTGAGGGGATTGCCTGTTAAATCTTTCTCTTGCATTGAAATGTGTCTTTCATGCTCTAAATGCAAGCAACACAAGCTCTCTCACAAACCCAAGACGATGAATTCCATAGATTCCATTCTTCAGCAGTTACACATGGATTTGTTTGGTCCTATTACTCATATGGCAATCGGCTGAAAAGCCCATTGTCTTGTGATTACTGATGACTTTTCCCGTTTCAGCTGGGCTTTCCTTTTAGGGCATAAGGATGAGACCGCACAGTTTTTGATCATGTTCATCACTCTGGTTGAGAGACAGACAGAGAAGAAGGTGAAGTGTATTCGAAGCGACAACGGAACTGAGTTCTGCAACCGATCTGTAGACGACTTCTGCAGTTCAAATGGAATAGAATGTCATTTCAGTGCACCTTATATTCCTCAACAAAATGGAGTTGCTGAAGGACGAAACAGAACACTGATTGAAGCTGCAAGAACAATTCTGTCAGATTCCAAACTACCTCTGTTCAATTGGTGAGAGGCCATCAATGCGGCCTGCTTCATTCAAAACCGTGTGCTGATCAACAAGCGTCTCAAGAAGACTCTGTATGAAGTCTATTATAAAACGAAGCCGCTAGTCAACTATTTCAAAACATTTGGATTTCCTTGCACCCAAGTCCATACTGGAGCTCAGCATGATCCCAAATTTGCTGAAAAGGCTGATGAGTGCTATTTTGTTGGGTACATCCATCAAAACTACTTATCTAGTCTACAACAAGAAAACCATGCTGATTTTGGAATCCTACAACGTTGACAGGCAAGAGCTAAATCCTACTGACGCTCGCACGGGACCAGACTTGTTGTTTGACTATGATAGTTTGTTCAATCAGTTTCGAGGCATGTCTATTCCACATCCTGTTAGTACTCAAGTTCCATCTTCATCACAAGAACCTTTGTTGATGCAAACAATGATCAAATGTTTGTCTGAAGTGGATCTGTGTGTTATGCCTGCACTACGTGCTCCACCTTTTATTCCACCCCCTCCTCTTGTCAATAATCAAGTTGTTAATCATCCTGCTCCTCAAACTGCTCCTCTAGCCGCTCCTCAAGCTGTACCTCAAGATGTTGTTTCAACTGAGATGGTGGAAGTTAAAGATGGATCTGATTCAGATTCAGATGATTCCTTCCAATCTGCCGACAATGTAATACAACATCAGACTATCCCGGTTGCTGATCTTCAAGTAGCTCCTAGTGTGGTCGAATCTATTGCCACACCTCCCTCTGCAAATGAATCCATTCAAATAGTTGCGCCTATTGAAGAACCTACTACTGGTGATTCTGATCATACTGCTTCGAATCCGATCGTCACCATTGTTGTTCCTTATGGTGAGGATAATTGGGAAAAAATGATCAATCAAGAGAATAGATTGATCAACCTAACTCTATTCTATCAATTGTTGATGTTCTCGAAGGTGTTCCTCATATCTTCCATCCCATTGATAGTCTCACCGTAAATATTCAAGCCGAACCAGTAACCATTGTCGAAGATTCCTCAGTCATTCACCAACGTCATCCATCAGAGATCATCATCGGTTCTCCATATTCTGGCATCCAAACAAGAAGTAAATCCGGTACAATTAATAGATGTTGGTTTGCTTGTTTTATTTCACAGGTTGAACCAAAGGACTACAAGATGGACCTAAAGGAAAACTCGTGGGGTTGAAGTGATGCAGGAAGAATTGTTACAGTTCAAGAAACTTCAAGTTTGGAGACTGGTTAAGATGTCGCCAAACAAGAAACCGATTGGAACCAGGGGGTGTTTAGAATCAAGAAGGATGATAAAGGGGTCATTACAAGGAATAAGGCAAGATTGGTGGTACAAGGTTTCTCTCAGCTTGAAGGCCTTGATCACGATGAAATTTATGCACTGGTGGCTAGGTTGGAGACAATTCGTCTTTTTCTAGCCTATGCCTCATACATGAATTTCAAGGTCTATCAAATAGACGTGAAGACTGCCTTCTGGTATGGGAAAGTCAAAGAGGAGATATATGTAAAGCAACCTCCAGGTTTTGAAGATCCCGATCATCCAAACCATGTTTACCGTCATGACAAAGCTCTGTATGGCCTGCACCAAGCACCTCGTGCATGGTACGCAACACTAGCAAAAAACTTGCTCAAGAAAGGCTTCAAAAGAGGTGTTATCGATCAAACACTCTTCATCAAAAATGTAAATGGTGATCAGATTCTTGTCCAAGTCCATGTTGACGATATTATCTTCGGATCTACTTCCTATAAGTTGTGTAGAGAGTTCGCTGAGGTCATGCAGAATCGGTTTGAGATGAGTTCATTAGGAGAAATGAGTTTCTTCTTGGGTCTTCAAGTTGAACAAAAGGACAATGGAATACTGATTCATCAAGAAAAATATGTTCGTGACATCGTTCAGGAATTCGAGTTCAAAGACTCATCTCCCTTTTTCACTCTGATCGCTACCCAACCTGTGCTTGCTCCAGATCCATCAGGAACTCCTGTCGATCAACATCTCTATAGATCTATGATCGGTTCCCTGATGTATCTCACTGCCAGCAGACCGGACATTATGTTCCCTGTATGTCAGTGTGCCAGATATTAGAGTAATCCAAAAGAGTCCCACTTAATTGTTGTTAAGCGAATCTTTCGGTATCTTAAGGGAAAGCTTTGCATAGGTCTTTGGTATCCCAAAGACTCCCATATGCTATTGCATGCTTACACTGATAGCGATTATGGGGGATGCAATCTTGATCGAAAGTCAACATCGGGTGGATGTCAGTTCCTGGGTGACAGATTAATCTCCTGGCAACGCAAGAAACAAGTCACTGTGTCCACCTCCACTGCTGAAGCGGAATACATTGCTGCCTCCACTTGTTGTTCTCAAGTCATTTGGATCCAACATCGGATGTTGGATTATGGTTTGAATTTCTTTAACACCCCGATTAAGTGTGACAATGAGGCAGCTGTGTGTATTGTGAAAAACCCGGTCCAGCACTCTAAGACTAAGCACATTGACATCCGAATGCACTTTATTTGTGATTGTTATGACCGGAAGCTTGTCACAATAGAACGGGTCCATACTGATTACAAATTTGCAGAACTGTTTACTAAAGCTTTTGATCGTGCCCGATTATTGTTTCTCGTTAAGTCACTTGGCATGATCTCTTTTGTTCAAAATTAAGTTATAATTTTTATTTTATTTTATTTTATTTTACTTTATTTTATTTTCTTTTAAAACTTTTATTTTAAATTAATCTTATTTTCTTTTCATTTAAAAGTTTATTTCATTTCTCTTTTATTTTAAAGATTTCAAATTTTAATTTTTTTAATTAAATTTATTTTTAAATTTTTTAAATTTTTTTTTTATGTTTAAATATTTTTGTTATTTTGTTTTATTTCTACTTTTATTTTCATTTTACTTTGCCTTTTTTATTTCTAAATTAGGTTTTACCTTTAGTTTAAATCTTCTTTCTTTTTATCTTTTTGTATATAAAATTGTAAATATTTTTTAAATTATATCACAATTTTAGAGGGAGAAAATGAGCTAAGTTTAACTCACCAAAAAGATTTTTTCTTTTTAAGTCACTTAACTTTCCAAAACTATTTTATATTATTATTTAATTTAGAATATCAGAAGAAGACTTAAACGTATAATCTCCTGTTTAAAGGGAGCTCCTGCTTAGAGGGAGTCGGTTAATATTAACATATCAGAAAATTTTGAGAAATCAATCCGACCTTTGGAAAATGATAAGAAATTGTCTTAGGTGATCCTAGCACATGAAAAGATTAGATCAAAAGCCAACAAGATCACTGCTTGATGTGTAGATAGGCTTAACAACTGAGTAAGTATCATAGTGATATAAACTTAAATATCTGCCTATACAAGTGGTTACACACTTATGAAGCGGATGCGGACTCCAAGTAAGTTATATCGATGAAGGCAAAAATGTTATTAGTCAGTCATACACGAGGCCATTAGTGATTGGTCACAATTAAAATCATTTCTTACTTTAGATTCAAGTATTGAAATATCAAAAATTATTAAAGCAGAAAAACTGCAAAATGCTTAAAAGTATTCAAAATCAACAACAAAAATATTGATAATTTATCAAACAAAAAGGGGTATATTTGAACTACGTGACGTGGGGAAAAAAGTAAGACCTAAACACTTTATATGAAGGCTTGTAAGTCCAGATGACATGTAAGTCCATGCTTCAACCTTTACATATTGTTTGAAAGAAAATTTGCAAAAAGTTTATGAAAGCACAAAATGTTTGATCTATCATTAGAGGGTCGGAGTCAATTTGGGGTGATACTGATGAACATAAACTATGCCCAACGTATGATGGAGTATGTAACATGTTGGATTAACAGGGTACCACACAACTGTTGTGCCTAATTATACCTTAACAAATCAAGATGAAATCAAAATACTTGTTAAGTTTAAAATGGACCAATATATCTACAATAAACTTTGGGTTCATGGCAGAATAATGTCCAAATAGAAGTGTGATCTAGGACGCTATAGACAATATAATTCCATGTCGTGATCTTTCTCACCAAAAACAAATATTAATAGAAAATTTTATGAATTAATTAATATAATTAATATAACATTAATTTTCTCTTTATCTAATTTTAAATTTTAGTTCTCCTTTAAGTTTTTATTTTTTTTAATTTACATATTAAAATTAGTTTAACTTGCATTTCCTTTAATTTTATTTTTATCTTAACTTATTTTAATTTATAATTTGTTTTAATTTTTTGTTGTCTTATTTTCATTTTATTAAGTTTAGTTTAAAATTTTGTTTCGCTTTTATTTTCAATATTTTTTTAAACTCATTTTAAAGTTTGTATAATTCTTGTTCTTGTTTAAGAGTTTTATTTTCTATGTTATTTTTCTTTGAACTTATTTTAAATGTAAGTTTATTTTTAATTTTTCTTTAAAACTTATCTTAATTTTATTTTTAAGTGTTTAGTTAAACCGGGTTAATATTTTCAACATGGTCTTCATTGCATAGTTATTTAAGTGTTAACCCGACAAAAAAATATTGTATATACTTAAAGTGCTTGGATTCGGTGGAAAAATATATTACGGTTTAAATTGAAAATATCTTCAGAGTTAGGGGGTCGGGAGTGAAAAATTTGTTTAAAACTCGGGATGTTTTGACCCTATCGCAAGATAGGTTGACCCTATCGCAAGATAGGTTGACCCTATATATAAGAAAACCAAAATATCCTTTATTCTTATCCTCTCAAATATCTTATCCACTTCTTTCTCTCTCAACCCATCCTCTCTACCCGCCGCCCATGTTCATTTCCACCGGATTTTCGTTTCTCAAGCAAACACACAGATCTTGCTTCACTCGTCACTCTTAATCATATTACCACCATGGAAAACTTTCCTGCGGTATGATTTTATCATATTTTCTTGTTATCTTTGGTTCACAGCGGTGAACAGTATCCATCGGGACTGTTTTGGTCCAATCGATGTTCTTAATAATGTTGGTTGCTTAAATTAAATGTCGATTCTGGCCATGGATATAATTAAGAGTTCCCGTGTTGATTTAATTATGTTTTTGAGGTCATTTGTATAGAGTTTACATTTTTTAGGGTTTTAGTTTTATTTTGGGTTCATAAACCTAGGTTTGAGTAGTTTGAAGATGTTCCTTCCTTACCCACATATTCATGTGGCTTGGTGAAAACCCAGAAACCTCACACAAGTATCAAATGTTTGAAAAATATTGTTGTTAAGGACATGTATTTGAATAAAACCGACTTTAGGGAAGAAAATAACAAAGGGCAGTGTAATCGAGTATATGATGTATTTGAATGATGTCATGAAATTGAATGTGGTGTTAAGGTAATTGTATTCATTGATGACAAATGTATTCGAGTCAAATTATGTATTTGATGGTTGGTTAATATGTATGCGTTTCATTTCGTTTATTTATTAGTTTTAATCGTTTATTATAGGAACATCGATACTTCATACGTGTATGTTGTATATCAGGTCATATACGTAAAAGTAGCTAATTTGGACCTGTTGACTCACGGGATGAAGACCCGGAACGTCCAGCACGCAAAATGAGAAAGATTAAAGAATGTTACTTGTGACATGTTCCATCGCGATACGCGATCGGCATGCTTGGAGACCCATCGCGTATAGCGATGGGTATTTAATGAGATGTTGACGAAGGGTCCATCGCGATATGCGATGGACGGGTGAAGACCCCATCGCGTATCGCGACGGGGTGTGCAGACGGGCAGCTAGGGTTTTATATCAATAGTCATCATTCTCGACCCTAGGTTTACAGATATCGAGAGATGCGATTTTCAGAGACCAGTGGAGGCGATTTCGTCATTCCAAGTAAACCGGAGAAGCCACGTATGACCTATACCATCTATATTGAAGATCTCACGATACCGAGACGTGGCTAAATCCTTAGAATCTCACCCGGGAATGTAAAGTTTGTAATGATTTCAGTTTTCTCATGTGACTAAGAACGTTTACGTATAATTTTTTATGGTTAATCTATGATTATTGATGTTTAGTATTTCTGTGTGTTCAATCGGTTTAGATTTATGTTGATCTGAATGATTAGTTACCAGTTGCTATAATAATCGATCATATGGTTGTTTGATTAGGTTGAATACGGTTAAGCATATAATTTCCCTTAACTGAGTCACATTGGTAGGGACCGTTTGATAACCAATGCCGTGTGTAAAGTGATTATTGATGCCTAAGGTTTTGTCTAGTTGATCAGTCTGTAGTTAACGTTAATGATTAATCTGTTACGTTGTATGAGATTACTGTTTATTACTTACTTGAAGTCCCGGGTGTGATTTTCTTTTATTTAGTGACTGAAACTTGTTTACTTGCTTGTTTACTTAATTCCAAACTTAAACTATTTACTTGTGTGATCAGCACTAAAATCTGCTACATCATAATATTGAACTTGTTACACGAATTGCATTGACCACATACTCCTTGTGTTCGACACCCTACTTACCCTAGCTTGCATAGGTGATTAGGAACTGATTATAAGTGTTTTTGACTAGATAGCAACGGTCTAGAATCAAAATGGTGCCGCTGCCGGGGAGTTAGTGCGCTTAGTGTTTTTCGTGTTATTTGATTTTTGTGTTCAATTTTAATTTTAGTCATAATTTTTTTTTCAGTTTTAATTTAAATTTTATTTTGCTTTTTTACGCGGGGTGTGTTGTTTGTGCACATAACAGGTTTATGTGCACCCGCCACTCAGGCAGACAGCAGACTTTTAAGTCCCGGGACAGCAGACTTTTAAGTCCTGGCCATCACACACTAACATCGTACCTCATTTTCACGGGTTGGCTTCTGAGGACCCTATTCTCACTTGACCGATTTTTCTGCTATTTGGTGGTCGATCAGTGATGGTACTTATGATCAGGATGAGGTTCGGTTGCGATTTTTCCCGTTTTCGTTAAAAGACAAAGCATATCACAAGTTCAACTCGCTACCGATGCACAGTATTGGAAATTGGGCCGGGATGCAGCAGCTGTTCTTAAACGAGTACTATTCGTAGTTGATGACGAGCGAGACCCGAATGGAGATTCGCTACTTTTAACTGTTATCGGGCGAGCTATTTCATGAAGCGTTCACCATGTATAAGGAGATGATCAGAAAATGCCCACACCACCAGATTGAATTGTGGGAATTGGTGAAATGCTTTGTTGACTGGTTAACAAACGAGGACCGAAAACATTTGAAGGCCTCGTGTAATGGTTAGTTGTTGAATCAACCTGTAGAAGATTATTGGGATTTCTTAGAGTTTATGTGTGAGTATTTCAAAGCAAAGGCAGCAGCTGAAAGGAGAAGACATGGTACTTCTTTTAGGTCAGTTAAGTCAGTCACGAGTGAGTCAGAAAGAATTGCTGAGTTAGAATGTGAACTGGCTGGGTACAGAAAGGGTAAGAAGAAAGAAGTCGGGAAAGTTGGAGTGAAATACTCAGTTTGTGAAGACTCTGGTGAACTCAGGCATAAGGCAGAAAATTGCCTCAAGTTTTATGATGACGAGAAGGTTGAGCCCGAGGAAGTTAATTAGGCTTATGGGGATTCCAAGGGTCAAGGGTTGAATTCCAAAACCTATCACCTGGGCTTGAGGAATCGCCCGAATTTTCGTTACGGGAACGCGTTTACACAATTGAACCCGAACTTTCAGGGATCGAGCCAGAACAGATCGCAGGGTAATTACCGCCAAGGCGGTTATCAGCAGCAGGGCTCGTATAATCAAAATAGGGGGTATAAAAGAGACGGTAACTGGGGTGGAAACTCTTCAGGTAATTAGGACCAGAAGAGGGGTCCTCGGGAAATACAGATGATTCAGTGCACGCGAAGTTGGATGCGTTGATGAAGGTTATGACAGACCTGAAGGCTGAAACAAAACAACATTTCGAGTTACAGGATAAATCATCAGAGGCAATGTTGAAACAGATAGGTCAGCTCGCAACAGATATGGCAAAGTTGTAGAAGAATGCGGGCCAACTCCCGAGTGACACCACAGTCAACCCGAAACACTACAGATCAAGTTCGAAAAAGCACATTAACAAGGTAAGTATTTTAAGAAATGGGAAAAAGTATGATAACAAAGTTGGGGTTTCACCACCATTGGTTGATGGGGTGGTGGAAGAAATTGATGAAAATCTCGTCAGTGATGACGAACCGAAACCGGTTAAATTAACTGAATCTAATAAAAGTGAAACTAATACTAATAAACCGGTACCGAGAGATGACACCAACAACCCAAAGGACAAGGAGAAGGTGAAAACCGTCCCCTATCCCGATGCTTTGTTGTCGCCATCAAAGGCAAATATGGGATCAAAAAGGGGCCCGCAACAAGAAGAAATGTGGGAAACGTTTATACAAGTTAAAATTAATATACCCCTTTTAGATTCTATAAAACAGATTCCCGCCTATGCTAAATACTTGAAAGAGTTGTGCACACAGAATAGGAGTCATAAGATTCCCAAACAGATTGATTTTACTGATAATGTGAGTACAATTCTTTCGGGTGCTCTTCCACCCAAGCTACAAGATCCGGGAACGCCCATTATACCATTCAAGTGGGTGATTTTAAAATGATCCAGGCGCTTCTATACCTTGGAGCTAGCATCAGTATTCTCCCGAGAAGTCTATACGACCGGTATGACTTCGGTCCGCTTCGGGCAACTGTTACCACGGTTTTCCTAGCTGACCAGACACCGAAACTTCCTCGGGGATACTGACTGACGTTATCGTCAAGGTGGAAGATTTTTACTTTCCAGTTGACTTTTTGGTCCTCGATTATGTTTCGGGTGAAAGGACCAAACAGCCCACGGTTACCTCGGTAGACCATTTTTGGACACCGCAAATGCCAACATTAACTGTAGAAATGGTACTGTTGACATGGAATTTTGTAACCGTAAGTTGAGTATTAATGTTTTCGCGCATGAAAATAATTCTCCGGTCGATGACGAGTGCCTCATGGCTGATTTCATTGACGAGTGCATCCCGCTATACGACTATGTCGTCAGCACGGATGGCACAGAAGAGACGTAATTTTTGTTTGACAGGTTACAGGTTGAAACAGACAAGTTGCTGGAAGAGGATGAGAGACAGATGGAGATCGCAGCTGTGCGAGGAGACCGTCCACCATGGTTAGTTCAAGTGGAACCACTTCCCAAGAAGGTTAATTCTGGGTTGAAACCAAAGTGGAGCTGAAGGAGCTCCCAAAGCATTTAAAATATGCTTTCCTTGGTATGAATGATACTTTGCCTGTTATTATAGCTTCTAATTTATCTGTTGAACAGGAAAATGCTTTGATGTCTGTGCTAGTTGCGAACAAGGAAGCAATCGGGTGGAAAACAGCGGATCTGAAGGGGATCAGCTCTTAAATTGTGATGCACAAGATATTAACAGATCCGGATGTCAGACCCGCACACGATGCTCAGCGGAGGTTGAACCCGAAAATGAGGGAAGTGGTGAAGAAAGAAGTGCTGAAATGGTTGGATGCTGGTATTATATTTGCCATCTCAGATAGCACGTGGGTATGCCCAACAAAAACGGTATCAAAAAAAGCTAGCATTCAGGTTGTCAAGGACGACACAATTAACGAGGTCACCACCCAACCGGAAACCGGGTGGCACATTTGTATTGATTATCGAAAACTGAACGCGGAAACATCGAAAAATCACTTTCCGCTTCCGTTTAGCGATCAAAATGTCGAAAAGCTATCTGGTAAAAAATTTAATTGCTTATTAGACGGGTATTCTAGGTATAACCAGATAGCTATTCATTCTGAGGATCAGGAGAAGACTACGTTTACGTGCCCGTATGGCACATTCGCGTTTAGGCGAATGCCATTCGGGCTATGTAACGCCCCCGCCACCTTTCAAAGGTGCATGATGAGTATTTTTTCTGATATGGTGGGGGTGTCTTTGGAAATTTTCATGCAAGACTTTTCGATTTTTGGCACATCTTTCGAGTCATGTTTAAATCAACTCGAAAGAGTTTTCAAAAGATGTGTTGAAACTAAATTGGTTTTTAGTTAGGAGAATAGCCATTTTATGGTCCAAGAGGGGATTGATATACATCTATTTATACATCTCGAATCCCTCGTAAAGTTATGTGTATTTAAGTTTTTAGTTCGTTTTAGTTCATCTTATTAATTATGGTTTTGAGTCAGGTTTATTTGATGTTTATCGTGTTTTATATCTTTTGGTGTCTTACATGTTAAATCTAATTCTTTCTATCATTTTATGTAAAGTTTAAGTTCGTTTTGCTCGTCAATGATTACATTATTGCTTCACTTAGAGTTTTGATTTGTTTTCATGTAGATGGTGGCTTGAGAGTCAAAGAAAATAAGGCCTAGAAGGTTCTTATCGTCTCTTGGAGTCCAAGGAAGAGATCTAGCATAATTAAGCAATAACTAAAAAGAAATTTTGGAAATTCCCTCCTAATGTGCACCGCGCCGCGCGACGGGGGAGGCCATGCCCAGTCGCGCGGTGCCTAGGGCTCCTGATCAGCGAATTTTGCAAGTTATTGGCCCAGCTCACGTTATATAAATATAATGATAAACCTAAACGAATAGACACTTAATTCCAGCCGTTTTTGAGAGAGAAAGCAAGGTTTTGAAGGTGCTTTGAAGCTAGGAATCGAAAAGGATCAAGAAGGATTTCAAGGAGGTATTCAAGGATCAATTACCAAGGGTTTTATCGCTCTAACTTTGATTCCTTGTTCATTATCATGTTCTTCTTTGTTTTTAATACTTGTTTAGGATTGTTTTTAATAATGATTCTAGGCTAGACTTCATGTCTAACTAGGTTTGATGAACATGTTTTGATTTGATTCTTGCTTTGGACTAATGTTTTGATTATGGTTTTGTTGATTTAATAGTAAAGACTTGATTTTGTTTTCATGATGCATATGAATGTTTGTTATCTTGATTGATTATTAACTATTGCTACACATAGATCTTTAATCTCTTGATTGTGCTCTTTAGATTTAGACCTTCTTGCTCCAGCCATCAGTTTCTAAAAAGGGAAAACCCAAACGCCATCACTCAAGGAATTATTTTGCACGTGATTTGTAAGGTAAGCAGTTAATTACAATGGCCAAGTGTGATTAACTATTTGCATTACTCCTCAGATTCTACATACTTCCCTTTATGATTTCACTAATGCTAGATTCTACTTTTAAACAGTAAATCAATCAAACAATCAGTTAATCCTATCCCTAACATGCATATATCCTTCCTTTAACAATTAAGCGAACATCTTTATACATTATTTATCATACTTTACCGCTACTCAGCTTGCTTGAGTGACACATGGCTATCTTGAACCGGCATCTTCTTTCTTTTCTTACTTAGATCACATTATCTGTTCGAGTCTAAGCATGTAGGATGCTCAAATCTCTCAAACTTTTCATTGATACCAACTTGTAAGGCCCCGTACATGGTAGTTCTACTTTAGTGTCGGATTTACTCATAAACGCAGTTCTAGAATCATAGTTAATTAAAATTTTCGCGGAAACGTTAACTTAAATCATTCTTTACAAAACATTAAATCTTTTCTTTGAAACCGAAATATAAAACATCATATTTAAAACATCATTTCTTCCACTTTCAGATGACAACAGTTCAATCCATGCCATGTGCCCTCCTCATGCTAGCTCATTAAACATAATCACCTGCATGCAGACTAAAAGTCAGCTACGCTGAGTGAGTTCTAGTTAATCAAGCGACATACAACACATACACATATCATACATACATACATATCTTAACCTTATATAAATATCCTTAAGTGGTACGTCACGTAATGTCTGTTAAAAGAACTATTACTATTGCCCACGCTATATATTCTCCATAGGAGGAACACTATATATATATTATCCATAGAAGGGACACTCTATATACTTTCCATAGAAGGAACACTATGCTTTCCATAGAAGGATCATCCTATATATTATCCATAGAAGGAACACTATACTATCCACGGATAGAAAATTATACATTATCCATAGGAGGAACATTGTATATAAGTTATTATTTAATGTCCATGTAAGGAGCTAATTACTTCTCTCGACAATACGTGCAATATCTGAAGATTGTTCATGTACCGACAAGCCCTCATCCTTACATTACATATTTTATTCATATCTTTATCTATAACCTGACAGTACGTGAATATCCGAAGATCGTTCACGTATCGACAGGCAATCAATCGTATCTATCACATATATCATACATGGCATAGACTTACCAATTAAGGTAAGTGTATTAACTGTCACATCGAGTATGCACACAGCCTCGAAAACATAACAAGGAATGGGGCTAGAAACTCACCTGAAAGCTGTTACGTTCACCGTTAATGGTTGTTCCTTTCTTTGGATGTGCGCGAATAACTGTGTAATGATTACGCGTATCAATCAACTATCATTTTCCATATCATGTTTCTAGTTTCATTATTACCCTCAACGAATGGGGTCCGGGGGCAGCGCCCCTGGCAGCGGGGTCTAACTTCCAGGTCAGCTTGGAAAAATTTTATTTCCATTAACTGTCTTAACACATTATCCATTAGGATTTTAAATTATCATTTAATTCGCTAACTTGTTTGCTATAACGAATTAAGCCTAATTCGTTATCTAGACACAGCCTAAGTCGTTATATGCGCGTGATCTGATTCGTTATCTCATAATGAATGGACCTTTATAACGAACTGGTCTTTATAACGAATTTGAACCTTTATAACGAATTGGCTCTTATAACTAACTGGGAGTTCATTCGTTAGTTCTTCGTTAACGAATTACTTAAAGAATGGCTTAACGAACTGCTTCTAATTCGTTATAATGAACTGCTTCTAATTTGTTATTTCAACTTAACTAATGGTCATGACGAATTGGGGTTAATTCGTTATCTTTCCTTAACAAATTGGCATAACAAAGTGTGATTAATTCGCTATGTTCCTGTAACGAATTAGGGTTAGGTCAGAACATTCTCTGACAAAACCTTAACCTCATACTCACATTCTTTGGTGCCGCCTTTCCGGCGCCGTCATCGCCAGAAACTGGGATCTCGCCAGAAAAGCGATATCTCGCTTGTTTCACCATCGTTTTCGCCGTTTTTCGTCCCGTTTGATCCAGATCTGATCTAGGGTGACCCCTAAGCTCTTATTTTGATCCCGGTTTTCCGGCAATGGTGGCGCCGGAAAAGACAGGTACGAGGTTAAGGTGTCAGAGAGTGTTTCTGACATTCTCTGACCTAACCCTAATTCGTTAGCGGAAAATTAATGAACTAGCAGTACTTCTTCACCGCGAATTGTCAAGGAAAAAATAGCGAACTAGCATGTAATTCGTTAAGAAAGAATAACGAATTAGCCTAATTCGTTAAGCAATTCGTTACGCAATTCTTCAGACAGTTCGTTATGGGAAATGACGAATGAACCCTTATTCGTTAGAAAGGTCATTCGTTATAAAATGGGTCATTCGTTAAAAAAGGGGTCATTCGTTATAAGGTCCAATTCGTTATATGGGTCAGTTCGTTTTAAAGGCTAATTCGCAATGGAGGTTAATTCGTTATGAAAGACAGAAATAACGAATGAATCCCAATTCGCTAAGAAATTGGATAACGAATTAGAAGTTTAAAAAGAATGACAGAACAGTCCCTGGACTTAGGGGAGAATGATATACTCACATAATAGCCCTTGGACTTTGATAATTGATGAAAGACATCTTTAAAGGTTAACGAGTGACGATTAACTAACCGGTAAAGGTTCCATGAAGTAAAACCGGCTTAGACACTTAAGATTTATTTAGTAAACAATGAGTGGCTAGAGTAGTATTTAATATTGCATTTATTAAACAGTCACTCGTGCACAACTCAAGAAAGGAATAACCATAAACGGTGAACATAATCGCGTTCAGGTGAGTTTCTAGCCCCACTTCCTTGTTATGTTTTCGGGGCTGTATGCATACTCGATGTGATAGTTAATACTATTGGAATCGATCTGCCCAAGACACATATTTGAGTTGATGTGGCTAGGTCTCCACAGGGAATCAGTGGAAAGTACAACTAAAGTTCATTACTATTAATTATTATTCTAGGCGGACAGTCGTTGTCAAGCGGTTTATAAAGATGATTATAAGAAAACACGGTTATTTTGAAAATTTTGTAAACAATAATGAGAAAATGATTCACTTCAGGTTCAGGTAATGTGATGACCGACTAATCCCAGATTCATAAGATTAATAGCGCAGTAATTATAAACCTAACAGTTGGGTTGTGAGGACAAACGATACCCTAACCGAATTGTTGACACAACTGAACTCCGGTTTACCCAATTACCAGTTTAAAATATGAAAAGCAGTTATAAGCAATGACTAACGATTATTGGTCCAATGACATAAGAGCTAACCCTACATGTGATGAACACAACCAGAAAAGTGATGCAAAGTTTGACAATCAAAATCATAAACTGTTTAAATAATCAATTCGTAATATAAAACAAGATTAAAAACAATCAATCAAGTTCATACTCATTCAAAACATAGAATCTGATCAAAGTTAGTTTTCACAAAACCCTAGCCTAAAGTGAATACAGTGGTTTAGCCTGACATCGGCATCACGAAGGATTCCCTTATCTAATGAGAGGATGAAAGCATGCGATGAACGAACGAACCGGAGGCTTCGGGATGGTGGAAAATCGTCCTAGGGCTTGTACTTGGTTGAAGGAATGAAGTTTCTCTCAAATTGAGGCTGAAAAACTGATTATATCAAAGTTAGGGTAATTTTTCCCGTCAGGAGGATTTTAGCACGGCGCTAACATCCCAGGGGTGAGACTTTAGCACCGCACTAACGACTCAAAATTCTGGTGATCTTAGAGATACGCTGAAATCACCATCAGGACCCCTTAGCGTCGCGCCAAGGGTGTCTGACAGAATTTTCTTTATTTTCTTCATTTATTTTGCATAGGAAAGCATGCCAATCATCATGAGTCTTCTATATCTTCGTTCCAAGCCCGTAATTCATCCCGATAAGCGTCCTTAATGTCAAGTATCCTGAAACACATAAACACACTTGAAGTACCAAAGTTTACATAATATTTAAACTAAAATTAAACAACTAATATAATAATATACACGACTTTTTCCCGACCATCACATCCCCACACTTATATTTTGCTTGCCCTCAAGCAAACTATCATGCAACACATACACCTCGATCGATGATTCATAAATTACCACGATTAATACTAGTGAGGTATAAGGTCATACCCAATTCCCAAGAACTGACAATGTCAAGGTCGATAACCCACCAAATAATTTAATGTTACAATAAAACTATTGAACCGCCCAAAAAAGTGTACTTTGTTTCCGGTTAAGGCACACATGGTCATACCCCTCATAATATAATATCTCTCCTCTCGGTTTAATATCTGGACAAGTAAAAAATGTGCTAGTATCTCTCTGCCCTCTATACCAAGTATGAACACAATGTAATAAGCTTGGAAGCAAGTCATATCTCCACCCTTTACCCACCGGTTGCATAGAGAACAGAACTAAGGATTTTGCTGTGGCTTAAGTTAGGGTGTGGAAGCGGATGTATTTAGTAGCTTATAGTGGATGAGACCCAATTTATTCAAACAAACAAACAACTCACTCACTATTATTTACAAATGACACTAACTCAAACATCGACTCTTTTTGAGCTTTTCTTAGATTTTCCAACTTTTTTTTTGCAAATACTAACATTAATATATACAAACAACTGAATCGATATATACGTACATTGTGTACTATGATCAACAAAAAACTTATATACAACTCTTGACATACCGAATTTCATCCACAGGGTTAAAAATAATAAAGGCCAAGGCAAACACGGCTTGTAATGTGGGTTAAACAAACGAAAAGAAAAAAAAGGCACAAACTTGGCTCCTAGGGGATAATGTAGGGTTGGGAGTATTTATTTATAGTTTTTCATGTAAAGGTCATTATATGTGGGTTTCTACAGTCCTATTTCTCCATACAGGTGGTGGTATAAAGATCTCGAAATGCATGAGACAACCAAGTTCTAGATATCATGGACATACTGGTTACTCTCTGTAATGGCACTAGTATGACATGCGTATATACTATGTATTATATGTGTATTATATATATGTGGTCAACTCACACACGTACCGGAGGAATAAGGTTGCCTATATAAACATGTGTACCTATCCCCATGCTAGACTATGAACTACTGACACACATGTACCAACACCATGACTCGTTATCCCCATCTAAACGGTCCATTTTATTTTTCTTTTTGAAAAACATTTGCATAGGAAGACTTTCGAGAAGCTTAAAAACTGACCATGACCAAAGACCTCTACTTGGCATTAATAATAGCAATACATTATTAACAATTCCGGTTTCTGCGCACAATCAAGGCACTCTAAGGCAAAAATTTTAATTTTCCTCCATCCCCACACTTGAGGTTGACATTGTCCTCAATGTTTAAAATTTAGCATTTAAAAGAACATTAACCCGGACGGGGTTAAAATTAGATTATAAATTTTAAAACCGGGCTTAATGTGATGGTCCTAAAAATTATACAACTATACAATTACACTTTTAACAATAAAACTAATGAAACAAAAAGAATTATGAAAACAAAATCACCTGATAAGAACAATAAGCCACTCAAATATACTCTTGCTTGCGCTCAACGAACCCGGCTCCTCAATTCACTCAACAGTATCTGCAAAACTCTCATACGTGTAAAAGCACGCTTCTCGCAACTATTAGGATAGGTCTTTTAAACCGTTTGAAAAACCGTTAATTTTAATTACCAAACCAAGTTATATAAATTTCATAATTAAATTTGTTGAACTATTAAAATTGTTAAAAGACCTAACTCACTGTCGTAGGAATCACAATTGCATTTAGCGTATGCAACAAGCCCTTTAAACCCCCCAGTAGCCCGGGTGTACAAGTGAGGTCTCGTGAGGGTTTATAGTGAACAACACCCACAAAGTTCAAATACAACATAAAATACAACGGCGGGGTGTAGTGCGGCGGACGACAGTGGTGGTATACCGCGGTGGGGGTGTGGCGGTGTATGGTGTTTGTGATGGATGGTGTTTGGGTGGAATGAATGGAGAAGATGATAAATGGGAAAATAAACTCGGTGGTGAGCCCAACGTGCAGCCCATATTATAAAAAAAAATTCAGGTAGACCTTAGCGCGGCGCTAAGGTCTCACCCTAGTGACTTTAGCGCCGCGCTAAACGCACTTTTCACATAAAGTTTGGCCGATTTTTTTGATGTTGAAAAATTTTTCTATCTTTCAAAATTTTTAATTTTCTTGAATTCATTAGTCATTTTAACTTAAAATACTTACCTGGAACTCTGTTTACTTAGGTGTTGTTTGTTTTTTCAGAGGTAAAATGTCTGAAGTCTGGGGACCACATCTGTCAACATCTGTAGCAGAAGAGGTGGACCAAAACTCTTCAGTCTGCAACAAGAAGAATGTTTGTTTTTTAACATCTGCAAACTGCTAAAATATAACTTAAATTTTTTAATAAGCTGACCTTTAAATAAAAAAGTCATTTTTACGTATAAATGCCGGAAAACACCATGCCGTCACCGTTAGGGGTTGCCGAAAATAACTAATTAAAAGTTGTAACTAATTATATTTTATACCATAAATAACTAATTAATTGATTTTATATTTATATTATTAAATAAACTGCCCAAATTAATTTATTTTGAATTTTGGAATCCTTTTTAATTAAAACCTAAAAATGGGGAAACGAGGAGCAGTTACCTATTTTTCTGCCCAAATTGATTGGAATATCGATTAAATTGATTGTCAAAACTCAAAACCATCAAATCGGCTTTAATTTAAATCTGAATCGACAAACCATTCAATTGAAATCGTTTTCACCATCAATTTGGAACGGTGAACCAGTAAATTGGAGTCCTATTCATCATCGATTTGGAACGACGAACCAGCCAAATCAATTCGCGATTTCATAGCGATTTGGATCGATTGCGATTTCGATTGGGAACAAAACGTTCCAATACGAAATTCGTGACTTGTTGAGCGAATTATATGACTATGGTTGCGGCTGTGGAGGAGTGGGGTGTGGAGTAGAGGGTTGGAGATGATTAGGGTTTGGCTTTGGTTGGAGTCTGATGTAAGGCCCCGAACCCGGTAGCCCTACTTTAGCGTCGGATTTACTCATAAACACAGTTCGTACAAATCAGAGTTCATTAAAACTTTCGCGGAATATAAAAACTTTCATAAAACATTTCATAGCAAAACACGTCTTGTCTTAAAACATCATTTTGTCTTTCCAAATAATCGAAACATTTAACTTAAACGTCTTGAGTCTTCCGATGCCAGCCTCTTATTCAGTGCCACGTGTCTCCTCAAGCGAGCTGCCTCATCCTACTCACCTGCGTGCATACTAAAAGTCAGCTACACTAAGTGAGTTCTAGTTAATCATACACTATACAATACACATAAACTTATATTCTTTCAATCATACTTTCATTCATACTTTCATACTTTCATTCATACCTTCATTCATACTTTCATTCATACTTTCATACTTTCATTCATACCTTCATTCATACTTTCATACTTTCATACTTTCATTCATATTTTCTTTACATACATAATCCTACGTTTTAAAGAGCCTTTCGCCCTATAACCTCACAGATATTATAAGGGTCTGGTCCCTAACATCACAGATATTATAAGGGTCTGGTCCCTAACATCACAGATATTATAAGGGTCTGGTCCCTAACATCACAGATATTATAAGGGTCTGGTCCCTAACATCACAGATATTATAAGGGTCTGGTCCCTCTTTCCTCGAATATTAGTAGGGTTCGGTTCCCTAGTTCTCGAATATTAGTAGGGTTTGATTCCCTCTTCGTTACCATACAACCATACATCATACCTCGAGTATTATTAGGGCTCGGTACCCTTTTCGTAACCATACAACCATACAACCATCATTTCCTTCTTTTATTAACTTTATTACGTTCATACACATAAGCATACATATCATACTTACCTTATACATAGCGTTACAACCTGACAGTACGTGCAATATCCGAAGATCATTCACGTACCATCAAGCAATCATTCATACATATCACATCATTCACATAAGGCATACACTTATCTCTTAGGATAAGCGTATTGACAAACATATCGAGTATGCACACATCCCCGAAAGCATAACACATAAATGGGGCTAGAACTCACCTGAACACGGTTACGTTCACCGTTAATCGTAATCCCTTTCTTCAGTTGTGCACGGCTGACTGTATAACAATTATACATATCAATTAACTATCACTACTCATATCATCTTTCTAGTCTTAATTACTACCCACAACGAACGGGGGTCCGGGGGCAGCGCCCCTGGCAGCGGGGTCTAGGGGCGGCAGCCCCTAGCAGGGTCCAAGGGGCAGAGCCCCTGGCTGGGGTCGAGCTTGACATTAGGCGAAGTTAAACCTTAGGCGAACTTAGCTTTAGGCGAAGTTAATCCTTAGGCGAACTTAGCTTTAGGCGAAGTTAATCCTTAGGCGAACTTAGATTTAGGCGAAGTTAATCCTTAGGCGAACTTAGCTTTAGGCGAAGTTAATCCTTAGGCGAACTTAGCTTTAGGCGAAGTTACCAGTTAGGCGAACTTAGCTTTAGGCGAAGTTAATCCTTAGGCGAACTTAGCTTTAGGCGAAGTTAATCCATAGGCGAACTTAGATTTAGGCGAAGTTAATCCTTAGGCGAACTTAGCTTTAGGCGAAGTTAATCCTTAGGCGAACTTAGCTTTAGGCGAAGTTACCAGTTAGGCGAACTTGGCCGTAAGCGAAGTTAAGCTTTGAAGGCGAAGTTATCGCTTTGAAGGCGAAGTTATCGCTTTGAAGGCGAAGTTGCCCAGTCGCAGGCGAAGTTGCCCAGTTCAGCCGCGGGTTTGGTTTTCATCAAGCATTTTGGCGATTTTAACACCCTTGTTATGTTTCAACATCATCCACTACGTTCCCCAACCGTTTTCGGTCGTTTATATACCCCGTGTATACTATAAAACTTGGATCTTTAAACTTTAAAGATCAAGAACATACCTTTTTGTGCTCGTTTGGATCTCGTTTAACTTGTTTAATCACAAGTAATCGTTCTCTCTCTCTCGGATCTTTTTCGTTCCTCTCTCGGCCGCCGGCCGTATGGCGGTGATGTGGTGTGTGTGTGTGTTTTGGAGTGTGTTAGAGAATAAGAAGGAATTAGTGATGGTTTAGGGTTTAGGGGATATTTATATCCCTTAAAGCCCATGGACCTAAGGCCCATTCTCATTTAACCCATCTCAATTAATCTAAGTCCATGATCCGCTCCTTACACGATATTAATTAATCAATAACACGAAATCACTAAACATAACTTTATCAAAATTTTAGGATGTTACATCTGATGAAGGAAATGAAGGAAAAAGGAAGAAGAGGGGGGGGAAGAGGTGAGAAGTAACAAGAACAACACATCTAGGAGAAGAGGGCGCGAAGAGGTTTTTTAATGAAATCTCTTCGGGAAAACAAACACACTGCAGACCATAAACTCTGCGCGTGTTCTGCGCGGCGAAGAGAAAAGTGGTCTGGAAGAGCTTCTGAGGAAAAACAAACAGCCCCTTAATATTTTCTTACCAACACACCCGAAAACACACTGCGTTGCGTCTTCCCCACACTCGATCTTTGCAATACACTAAACACATGAGACAAGAGATTAAAATATACACAACTAGAAAAAAAAATATAAACCAAAAAATAAAATCCGGGTTGCCTCCTGGTCAGCGCTAAGTTTTTGTTAAGGTCTTCAGCCGGACCGTTACCAGATTTAGCGGTTATGGTGGTCGAATGGAGTACTTACCTTCCTCCATCTCTCTTTGTGTACTTCTCCAACACAATGGTAGTTCTAATGCCTCCTACCTAGGCCCAAAGCACGCCAACCTCCTTTATTCATTTTCGAATCCGGGTGGTTTCTTTACCTTCTCATTCTTTGGTGGTTTCTTTTTGCTTGTTCCACCTTTCTCCTCATTGGCCACCACTTCAATCACTGTCTTGGTATCGTTTTTTGAACTAACAGGCTCCCTGCTTTGAATTTCTACCACATTCAACTCTTTCTTCTCTTTCTCACCCTTAGATCTGTCAAAAACAACACTATTCTCCTTGTTGGTGTCATGCTCACTTACATGAGAAAGACACCCATTAGTAGCAAATGACCTAGAATATTTATTGTTAAAAGAATAATCATATGAATTTGAAAATATACTTAAAATTAACTTACGGTTACCGAAGGTCATGCAAACTGTTCCGTCTCGGCAGTTAATCCGAGCATTTGATGTCGACAAACACGGTCTCCCCAATATCACCTGGTGTTCTTCTTCTTTCACAGCTGGTGCATAATCAAGAACAAGAAAGTCTTCAGGATAGTAAAAATCACCAACCGTTACAGCAACACCAACCAACTTCCCTCGTGGCCTTCTTTGAGTGAAATCAGCTAACACCATGGTGGTGTCAACTTCTTGTGAAGGCCCGAAGTTAAACCGATCATACACACTCCCTGGTAAAACACTCAGACTCGCACCATAATCAACAAGTGCCTTGGTGGTCTTGAACTCACCAATCTGAATAGGGATGAGTGGTTCCCCCACTTCAAATTCTTCAACGGTGTCATTCTCCACATTATCTTCGATTGTGATGGCACTGACATGTGCATTTTTGGAGTTTGACAAACTACTACTTTGATGGCTCGGATTCTTCAAGGTGTCACTTGGTAGTCTGGATGGATTTCTCTTTAAGCTTGCCATTTCTTCAGCCAGTTGACTCACTTGTTTATCTCTTGCAGCCTTTGCCTTCTCTTGGAGTTCCATCCTCTGATTCATTTGCTTCAATAACTCCATCACATCCTTAATCGACTCCTCTTTGTTACCATACGAATTCCCTTGCCCTTGCTGAAAACTCTTTTGATAACCTTTATTGTAACCCCCCGAATCTCTCTGATTGTACCCACTCTGACCGCTGCCCGAACTATTACCGTACTGTTTCTGGTTCGACTAATAACCTGTCTTCTGAGAACTGCCTTGAAAATTCGGGTTCTGTTGTATGTTCGGGTTTTCATAGCTGAAGTTTGGATGATTCCTGAGGCCTGGATGATAAGTATTTGAGTTCATATTATTGTATTTCCTTTCACCCTACACATAGTTGACCTATTCTTCTTAAATTTCTTCATCTTGCACAACCCCATAACTCGCAACCTCGTGTCCTAATTCCCCACAACCTTCACATACCGGGTATGTTTTTCCTGAATTTCTGGCTCCTTGTACACCTCAACCAACAACCTATCCATCTTCTTTTCCAGTCTTTCCATTCTATCATCTGACCCATGACTTTCAACTGCTTTTACCACTGACCTTTTTGACATCCTGTTCGACTGTGCTTGTCTATTTGAATTGCTCGCATGTCTCTCCAAATGTCCCCGATCCTCGTTTTCATCATTTGCAAGAAAATATCCTTTCTTGGTGGCTTGGAGGTCACGAACATCATCATTTGAGAGACTATCGTGGAATGCCTTTATCAATTCCCATAAGGCAATCCCATGATGCGGACAAGTCCTCAGCAATCTTTTAAACCTTTGGAATGCTTCATAAAAAGTTTCACCGGTGATTTGCTGAAAGTTTCGAATGTTGTTACGGGCCTCTGTGGTTCTCTACGGAGTATAATACTCATCTAAAAACTGTTGTGCCAAATCTCCCCAAGTGAAAATAACAGTTGATGGCAACGATAGAAACCACTGTTTTGCCGCATCTTTCAAACTAAACTGGAAGACTACCATCTTTACCTTTTCCGCAGTAAATCCTTGACTTGAGATGAGTTCGCAACTCTAGTTGAAATCACTCAAGTGTAGGTATGGTTCTTCTGTAGCCTTCCCATAAAATGTAGGTAACCCCGTCAAACTATTCTGCCTTACCAAAAAAGTCCTTCCATTTCTGACCGGGATAATGATTGGTAGAGGGTTTGTGGCCACTTGTGGAATGAAATGACTTTGCACTCCTCTGACTGGTGGTGGGACATATGCTCTCGGCACTCCATCATTAAACTCGTAATATGGTGTCTGTGGTTCCCGGTATTGTTGTCTTCTTGGTGCTCGATCTCTCTGATTTTCTGGAGGATTCTGTCTAATTTCTTGGTTATCACGAGGATCTTGTTGCTGGTATTGACCCCCCTGTTCATCTCTAAATTCCTCGTTATCCTCATAATCGAAACCAAGGTCATCCCCTAGGTGCCAATTTTCCACCCGTACACGAGCAGGATCAATCTCTGGTCTTTCCTCTCCCAAATCATTGTGTCTTTGACGGTTCACTGGGGCTGATCTGATTGACAAGTTGTCATCCATGTTAAATCGCCGCCTGTGATTACGGTTAACATCTCTTTGGTTGAACAGATTGCGGTCTCTGTCACGGTTAACATTCTGGTTTTGTGAAATTGGTTGTTCTTGGTTATGTGGTTGGTAAACATTTGGGTCTCTTCGGTTTCGGTTACACATGGTTTCTTCTTTTGGTGTTATAATTTCGGGTATTTGGTTTAGTGTGGGTTTTTGAGCTGCTCGGTTCTGTCTTGTTGTTCTCTCGATTTTGGGATCAAACTAAAGCGGCTCTTTCTCACAGGAATATCTCGTCTGCATCAACTTGTGAAGTTACCTGCACAGACACAAACACTAACACCCCGCGTAAAATCAACGAAGAAAAATTAAAAACTAAAAACTAAGCTAAACTAGCACTTTGCACGTTGATTCCCCGACAACGGCGCCATTTTGACGTAGATGTCTTGCTATAATCAAAAACAAGTATTTCTAAAACTTAAATACCTATAACTAGTACGGGTAAGTAAGGTCTTCCCCACAGGGAATCAGTGGAAAGTGCAAGTAAAGTTCATTACTATTAATTATTATTCTAGGCGGACATTCGATGTCAAACGGTTTATAAAGATGATTATAAGAAAACACGGTTATTTGGAAAAGTTTGTAAACAATAATGAGAAAACGATTCACTTCAGGTTCAGGTAATGTGATTACCGACTAATCACAGATTCATAAGATTAATTGCGCAGTAATTACTAAACCTAACAGTTGGTTTGTGAGGACAAACAATACCTTAACCGTATTGTTGACACAACTGAACTCCGGTTTACCCAATTACCAGTTTAAAATATGAAAATCAGTTATAAACAATGACTAACGATTATTGGTTCAATGACATAAGTGCTAACCCTACATGTGATGAACACAACCAGAAAAGTGATGCAAAGTTTGACAATCAAAATCATAAACTGTTTAAACAATCAATTCGTAATGTAAAACAAGATTAAAAACAATCAATCAAGTTCATACTCATTCAAAACATAGAATCTGATCAAAGTTAGTTTACACAAAACCCTAGCCTAAAGTGAATACAGTGGTTTAGCCTGACATCGGCATCACGAAGGATTCGCTTATCTGATGAGAGGATGAAAGCATGCGATGAACGAACGAACCGGAGGCTTCGGGATGGTGGAAAATCGTCCTAGGGCTTGCACTTGGTTGAAGGAATGAAGGTTCTCTCAAATGGGGGCTGAAAAACCGATTATACCAAAGTTAGCGTTATTTTTCCCGTCAGGAGGATGTTAGCGCGGCGCTAACATCCCAGGGGTGAGACTTTAGCGCCGCGCTAAAGACTCAAAATTCTGGTGATCTTAGAGATACGCTGAAATCACCATCAGGACCCCTTAGCGTCACGCTAAGGGCGTCTGACAGAATTTTCTATTTTGCATAGGAAAGCATGCCAATCATCATGACTCTTCTATATCTTCGTTCCAAGCCCGTAATTCATCCCGATAAGCGTCCTTAACGTCAAGTATCCCGAAATACATAAACACGCTTGAAGTACCAATGTTCACATATTTACACTAAAATTAAACAAATAATATACACGACTTTTGCCCGACCATCACTAGTACGTAATGATCCAAGTCGAGTCATACCCAATAACAAGCTAGACAAATACCACGATATTTATTATTAGATATGATCTAAGCAATAAATATCTACACTTATAATATTTGGAAAATGGGTTTTCTAAATATTTTCATTTATGTGTAAAAAAATTATATGGATAATTTATACTTGACAGATGTTACTTAATTGGTCAAGTAACATATTTCATGTTACTTATATATGTTATGTTTTATTTTAAATACCACATAACAACATCTTAAGTAATAAACGAAATAAACAAAATGGGAATTGGTTTTTGGGGGGAAAAGCCCCATGAGGCTGGCTCCCTCTCTCCTCTCTCTACTTTTGTTTTGTTTCATTACATGCAAGGGATCTAAGTGGTGGATCATAATTCTTGGGTGAATCTAATATACACTTTCTCTCACACACACAACTCTCTCTTCTCCCTTCTCTCGGCCGAAAAAACCCAAAGAAGAACAAGGAGATTTACAAGAATTGTAAGTCCCTAGCAACTTGGTGTTTGTTGGAGCTTGTTCGAGTATACAAGTTTGAGGATTTCTCCATTGGAATCTAGCCATTCATATCTTCATCCTCTTTGATTTCTGGACTTGAAGGTATGTTCTTGAAACACCCTATGGTTTTTTTTATAGTGTGATAATCGTATATGGATCCTGGTTTGGGTTTAACATAAAACGGGTTTTATGTGCATTTGGTAAACAAGATTTAAAACTCTATTTTCCGCTGCGTTTTCTTAATAAAAGGGTTTATTTGGACTTTGATAATCTTGCTAAATCCCAACAATGGTATCAGAGCCACTTATATGATTACATGCTTCAAAATAGGATTCTTTACCATATTGGCCAAACACTATAGACCTTTTGGTTACCCCTTGGTTTTTCAGTATTGTACTATACATGCATGTGGTAAATCTGGAAAAATTGAATCTTTTGGATGATATTCTATTTTGGACAGAATCTGTGTTCTTCAGCTCCGGCAGAGAACGAAATGGTTGGAAACCATTGTTCTTGGTCTGGCCGAAGACACCCGAAACCCAGTTCTCGGTTGGCCGAGAACTCATGGTTGAGAACCATAGTTCTCAGTTGGCCGAAAATGTGTTCTCGGTTGGACCGAGAACTCATGGTTGAGAACCATAGTTCTCGGTTGACGAAAACTAGTTCTCGATGTTAACCGAGAACACTAGGTTCTCTGTGGACCAAAGTTTTCAGGCCGAAAACTCTAAAACTTTGATTTCGGCTGAGAACTCTGCGTTCTCTGTTTTTGGCCGAGAATTAAGAGCCAAAGGGGAACCATTCTGGTCAAAGGTTGACCTGTTTGGTCAAAGGTTGACCTGCTTGTGTGGATGTTCATAACCTAGCCAATGATTTTGTGTATATTGGAGTGTTCTGTTGTGGTTTATGCATTTGGTTGTAATATTCTTTATTCGGGTTTGTAATCTATTTATGCTTTCAAATGGTTTGTAATAATAAGTAGAATAGTTGTATTTCTTTTATTAGACAAAATGTATTAGGATATATTTTGTAAAAGAAGATGCAACTACAACACCATTTCGATGGAAGCCCAAATAAAGAAGAAAGATCACAACAAGAAGTGAATGCTTGAAGCATAAGGATGCGGAGTCAAGTGGGAGTTCACTATCCCATACCTTGTGTCATGCTCGTCCCTTAGGAGACACCTTATGGCACATTTGTTTCGGTCAACAAGTGTTGTCAAATTTTAGGTGGCTATGGTTATGGACTTGTGATTGTATTTTATGCTTATGTGGTTGATTTATGTTTATTTTTTTTATCATGTTTGGATGTTAACAATTAAAATCGACAACTTGCATAAAATTGATTCCTTGAAATTATTAAAGTTATAAAATTGGTTTTATTTACTATCATTGATTTCATAATAAAATGGGTTTTATTAAAGGAATTTTGAAAAATTGGTTTCTAAAGGTACCATACGCTTGAATGCATGCAAATGGAAGGTACACGATAAATAGTTTTCAAATCTAGAATTTTGGAAACTTAAATCCCTTTTAGAACAAGTTAAATACCATCCCTTTTATACGACACTCGAATCACTTGGAAACTTAATGTGGGATAAAGGTCACCTAACCACTTTAATAAAACTTGTGATCGTGAGGTGGATTTACAATACTTGTGGGATAAAGGTCACCTAACCACTTGTATGTGTAAACTCACACGTGTGTGTAAGTAGGACGACTTGATTTGGAAACCATGTGAATAGGGTCACCGAAGCATGGCGTGCAAACGTGTTGATGGGATTAAACATGCCAACTAAACATATGATGTTTAACCGATCCCATAAAACTAGAAGTTGCAAAGGGTTGCAATCGTCAAACGTTGACTACCTTGTTAATTTGAATAGTAGGATAAAGGTCACCTAACTACTATTTGAATGAAACGTTTGTTTCTAGATTTTAATCATTAACTGTCTTGGAGACATTAAAGGGTATTAACGATTAAAATTTATTGATATCAAAAATACTAAATTGAACTTTGTTAAATTATTTTATAGATGGCCGCAAACAATCCTCAGAACGCTATTATCCCACCTTTGAATAATCTATCACTGAGCTCCAATCTGGATAAGGATCGTCTAAACTATAGAAATTTTATGAATTGGTATCGAAACTTGAGAATTGTTATCAAGAAAGAGAAGAAATCCTATATTTTGGATGATCCTATTCCCAATGAACCTGATGTCAATAACTTGGATGCCTATGCGGATTAGTTGAAATACACCGAGGATTCGGTGCAAGTTTCTTGCCTCATGTTGGGAACAATGATTCCTGAGATTCAAAAGGATTTCGAGAATCATGGGGCGTATGACATGATCACCCAGCTTAAGGAAATATTCCTACTCAAGCTAGGGTGGAACGCTTCAAACGGTTCGAGCGTTTCATGCATGTCGCATGGAAGAAACTCAATCTGTCTCATCTTATGTGATTAAGATGAAAAGCCACATTGATCGGGTTGAACGACTTAATTGTCCCATCTCAAGAGAGTTAGCTACGGATTTGATCCTCAATGGCTTAACTAAAAGGTTTGAGACATTCATCATGAATTACAACATGAACGGGTGGGACAAGATTATTGGTGAGCTTCACGCAATGCTCAAAACAGCCGTAGCTGGAATGGGTAAAAAGGTTTTACCCGTTCTTGCGATCAATGAAGGTGGCTTGAAGAAGAGGCATCATCCAGAACCCAAGGAAAAGGTTGCTAGTGGTAAAGGACAAGTTAAAGGAAAGTTCAAGGGAAAGGCAAAGGCGAAACCCAAACCCAAGAAGCTAAAGGTTAGCTCCGAGGATCCGTGCTTTGGTTGTGGAGAGATAGGTCACTGGATGAGAAATTTCCGACATATCTCAAGGAGTTGAAAGCTAAGAGGGATGCGGGTCAAACCTCAGATACAAATTTCATGATACATATTAATCTTAATATTATTTCTTCTAACACATGGGTATTGGATACCGAATGTGGAACTCACATATGCAATTCACTACAGGAGTTCAAAAGAAGAAATGATTACAAAAAACGATATATTAGTCTCTTCATGGGTAATGGAGCAAAATTTGACGTTCAAGCCCGAGGAGATTATGTTTTGAAGCTTCCAAATGGTTTGGAAGTTCTTTTGAAAAACATTTTGTATTCTCCTAGTTTGACTAGGAACATTATCTCTGTTTCTTTATTAAGACAATTTGGTTATGATTTTAAGTTTGTAAACAATGATATTTGTGTTTTCATGAATGATGTCTTTTATTTAAAAAGCAATGTCGTCTAATGGCATTTATGAATTAGTTCATGATAATGCATCCGTTAATAACTCGTTGTACCAATCTAGAACCAAAAGACTCAAATTGGATTTGAGTAAGACTTTTCATTGGCATTGTCGCCTTGGTCACATAAACAAGGATCGCATTCATACACTTCAAAAGAATGGTCTTTTGAAATCAAATGATGATTCATTTGATAAGTGTGAGTCTTGTTTATTGGGGAAGATGACCAAGGAGCCTTTTAGTGGAACTAATGAAAGGGTGAAAGAAATATTAGGTATCATACATTCGGATGTATGTGGTCCTTTTAAGAAAATGACAACGAATGGTGAAAGATACTTCATAACCTTTATCGACGATTATAGTCGCTATGGGTATGTGTTTTTTTAATACACAAAGATGAAGCCTTTGAAATTTTCAAAGTCTTCCAAAATGAAGTACAAAATCAACTCAATAAAGGTACTACGTTCCGATAGAGGAGGTGAATACCTCAATGATGCGTTTCTAGATCATCTCAGGAGTTGTAGGATTGTCTCACAACTTACTCCACCTGGAACACCGCAACATAATGGTGTGTCTGAAAGGAGGAATCGAAATCTATTAGATATGGTTCGATCCATGCTGGCTAAAAGCACATTACCTCTATCATTTTGGGGTTTCGCATTGATCTCCGCAGCCCGTATTTTAAATATGGCACCAACCAAGAAAGTGGATAGGACTTTTGAAATATGAATGGAAGGGTTCCATCATTATCATATTTAAAGGTATGGGGTTGTGAGGCTTATGTCAAGAACAACACCCAAAACAAACTTGAAAGCCGATCCACTAAGTGTATCTTTGTAGGATATCCCAAAGATTCGATGGGATATTATTTCTACAATACAAACGAGTATAAAGTGTTTATAGCTCGCAATGCTGAGTTCTTGGAAAGAAGGTTGCTTATGGAAGGAACTGATAGAACTGTGGAACTCGAGGAGGATCGAGAACCACAAGCTGATACACATTTGGTTGACATTAGCAATCAACAAGAGGTTGTTGAAAATGATCAAATGGTTGATCAAAACATACAAAACGTTCGCAAATCTGGTTGATCAATACAAACGTTTGGTTTACCCTAATGATATCTGTGAGGATAGGGACCAAACGCTAATAATATCTGTGAGGATAGGGACTAGACCCTAATAATATCTGTGAGGATATGGACCAGACCCTAATAATAGCTGAGAGGATAGGGACCAGACCCTAATAATATATGTGACGGTAGGGACCAGACCCTAGTAATATCTGTGATGTTGGGGACCATACCCTTATAATATATGTGAGGTTATAGGGCGGAAGGCTCTTAAAGTAGTATGGATAGTGATGTATGTGAAGTAATTGTATGTTTTATGATTAACTAGAACTCACTTAGCGTAGCTGACTTTTAGTATGCACGCAGGTGAGTAGATTGAGGCAGTTCGCTTGATGAAGACACGTGTCATGGAATTAAAGACACTGGTATCTCAATGAAATGTTATGATGTTTTAAAGACTATTTTTATGTTTAAATGAATATAAATGTTTGATAAGACAATATTTGAAAGTTATGTAATATTTTATGGTTGAAGTTTTATATTCCGCATAAAGTTTTAATTAACTCTGATAATAGAACTGTGTTTATGAGTAAATCCAACGTCCAAAGTAGGGCACCGGCAACGGGACCTTACAGCTTAGGAGCCCCATACTTGCTTATCTGTTTTCCTCATGTGTTCAAAATTAATTGTTTACAGCTTTCATAGATAACTATTTAATAATTAATTATTATTGTATTGTTATGCACATACACAACTCCGAGGCTATGCCTCAACCTTCATAGAAAATTTTTCGTAAATATTATTTTTATCAAAATAATAATAATAATAATAATAATAATAATAATAATAATAATAATGTCAACATTTGGTTGGATCGTGATATTCTTTCAAAAAATATTTAATTTTTACTTAACATTCTATAGACGTGGCTGTAAGTTTTTCAAAACGATTTTTATATATAACTGTTATTTTTATATTCAACTAGATAATTCCAACTAATCAAAAAAGTAGATTGTCTTTTTGTTATTGAGAAATTTCTTAAGAATTCCCTACTTTTGTTTTTACTCCTTCATCTTAAGTCTAGGTAGCATGACAAGTTCCTCTCAGCCAAAGAGGAACACAACTGTCATACGACCGACACCTTAGGTTGTTTTTAAATCGAATTCACGGTGGTTCGTGGCTTAAATTCAGTAACCTTCCGATAATGGTTTTTACGTTATTTTAAATGGTTAGTCGGGAATCCCGACTATTCATTTCTCAATGTGTTTTATGTTTTTGTTGGAGTCATCATACGCGGTGATTCACGAGATACTCCAATTACCCAAATTTTATTTCGTTAGTTCGTTATTTAGTTTGGTCGGTTAAAACACCATGTAAACGCTCATCGGGCTGACAAACTTTATTGTATCGTTAATTCATTAATTAGTTGGGACAAACAAAATGCCATGTAACGCTCATGGGTTGTCCAACTCAGTTGCTTTTATTCGTTAGTTTCCTTGGGCCATTCAAACTACCATGGAAAGCTCATGGGAGGCCAACACACCATTTATGTTTCGTTAGTTTATTGTAAAATTAACTTAATTAAATAAGAACATAATTTTTAAACTGACCTCATCTCCTTATCTAATTATCACGCATTGATCATTTTGACTACATCAACTTATAAGTATTTACGTTATGTACCCATTACCTTATAAACTTTTATCTTTATTCCTCATGTTACGACGTAAATCCCTCATTAAAGAAAAGCAAAGTTATTATAAACAGTTAAAATTTTATTATTTAAATTATTTCCTCAACTTATCTTTCATATTGTAAATCTTTTTTTTTTTTTGATCCTCATAGAATGTCTTCTCTAAGAAATTCACCGTCATCCTCGAAATCAATAATCTAGTTCTCATAACCATCGCGTGTACAGCCAAGGAGTTAACTGCTGCAACCTCTAACATATAAACTCAAATTCAAAACATTTATGCAACCAATTCAAATTTGTTCATTAACTTCCTTGATTGAAATTTTAATTCATTTACCCCTACTCATCCTCGCCACAACAACAAGCGCAGGTCTAATCATAAAAACTATGTTGTTAATCAAATCAATCTTCAACCTCGACAAAATCAAAGTATCCCGAGCAAGAAACTCTCCATCGGTGTTCACTCGTTATGCCCCACTAGTACTTTCATCATTCGACTCAATCCTCATGTCGTTTTTGCACCCAATGTAATCGCTTCAATCATCCTTGCCAATACTTTCCCTACACCTCCTAATGCACAAGTTGTCCCGCAATAGCCTACCCCTCATAATCAACCGGATGCCCCTATTACCCGTGCTTGCTACCGTACATGAGACCCAAATCCTCTCAGCAATATGTGCCCTCAAATTTTCCATGCCAATCAAGTTCAAACTATAGTTACACCCTACAACATTACCCATCAAACCAAACTTATCAATCCCTTGTCTTTCAAGCTCCTTTCGTCAAGCAAGATAATTCATACTTAACCCAAACTTATCAAGTTCCGTACCCGAAAGCTCAAGTTTACCAAGCCTACTCTAATCAAACCACCCTATTGCAAACCGTTCACACTCAAGTTATTCAAGCAATGCCGAATCAATCTACCTCGATTGCTCAAACTCTTATGAATCAAATCATTCAAGATGCTCAAGTTTCAAGGTTTCAAGTCATGCGCAACTGAAGATTTAACTACTAGAAGACTTTTCCGCTCGCCGTATTCTATCTTACTTGAATATGACGTTTCTGCATTGTATCGACTATTTAATAAATTTTGAATTAACGTTTTGAAGTACTAATTAAGATTTTCTATTATTATGCCCCTCGAGTAAAGTTTAAAATTTGTGAATGATTCTTTTATAAAATTCCTCATTTTTAATAACCAAACTATAAACTTTTTGTCTATTTAACAACGTCTCACTTAAAAACTCATTTCCTTAAAGGATTTCTATTCTTAAAATTATATTTTCAAACATTTATTAATCCACATGATGGGACGAATCATGTGGACCATCCGACGATAACAGTAATATGGTCCGGAACATAATTATCGAAGTCCTCGCATGGAAATCATGATGCGTAAGATTGTGTGTCATAATATAGAATCGAAGGTACTTGGGATGACGGTACGAATGTAAAGATGATAAGGACATGGTGGATACGCTGCTGTTACATCCTATATATAAGTGTCCTTATCGGATTTTCATTTGGAGCGTTATTTTTAACTATTCAAAATTCTGTGCTATGATAAACTTTTAAATTTTATTTTAAAATCTTCCTTTCCTCAAAATGTAAAAGGGTTCTTTATACTATCCTTTAATTTCGGGACGAAATTTCCTAAAGTAGGGGAGACTGTAACAACTCGGATTTTCTAAGTTAATATTCATTAATCATAACCCGACCCGTTTCTATATTCGGGAAATTTTACCAAGAAGTAACGCGTTATTCGAGTAATATTATTGTATTAATATTTGTTTATTATATTTAATTAATATATAAAATAACTTTTGATTATATTCAACTTTTTTTACCCTAAACCATACTTTAACCACTTAGTGTTTCCATCTCCATAGTTTAGGGACCCATCTGCAAATTTTTAATATATAATAATATATTATTATACACCATCAGGATCATTTAACCCGTTTTGCAACCCGTTAACCCGTTTAAGTTTCTTGAACCACAATGCTCGTTCTATTATGGGAATCGATTTGTAATTTTTGATTCTCATGCCTTATGGGTTCTGGCAGACACTTTTAATTTAGAAAACGAAATCAATTTGTATATGTATTATTCTTATAAACGAGCCGTCCTTAGGACCGTTTCTGATTATATGCTATAACGATCATCTTAACTCAATTCATCACACCTACACAATCCTCTTAGTCTCGCAATCCGAACCCCTATAATTAATTGGATGATATCGGGCCTCTGATTGGTGTTCTTGACTACTTCTAGCCGTCTTCCCCGTCACAACTATTCTTATTTTGTTCACCTTCGATTCACAACTTTAACAGGTAATTAATCACACGGTTGTCATCGGTTTGGTTGAATTTCAAAACCTCTAATCTATTTTAAAACGAAAAAAATCTGAATGAACGAATTGATCCAGTTAGGGTTTTGTTTTGAATCTGGGTTGTTTGGATCTACAGCTTATATAATTTTTGTTTTGTGTTGTAAGCATCCAGCACCCTAGCCCAGTTGGCTAGGGTGGTCTCGGTAATGGTTGAACCGTTGTGGACGCGGGTTCAAACCCCCCCCCCCTGCCCCATTCTTTTTTAAATATTTTTATTTATTGACTTATTAACCATGTAAAAGCATGAACTAGCATTATAAATATCATAACATCATAAATAATCCGTATTTTTATACTAAGCTGACTTGTTAACTAGTTTCTTTTCCGAATCTTGAATAAAACCATATACATATATGTGAGTGTGTGTGTGTATGTAATAGAAATTGATAAAGGTTTATATAGTAAAGATTTTTAAAAGGGTTTTAATTTAATAAATATATTTAAAGTTTACCATGCTAATTAATATATTAAATATAGTCTAAGTTCGAGTATGTTATAAACAGTTTTATTTTATATTATTATTTATTATTTATTATCTATTATTTATGATACTTATCGGAAGAAACCCTTATTAATATATATATATATATATAATTACATTCAAGGTATTTTTAGATTGAAATAAACAAATCTCTTTATATAAACTATAAGGTTTTATAAATATTTATGTATTTAAGTATTTTTAAGTATTTTATTTATAATTATAACTCGATTAAAGATACGCTTTTTAATATAAAATTTATAAATAAAAGTGACGATCCAAAGTAATAAAAATAATTAATGAATCCAAGTAATATTAAGCTTACGTTAGAATGTACTCGATCATCGAATCCCGAACCTTTATCTAATCTTAGTTCCGTTATTCAAATTATATTTATTTCCGCAATTATTCTTTATTAGGATTTCTTGTTGGTAAATCCCGAAGAGCTTGACTTACCGCTTCCTTACCTATTCATTATCTCTTGCTTAATCGCTAAGGTGAGTAATCACTCCCCTTTTTACTTATTTTTAAACATTTTTGGGGACATTTGCGTATCTTATATATTTAACTATTATCTAGTATTCAAAACCGCAACTGTTAATCCTTGTGTGTATATCGGTTTATGTCTAACTTTCTATTTGCTTACTTGCTTTATTTGAATGCTATTTGCTTACTTCGGCAACCGATGTCCATTTTTATGGCAACGGTTTAGTCCTTACTTGGTAAACAATGTCCGTTTATATGGATTGGTTGAGCCCTTTCTTTATGGTTTGATTGATTGTTTATGTAATATGGCTTAACTGTTTATTCTCACAGGTACAGTTTGCATCTTTCTTTATTTACTATGCATTATTATTGTTGTGTCTTAAACTGGTGTTTTACTCACTCAACATGTGTTGTTGACAAATATTCTATTTTATACGCATATGCAGGTTATCGTAGTAATTTAATGCATGCTGGTGAAGACTTAGTGAAGAATTTAAGTTAGAAAATAATTAATCAAGATCATTTGTTATATAAGTTATATTGTTGTATGATTATAGATTTTGTATTTGATTTATTTGAAAACTTAATTTCATTAATAGATATTGTCATTTAAATATTGTATGATAGTACCTTGAGAGCTGTGACAATCAGTTCGCGCCTCGGCATTTCCGCTATAGGTTGAGGTGTAACATAGTTTATGATTACACACGAGTAGTTTCTAGAAGCAATTAAAACTTGTCATGTGTCCTTAAACTAACCGTAACGACCAGTTTCACTAATCATCTACTCGTGACGATTAAAAAAGTTTCAAGCCTCTTAATTAACACCCACGAGTAAAGGCGAAGTCATTTAGTCACGACGAGTAGATTTTAAAACTTTTCGAGACACGAGTAGTTTAACAAACTAACCATGACGAGGTGTTTGTTTACCAAATAAATCGAACCAGTTATTTCTACAAAATACTAACTGGAATGGTTAGTTTGAAGGGTTACCTAGTCGTTACGAGTAGATCTTGGTCAACGACTAGTTTACAATCCCAATACGAGTAATTTATTAGTAATTAACTAGTCGCGATTAGTTTACCTTGTTTACATTACCTATACGAGTAGTTTATTAGTAGTTAACTCGTCGAGACTAGTTTACCTTATTTGCATTCCCAATATGATTAGTTAATTAGTAATTAACTCGTGATGGTTAGTTTACCTGATTTACATTACCACTACGAATAATTTATATGTAGTTAACTCGTCAAGGCTAATTTGCATTCTCAATATGAGTAGTTAATTAGTAATTAACTCGTCGTGGTTAGTTTACCTTATTTACAAAACCAACATAGTCATCCAATGGTTAATATGTTGGACTCGGTCTGCCCAAGAGACATATTAAATTGATGTGGCTAGTACGTTATGATCCAAGTCGGGTCATACCCAATAACAAGCTAGACAAACACCGATAATATTCGTTCATATATGATGTGATCATAACAAATGAATATTAGCACTTGAGTTATTTGGAAAGGGGTTTCTAAATAAAATGTACTTGTGTAATAAATAAATCATATGGATGATTTATGTTTTATGATAGAACATTACATAGTGTTATTTAAGTTGGTTAAATAACAATATGTGAATAATAATAACCAAGCATGTCTCTTAACATATAATAGGTTTTATAAGTTATAAGTTATAAACTTATAAAAGTATATATGTATGGATATATATATATATATATGTTTAAAATTTTATAAAAGAAAAAGATAATAACTCTTTCAAATATATTATTTTTTTATTATTGAGTGGAGACATGCAAAGGGTTTGATTGGTGGAGAGAAAGATGGCTTTGAATAAAACCAAACTTTTCTCTTTCATTTTTCATATAACACACACAACATACATGCAAGTAAACATCAATTCTCTCTTCCTTTCTTTCTCTTGTTTTCGGCCAAACTAAGGCAAGGAAGAAGGTGTTAATCAAGTGTTTAAATCCTAGCTAAGAAGGTGTGTTGTTGAAGCTTGGGGTATACTAGCTTGAGGAGCTTCCATATTCAAGTTCTTGCCTTTCAATCATCATCCTTTTCACACTTCTTTGGTTACTTGAAAGGTAGTTTAACATGCATGAACTTGTAGTGACATGCATGTGTTTGATAGTGTGTAATTCGTATTTGGATCCGGGTTTGGGTTTTGCATGTATTGAATTGGTTCTATACACTAAAACTAACAAGATTTAAAACTTATATCCACTGCGTTTTTTGGTAAAATAAGGATTTTATCACTTTGATAATCTTGTTAAAACCCACCAATGGCATCAAGAGCCGCTTATACGAATGCATGCTTCATTAGACCCAAAATTTTTCGGTTTTATGGTGGGTTTCACCATTTGGCCGAAAATTTTAGGGGTTTTGGTTACCCCATGGTTTTTCAAGGTTATACTTTACATGCATGTGGTAATCTTGAAAAACCAAGTCATTTGGATGATTGTTTAGTTTGTTTGGACAAAACCCGAAACTTTCGGTTTGCTTAAGCTTGGCCGAAAGTTTTGAGGCAAAAAGGGGAACCATTTTGGTCTTGTATTATTGCATATTTGGATGTGTAATAGATGTTCATAACCTAGCCATGGCCTTGTGTTTGGTTGAATGATTGTGTTGGTTGTTTGTTCATTCGATTTGGTTGTAATATTTATTCATTCATATGGCTTGTAATAATAAGTAGATTAGATGTATTTCTTTTACTAGAAAAATGTATTAGGATATATTTTATAAAAGAAGATGCGTGGATGGACGCCCAAATAAAATGATGAAGACCACAACACCGGGAGTAAACACTTGGAGCATATGGATGCGGAATCAAGTGGGAGTTCACCGACACAAGTGCATGTTCTTTTGGGTCCCTTAGGAGAGACTTTTTGACACACTTGTCTTCGGTCAACAAGTGTGGTCAACATTAGGAGGCTATGGTTATGAACTTGTGGTTGTGTATATTTTATGCTTGCATGATTGATTTACTTATTATTTGCAATATGGTTTGCTTAACAACTTAAAATCAACTAGCATAAAATTGGTTCCTTAGAAATCGTTAGGTAATAAAATTGGTTTTATTAATAGCTAATGATTTCATAATAAAATGGGTTTTATTAAAAGGAATTTTGAAAATGGGTTTTTCAACTAAGTACCATACATTTGAATGCATGCAAATGAAAGGTACAATAAATAGTTTTCCAATCTAGAATTTAGAAAACTAAAATCCCTTTTAAAAACAAGTTAAACACCATCCTTTTATACGACACTTAGTCACTTGTAGACTTGATAGTGGGTTAGGATCACCTAAGCACTTTTAAGAAAACTTGTGATCTTAAGGTGATTTTACAAATGCTTTTGGCATTAGGATCACCTAACCACTTGTATGAGTAAACTCACACGTGTGTGTAAGTAGGACAACTTGATTTGGAAACCATGACTATAGGGTCACCTTAACATGGCATCTAAAGGTGTTGATGGGATTAAACATACCAACTAAACATATGATGTTTAACCGATCCCATAAAACTAGAAGTTGCAAAGGGTTGCAACCGTCAAACGTTGACTACCTTGTTAATTCGGATAGTAGGATAAAGGTAACCTAACTACTATTTGAATGAAACGTTGGGTTCTAGATTTTAATCAATAATTGTCTTTGAGACATTTAAAGGGTATTAAAGATTAAAATTTTATTAATATCGAAAATACTAATTTGAACTTTGTTAAATTCTTTTAGATGGCCGCAAACAACGCACCAAACGCAATTATCCCACACGTGCATAATCTATCACTAAGATCCATTCTGGATAAGGATCGTCTAAACTTTAACAACTTTATGGACTGGTATCGAAACTTGAGAATTGTTCTCAAGCAAGAAAAGAAGTCCTATATATTAGACGATCATATTCCCGATGAACCCGATGTCAACAACTTGGATGCCTATGCGGATTGGCTGAAATACAACGAGGATTCGGTGCAAGTTTCTTGCCTCATGTTGGGAACAATGATTCCCGATATCCAAAAGGATTTCGAGAATCATGGGGCGTATGACATGATTACCCAGCTTAAGGAAATGTTCCTTACTCAAGCTCGGGTTGAGCGATTCGAAACGGTTCGAGCGCTTAGAAACCCAATCTGTTTCATCTTATGTACTTAAGATGAAGAGACACATTGATCGGCTTGAACGGCTTAACTGTCCCATCTCAAAAGAGTTAGCCACGGATTTGATCCTAAATGGCTTAACTAAAAGGTTTGAGACATTCGTCATGAACTACAACACGAACGGATGGGACAAAAGCATTGGTGAGCTTCACGCAATGCTTAAGACAGCCGAAGCCGGCATGGGTAAAAAGGTTTTACCCGTTCTTGCGATCAATGAGGGTGGCTCAAAGAAAAGGCATCACCCGGAACCGAAGGCAAGGATTGCCGTTGGCAAGGGGCAAGTCAAGAAGGGGTTCAAGGGAAAGGCAAAGGCGGAACCAAAACCAAAGAAGCTAAAGGATAGCGCTGAGGATCAGTGCTTTGGTTGTGGTGAGATAGGTCATTGGATGAGAAACTGTCCGACCTATCTCAAGGAGTTGAAAGCTAAGAGGGATCCGGGGCAAACCTCAGGTACAACTTTCGTGATTCACATTGATCTTAATATTATTTCTTCTAATACATGGGTATTGGATACCGGATGTGGAACTCATATATGCAATTCATTGCAGGGGTTCAAAAGAAGAAATGAAGTGAAGAAAGGAGATATAAGTCTTTTCATGGGCAATGGAGCAAAGGTTGACGTCCAAGCCCGAGGAGATTATGTCTTAAAACTTCCAAATGGTTTGGAAATTATTTTGAAAAACATTTTATATTCCCCTAGTTTGACTAGGAATATTATCTCTGTTTCTGTATTAAGACAATCTGGTTATGACTTTAAGTTTGTTGATAATGGTATTTATGTTTTCATGGATAATTTTTTTTATTTTAAAGCAATGCCGTTTAATGGCATTTATGAATTAATTCATGATGACTCATACATTGATAACTCGTTGTACCAAGCTAACACCAAAAGACTCAAAATGGATTTGAGTAATACTTTTCTTTGGCATTGTCGTCTTGGTCACATAAACAAGAATCGTATTCATACACTTCAAAAGAATGGTCTTTTGAAATCAAATGTTGATTCATTTGATGAATGTGAATCTTGTTTATTGGGAAAGATGACCAAAGAGCCCTTTAATGGAACAAATGAGAGGGCGAAAAACTTATTAGGTATCATACATTCGGTTGTATGTGGACCTTTTAGGACAATGACAAGAAATGGTGAAAGATACTTCATTACCTATACCGATGATTATAGTCGCTATGGGTATGTGTTCTTGCTAAGACACAAAAATGAGGCCTTTGAAATGTTCAAAGTCTTCCAAAATGAAGTACAAAATCAACTCAACAAAACAATCAAAGTACTACGTTCTGATAGAGGAGGTGAATACCTCAATAATGCGTTTCTAGAACATCTTAGGAGTTGTGGGATTGTCTCACAACTTACTCCACCTGGAACACCACAACATAATGGTGTGTCCGAGAGGAGGAATCGAACTTTATTGGACATGGTTCGATCCATGATGGCTAGAAGCTCATTACCTCTATCATTTTGGGGTTTCGCTGTGATCTCCGCTGCCCGTATTTTAAATATGGCACCAACCAAGAAAGTGGATAAGACACCTTTTGAAATATAGCATGGAAAGGCTCCAAAATTTTCATATTTAAAGGTATGGGGTTGTGAGGCTTATGTTAAGATCTACACCCTTGACAAACTTGAATGTCGATCCACTAAGTGTATATTTGTAGGATATCCCACGGATTCGATGGGATATTATTTCTACAATCCAAGCGAGCATAAAGTGTTTATAGCTCGAAAGGCTAAGTTCTTGGAAAGAAGGTTCCTTATGGAAGGAACTGATAGAACTGTAGAACTCGAAGAGGATCGAGAACTACAAGCCGATACACGTTTGGTTGACACTAGCAATCAACAAGAGGTTGTTGAGGATGATCAAATGGTTGATCAAAACACACAAAACATTCACAAATCTGGTAGAATTAGCATTCCACCTGAGAGATATGGATTTTTCATGGATGGATGCTACGTGGTAGATTCGGATGAACCCACCACATACCGAGATGCAATGTCGCAATCTGATTGTGACAAATGGCTAGAAGCCATGAATGTTGAGATGCAATCCATGCATGACAATCAAGTATGGGACTTGGTTGCTCCACCTCTAAATTCCAAGCTGGTTGGAAGTAAGTGGGTTTTCAAGAAGAAAACTGATATGCATGGAAACTTTGATACTTATAAAGCTAGACATGTAGCAAAGGGTTTCACTCAAACTCAAGGGGTTGATTATGATGAAACTTTCTCGCCCGTGGCGATGCTAAAGTCTATAAGGATATTGTTTGCCATAGACGCATATTATGACTATGAGATATGGCAAATGGATGTCAAAACTGCTTTTCTAAATGGGCATCTTAATGAAGATGTCTATATGGTTCAGCCTGAAGGTTTTGTCGATCTACAACATCCTAACAAAGTATGCAAGTTGAAGAAATCAATCTATGGATTGAAACAAGCATCTAGGAGTTGGAATCACCGTTTTGATGATGAAGTTAAGAAATTTGGATTCATCAAAAACGCTAATGAAGCTTGTGTGTATAAGAAAGCTAGTGGGAGCATCATTACCTTTCTGGTATTGTATGTCGATGACATATTACTGTTTGGAAATGACATTCCAACCTTGGAAGGTGTGAAAGCCTGGCTTGGAAGTTGTTTTTCCATAAAGGATCTTGGTGAAGCCGCCTATATTCTGGGAATAAGGATCTATAGAGATAGATCAAGGCGGTTGATAGGTTTGAATCAAAGTGCATACATTGACAAGATCTTGAAAAGGTTCAAGATGGAAAACTCTAAGAAAGGTTTGGTACCTATTAAAAGAGAAACGATGTTGAGTGCTTCTCAATGTCCAAGCTCAAAGGATGAGCAAGACAAAATGAGTGGTATCCCATATGCATCTGCTATAGGATCCATCATGTATGCCATGATTTGCACTAGACCGGATGTGTCATGCGCCTTGAGCATGACAAGTCGATACCAACAAAATCCGGGAACTAGCCATTGGATGGCTGTTAAGAGCATATTGAAATACCTTAGAAGGACTAAGGATATGTTTCTAATATATGGCTCTGGTGAGGAGGAACTCGTTGTAATGGGTTACACTGATTCGAGTTTCCAAACTGATCGAGATGATTCTCGATCACAATCGGGATATGTTTTCGTTCTCAATGGTGGTGCTGTCTCATGGAAGAGTGCAAAACAAGATGTGGTAGCCTTATCCACCACTGAATCAGAATACATCGCCACCTCATTGGCAGCTCAAGAAGCTGCATGGATTAGAAAGTTCATTACCGATCTAGGGGTAGTCCGTACCATTCATGACCCTCTAGAAATCTTTTGTGACAACGAGGGTGCGATTGCTCAAATCAAGGAACCCCGCGCACATCAAAAGACTAGGCACATTGAGCGGAGATTTAACTACATAAGGGATGAAGTTGAAAAGGGAAAGATATGTATTCGCAAAGTTCACACTGATCAAAACATTGCGGACCCACTCACGAAACTCCTTGAAAGGCCGAAGCATGAGGGTCATACTTGCGCCTTAGGACTTCGATATTCTAGTGATTGGATTTGATCAAAATTTGTATTTGGATATTGGAACAACTTTATTTTAACTCAATCATATGGTTTTGGTTATGGTCATGTTCTTGAGTTATGTTCCATTTTAGTATGTTTAAATCCGTGAATAATTTGAATTATTCTAAACGTCCGTAGTCGTTCATATTTGTGGGAACAAATGTGAAAGTAAGACTATTATGAACCTGGATTGGTAGATATTCATGGGGTATGAATATAGCAAAAGGTTGCTGCCAAGGTTCATAGATATTTAAGGGATAAATATTGGACTGACCCGCTCTCAATTTTACAGCATGGAATCCTTGGATTTGTGATCATAAGTAAATTTGAGTAAAGGCGAACTTCATAGGATCCTCCGACCTGAGATACATATTAGGTCTTGATATTCATCGACCATTATGCTTTGACTTAGTTCTTCGCTGCTCTGAAATATGTCAGTACATAAGGCTAAGCTCAAGTATAGTACAAGGTGATAGTGAGAGACGTATGTAGTCAATAAGGGATTTGTCTCTCTTATTCGTTGAGAGTTAAATGTCTAAGGCCTGAAAAGTTAAATCAACAGAGAATGATCACTCTGTGTCTCTGGATTTAACATGACATTTGTGGCAAAAGGATAAATGATAGTTTCACCTAAATCATTTTCAAGTATGGGACTTGAAAGGGATGATGTTATTGAATGGCACTTCGTCATACGTATTAGGGGTAGTAAACCGTAGTTAGGCGGTATTTGCTACTTGCATCAATCTTCTATGTATCTTGTGCAAGTGGGAGATTGTTGGACTCGGTCTACCCAAGAGACATATTAAATTGATGTGGCTAGTACGTTATGATCCAAGTTGGGTCATACCCAATAACAAGCTAGACAAACACCGATAATATTCGTTCATTTATGATGTGATCATAACAAATGAATATTAACACTTGAGTTATTTGGAAAGGGGTTTCTAAATAAAATGTACTTGTGTAATAAACAAATCATATGGATGATTTATGTTTTATGAAAGAACATTACATAGTGTTATTTAAGTTGGTTAAATAACAATATGTGAATAATAATAACCAAGCATGTCTCTTAACATATAATAGGTTTTATAAGTTATAAGTTATAAACTTATAAAAGTATATATGTATAGATATATATATATATATATATATATATATATGTTTAAAGTTTTATAAAAGAAAAAGATAATAACTCTTTCAAATATATTATTTTTTTATTATTGAGTGGAGACATGCAAAGGGTTTGATTGGTGGAGAGAAAGATGGCTTTGAATAAAACCAAACTTTTCTCTTTCATTTTTCATATAACACACACAACATATATGCAAGTAAACATCAATTCTCTCTTCCTTTCTTTCTCTTGATTTCGGCCAAACTAAGGCAAGGAAGAAGGTGTTAATCAAGTGTTTAAATCCTAGCTAAGAAGGTGTGTTGTTGAAGCTTGGGGTATACTAGCTTGAGGAGCTTCCATATTCAAGTTCTTGCCTTTCAATCATCATCCTTTTCACACTTCTTTGGTTACTTGAAAGGTAGTTTAACATGCATGAACTTGTAGTGACATGCATGTGTTTGATAGTGTGTAATTCGTATTTGGATCCGGGTTTGGGTTTTGCATGTATTGAATTGGTTCTATACACTAAAACTAACAAGATTGAAAACTTATATTCGCTGCGTTTTTTGGTAAAATAAGGATTTTATCACTTTGATAATCTTGTTAAAACCCAACATAATACCAAGTGTAATTATCATGTAATTTAGAGAAGTCAACTTTGTTTCCAAAGATTTGATAAATGTAATAATTTAAAATTTTATTAATAATTAAATTACTAGTTTAATTTTATGAAGTTTTTTATACTATGTTATTTGTAACTATAGTATATATACTATGTACTAGAGTAAAATAATTAAAAAATGTTACAACTTTCAAAAAAAATTGAACAGAACCAATAATGGTAGATATAGAATTCAATCGCATGTTACATGATATAAAATAAGGTATCACGAAAAATAAAGGCATGGCATAATATTTTTTAAAAAAAATTACATAGAAATAAGGGATTAAATAACATTTTTATATATTTTTAATTATTTATAAAATAAATCGGAATATCGCTAAAACGAGTCGCAACAAGTAGATTGTAACATTAAACTTGTCCGACGAGTTAACTACTAATAAACTATTCATATTGGGAATGTAAACCAAGTAAACTAGTCGCGAAATGTTGTTAACTACTAGAAAATACACCTTTAATGACGCGCATTGCACGTCATTAAAGGGGTAGATGACACGCATAGTCGTGTCAAGGAAGGCCGTGTCATAAAAGAAAGATGACACGTATTTGTGTGTCATCTGTTGATGACACGCATTTATGACACGTGTTTTTGACATGCATTTGTTTGTCATGGTTTTAAGTGTTTAAAATATATATATATATATATATATATATATATATATATATATATATATATTATGAAATTACTATTTTCACATTAAATGGCAGTTAATGTCTCATTATTCAAATAATATACATATATAGCCAAAAAAATCATTTCATACAATATTCTATAAAATACATATTACAAACATTCCAAAGTTAACATTTCATAAATGTCGATACAAAATTTAACCGAGAAATGAAGTTTGTCACAAAAGTCGATCATTCATCAAGATTTTCATCCATATCAGCATCTATGTACTCATCTTTCCTTCTCTAACCTGAGAAAAATTTGGATAGTGAAAACAATTATAATCAGAACAAAATTAAAGCTTAACTACTTGATTTTAATTTTTAAGCCTCAATTCCATAATATGACGTTTAGATTATTGTCAGAATTTCTTAAAATGTTTGGGTTGAAAGTTGAAACTTAACAGGTTTGACCTCTAAAGTCAAGTACCACTATCTTCATATACATTATAGCTAGTACATTACAATAAAAGCTTTGTAGAATACATAAGTCTATTTTGTGGACTTTTGAGGTCAAACCTACAAAATTATTTCTAAGCTTACTTACACTCAAAGCCTAAATATATTTATTTCAAGTGATGCAATCAATTTAAAGAGCTCTTCAATCTTTAAAGTGAAAAACTAGTCAAAGAACCTAAAAGTCAAGCTAGTTATCAATTGGTAAGTTAAAAGTATTTCTAATATGTAGAAGCAACCTTATTTTTAAGGGCCAACTTGAATGTAGCATCAAATAACTCTGCAACATAGACAAAATTATCCTTAGGAAATCTTATGGATGTTGATGCAAGAGTTCTTGAACCATAAAACAAAAAATAATCTTTCAAATTAATAATGAAAGATCTAAATTTTGGATATTTAAAAATGTCAAAAGGTTTTTTTTTCAAATGTATGCAAGATTAGAATATACAATTGCAAATGCCACCAGGCATCATGGCAGATATGACACCGGGAACATTATTTTTGACCCATTGACTGATACCCTGTATTCTAGAGAAAACTTTTATGTGTTCTATAATATAAGAGATAACTCGAAGTAAAGATTACCTGATTAAGCACCTGTCATCTCACAAATTTATGATGCTCTGGTGATCGGTTAAACTGGGCTGATAGATCATGGAGCTAGAGAAAGAAAAATCATTGAATAGAATCTAAAAAATGCCCCCATACATGTTGCCTGCAATCACAATAAACTTCACCAAATAAAGACAATAAATTGTCAAGAAACAAATTAGAAATTATTGTATAAGGTTGTGGTTACTATATCAAAAAGAGTTAATATTAAAAGATTAGACATTACTATTTAAGGTTGTGGTTACCCGTTTATCCTGATCACAATGGAATCCTAGGTGTGCGTTTTGTATGGTCATCAAGAGAACTTGAAGCACAAAAGCAACAAACTACTTGAAGAAACATAAACTTATAACGGACATGAATATATAATATACATTCAATTTACTATCAGAAATTGCATTTAAGTAATATAAAAAATGCAGATAAAGAAGTTAACATACTTGGGAATCCTCTTTAAATAGTCATTGTAAGCCTTAGGGACATATCAGGCATATCGTTCATACATTTCCAGATGTGATTTACGCTGACATTGCATTTAAATAATATTATTACATATTAATTAGAAAACACAAATAACATAAGACACAACGTGAAGTTAAGATTACCTGATTAAGCACTCGTCTCACAAATTTATGATTGATCTGGTGTCGGTAAAACTGGTCTGTCAGAGCACGAAACTGGAGAAAGAAAAATTTTTGAAGAGAATATGAAAAATGCCCACATACATGTTATCTGCAATCACAGTATACTTCACAAATGATAAGATATTTCAAACATTACATTATAGCATATCCTACCATTATCCTACACAACTTCACTTTCAGATCAAATGCAGTAGGTCATAAACAATGAGAATTTAGAGAGAATAAACATGCATACCATGAAATCTTGTAATCTCCTTGTAAGCTCATAAGACTGAAAGTAGCCTCCACTAAAGTAAGCTCATAATTTTTAAAAGGATGTCTTCAATTTCTACATACAAACTAGTCCTCTAAAAAAGCATATTGCTTTATATTAAGCACATAATTCCCTCACCCTAAAGTAATAAACACAGTTTATGTTGACATCTTTAATTGATAGGTTTATGCACAAATCAAAACTAAATATATTGAGCCTGCAATTAGGATAACATAAAAATCAAATTTGTAACAAACCTCACATAACTTTCAACATTAAACTCCACTAGTAACATCTTATTACTTATGAGTAATGAGCATCACATGATTGATCAACTACAAACATTTCAATGTTACTAGTTTTGAACGTAAAAATTAAAGTGCATCCAATTTTGCTAAAACAAATTGTGTAACTAGATCTACTTTACATGAGATAAGTCAACGAACACAAATCTATGCGAATTTACAATAAAGCTAGCTTCAATACCTAATTACCTATTGTTCAAAACTTAAGCTAAACCTAAATTTTTCATTATCATGTCAAATTTGAATAATCACAACAAATTACAGCATATATTTAAATATAAACTCATATTGTTGCAATAAACACAAATTCATACCTGTGTGTGCTTCGAATTCGTGATTAAGCAAAAAAAAAACTAGGTATTGTTCGTTTTTTGGGCGATTCAAAGTCGTATCGAAGGAATCAGAGTCGTAATCAAAGCCGATTTTGTAGATTTAGAAAACCGAGTAACAGGGAGGGAAGTGTTGAAGCTTTCACGCTAAATCCAGGTGATGGAGGCCGTGATTCAGTTCCGACAAATAAAATCGAGTAACGGTTCCGGTGATTGTGAAGAGGAGGAGGAGGATGATGGTTGCGATTGTGGTTAGGGTTTCGAAGTCGCAGAGATGGGGAGGAGGATGGATCCCATGTTTTTTTTATAAAACATAAGATGACAAAAACAAAATTGACAGGCAGTAATAAGTGTATCCCCGGATTTCATTTTTGATTTTTTATGACACTAAAAGATGACTCACTAAAATGCTGGTCACTGTTTCTTCAGATTTCATAAAAGATGACACTTATTTTATGACACACTGATTTTACATGTTATAAATCAGTGTGTGTCATGATTCGCGTGTCATTAATGGTCTCATTTCTAGTAGTGTAGCTACATATAAAGTACTCATATTGGTAATGTAAATCAGGTTAACTAATCCCGATGAGTTAATTACTAATTAACTACTCGTATTAAGAATGTAAACAAGGTAAACTAGTCTCGACAAGTAAACTACTAATAAACTACTCGCAGGTAATGTAAACAAGATAACTAATCACGACGAGTTAATTACTAATAAAATACTCCTATCGGGAATGTAAACTAGTCATTGACCAAGATCTTCTCGTAACGACTATTTGACCTTTCAAACTACCCATTCCAGTTAGTATTTTGTAAAACTAATTGGTTCGATGTATTTGGTAAACAAACACCTCGTGGTGGTTAGTTTGATAAATTACCCGTGTATCGAAAGGTTTTAAAATCTACTCGTCGCGACTAAATGACTTCTTGTTTACTCGTGGACGTTGATTACGAGGCATAAAACTTATTTAGTCATGATGGGTAAAAGATTAGTAAACTTGCTTGTGACAATTAGCTTAAAAACTTATTTAGTCATGTGTCAAGTTTTAATTAGTTATACAAACTACTCGTCACGACTAGTTTATACTCCATTTGTCCCAGTCAAAGTGTCTTATTTTGAAAAACACAAAGTTTAAGGTAGATTAAATTATTATTTTCTTTACTTACTAAATGACAATAATGTTCTTGAAATTGGGTCCATCAATATTGTTTATTAATGTTAGTTGTGTGTGTCTAAGAGGAAACTCGGAAATTGGCTAATAAATTTTGAAAGTGGACATTTGTAATGAGAAACATAAAAAAGGAAATGTAGACACTTTTAATGGGACGGGGGAAATAATACATATTTTGAAAGTCTCTTGCAAATGATATATAAAACCTAAAAAACGTTTTCATAAACGCTTATTTTGGAAATTTTTCCTACTCCTTAAGAAAAAAAATTATTATACCTTTTAACCTCATTGATTGTTGGTGGTGCAATGCACTTGCGAGTGTAACGCGTTGTGGTTTATGTAGATGAGTTATTTAAATGAAACAAACGATCCCGAGGAACAAATAATATAAACAAAATAATTATTACAATGTTTGATTGTTTCCTAAGCAATTTTCATGAAGAAAAGGAAAAAAAACACCACCTTAACCTTCTCTCGAGATTTGTATTTTTTATTTCTAATATAAAATATATCACATTCGAATTTTCACTTATACATGATATCACTTTTGCAGATGACCGACGATTATAACAAGTTTACTCTTTATTCGTATGAAATTTTAGGCGAGCTTGGATCATACAACTTTAATAATCAAGCTTTATACATGATAACACTGATCCGTTATGCTTATATAAAAATTGTTTTGAACTCTATATTATATTAGTAAAGAATAAGATATAAGTAATTTAAACGAAATAGCTTTAAAGGTGATTTAAATAGTTTAAATGCCACACATTACCTACTCAAGATTCTTATTGCATAACCTTCTCTAGTATTCACAAGTCACAACATGTTAAACATGTAAACGACATGTTGGGGTTGATGGTCTAAGGAAGCAAACCTAGTCCTCTTAGTAAAGTGGCTGTGGAGAACGTAGATCGTTCCCTTCACACATGCGTTACGATCATTAACGCTATCAACGACTCTAAAAGTTGGCCAAAATCAATCACGTACAAAAAAAAATGTCACTGGGGATTGGAAAGTATAGTCAGTATGAAAAAGAAATTATTAAATTATAACCTTAAAATTTACACCAAGCTTAAGTTGGAAATACGCTGAATCTGGTTGTATGGTTGATTTCTTGACAGATAATTGGATGGGTGTTGGATCCTTATGTGGTAAGTTCCCAAGCTGTTTTGAACTTGCGAAAAAAAATCCAAAATAATGAAATGATATACAAAGACTGGGTCGACAACACAATGGTCATGGAAATGGAAAATGAACCTTGATCGAACAATGTATGGAGTGAAATTGGGTTATTAGTGGCTTTGGTTGGAAGATTTGATATGAAACCTGACCTGGATAAATGGTATTGGAGTATTGAGTTCCGAAGCAAATCGGTAGCACTCGGTTTGCTAAGGATTGCTACGTATGTACAAGTCTCGTAACTAACTTATTTGCAACGGATCTTTGCTTCGGAATTAAAACATTCCGACGATTTTAGCTACCAAAAGAGATGTTCTAGCTACATTGGTCACGGATTTTGCTACAAAAATGTTCTCTTTTGATCTTTAGCTATGAATTGTTAGTTGCGAAATTTTGCTATGTTTTTTTAGCTACGTATGACTTTTAGCTACAAAATTTTGCTACGATTTTATAACTACCTAAATTTGCTATGCACTTTTTATTTATGAAGTTTGCTACTGAGTTTTAGCTACGACTTTAACTAGTGATCTCATTTTATAATTACGTTTTATCTCGTTTACAGTGAACTAGTGAGATTATTCCATTTTATTTTGAAAGTTTTTTTAACTGTATTATTGCCATATAACAAACACTTAATTAGTAACTAGTATTATATGATTTATATCATATTTTAATCATTTAATGTACATAATCCATAGGCTTCAATTAAAGGCGAGTCGCAGCCGCATTAGCTTAGGCGCACATGCGATTACGACCTTCAGAATGTTATTAATTTTTTGTATTTTGACTTTTCTTTTACTTGATTATGATGGACGTTTTCAATGCACACTACTCATTTATTTCGTCTAAACGCTAATTTAATTTTAAATCAGTAAGGAAAATTGTGCCACATACACTTGAACTCTGAGTTTTTTACCAAAATGAATGATTGGGGGAAACTATTCACCAATATAGGTGATTTAGAAAGTATTTAGTAAAATGGGTTTTTTTTCTTTATTTATTTAACTTTAATTACAAAAATAAAAGAATTCATCCATTGTAAAGGCCATGAGACGAGAGGAGAGAACGTTGAAGCTGTACAACATGGAGCACCACCTCCGACCATAACCATCACGCCGGCGGGCGGCCAACATGTTCGGCTACAACACCTCATCGACCACCATTTCCGATGGCAAGAACTGAATTGAAGGCGAAGACTATCTCTAAACCATGAAACCCTTTTGTCCCTTTTTTTGGGGAGGCGGGTTTCACAACCACAAAACCGTCACCACCCCTCTCTGTTCGCCCCAGAAAATGTAAAACTCATCACAGGCCAAAAACGCCGGGAAAGGAGATCTAAAATCTATAATTCGACCTACACCATCTCCATCTTCATCACCTCTCTCTCTCTCTCTATCTATCTATCTGAACTATTACGTGTGACGGCATTGGTAGTGATGCATGATGGTGGTGGTGGTGATCGGCCGGAAGCAAGATGGTGACGGAGATGGAGCTGTTGAGTTGATAATTAATTTTTGCTAAAACTAATTAAAATATAGATAAGTACATAGATATAATATGCATGCATATACAGATTAATATATCAAAAACTGATTAAAAATGGATCTAATAGTATAAAATTGTTTTTGTAAATTATGAAAAAAAAAAAGGAAAAAAGATAAAGAAAAAAAAAACAATTTTCGTAAATACTTTCTAAATCACCTATATTGGTAGATAGTTTTCCCTCACCACCTATTTTGGTAAAAAAAAATTCCTTAAGCTCTAGATAAAACTTGCAATAAAGAAATATTGTGTATATGTATGTAATTATGTATAAAATAGATGTGTATACATATGTATGTATGTATATATGAGTGTATGTGCTTGCTTACCCCGTTGAAGGTAATCCGTAGTGGGGCATTATAGAGGAAAATAAAGCCTTGACCCGCCCCTGGCCCCCACATGGACATTATGGGGGCATATGTGGTATTGATGGTTTATTCACCAATACCATATGTGGCTTGAAGTGGTATTGATAAAAGGATATCATGTTTTTGTTTAAAAAGAATGACGATGAGATGGCGGAAACACTACTAGAAAACAAGGCACGTGAGACCATCTTTTGGGTTGCAAAATGGTCGCAATTGCCCAGTTGCGACCGTTTTGCAACTGAAAATGCGGTTGGAAAAACGCAGGTCGCAATTGCTCTATTGTGACCATTTTTCGAATGCTATTACATTTTGCGACCAACCGTTAAAGCAGTTGCAATTCTTATAACCAACAGCTGCGGTCGAAAATCTTGTGACCACCCGCTGTTGTCGCAAATCTTGTAACCACCGGTGTGATCACAATTCATGCAACCACAGTTGCGGTTGAAAATCTTGCGACCACCGATGCAGTCACAAATTACCTCAAATAGTTGGATGGGTCAATTTTAATTGTCCACCCATTTTATAAAAAAACATATAAAAAATAAAAACATCCAAAAATAAACCAATTAAAGTGTAATATAATCCAATCGCGTGTCCATATGTTTAAAATATTCAAAATAAAGTGTTTTAACGTGGCTTTATAATAATAAAATTGCTTATCCAACCACAAATTTTAACATAGCTTCAATGTTAGTCATCCTATTAAGAATTGCATATTTCTCCGCCTTATCCTTTTCCTTTTTAGCCATCAACTCCGCAATAATCCCATTGAATCTTTCTTTATCTTCTTATTTTTCCTTCATGAGCTCGTTGATAACCATGTGCAAATTTTCAATCTACAAAACAATTAATAACGAGTTAGAAATAAAAATAAAAGTTTTTGACCCATGTCAATATAAAAGCTAACCAGCCCGTTTACAGCTCCAAAACGACTTGTAATCTCAACAACCAGTTACTACGCACTCCTTTTGATCCTAAACTGATTATTGTGAAAATTAAAGTGATAGTTTGACTTTTAAAAAGTCAAACTGTCAATAAAAACGGGTTGTAATAAACTGTTTTAGTCAAACTATAAGCGAGTTATAACCAAGTTATATGTAAGTTGTAAACGGGCTGTTGGTATATAATCATATTATAAACAGGCTGTATCAAACATGTTTAACGAGTTATAAACTAATAATGGGTCTTTAACTAGGCCTAAGCAAGTTAAGTGTAAGACCCATGGAACTACTAGACCCGACTCGCAATACCCTTGTATGTGAGAAAAAAGTTTTGACCCAAGACAAAATAAAATTTTAACAACTTTACGAACTAGCCCGCACTTGGCCAAAATTTTGACCCATGTCAAAATAAAATCTGAGCAACCCGTTCGCAGCTTGTCCAAAACGACTTGTAATATCAAACAACCAATTATTAACCACTCCTTTTTATCATAATCTAATTATTATGGAAATTAAAGTGATAGTTTGACTTTTTTAAAAGTCAAACTGTCAAAAATAATTTTTTTTTAAATCTTGTTTGCTACGTATAGAAACTGACTCGGTAGTACTTTACTGTTGTTTTTGAACTTTTGTTTTTACTAAACTATAAACCAATTACACAACCCTATCTTTATCTTATAACCAAAATGTAAACTGATTTCAAAGTTTTTTTTCGAAAACAAAGTTCTATTAGTATACCTCGGGGTCTTGTCTGCCATGTACACGCGGGCCACTAACATTGCTTAACCCGTACACTTTTCCTTTCTTTATGCCTCCAGCAGCTCGTGACCACAAGTCTTCATCAAATTTCGGATTTATGCTACGGTCATCTCTGTACTTCTCCACATATCCATTGTAATTAACCTATTATTAAACACACGTAATTACATTATTCAAATCACTATTTTACTCTTTTAGAATATGTCATTTGCATATACTAAAGTCAACTTACCCAAGTCTCCTCTGCCCTATTGTCAACCCAATTCAAATTTTCTCCTTGAACACTTCCTTCTGAATCATCATCCGAAACTAGCAAACTCCTTTGATCTTTATCCAAAGGCCGACTTCCTTTCCTACAATGTGTTGGTGCATAGATGTCAGTAGTTCATATGTCTAATGTCTGTAATCGAGTCTGTAATATTGTTTATGTATTTGTTTGTTAAAGCGAAGTTGTTGACAAGTTCGCTTAGGCGAACTTGTTAACCAAGCGAAGTTGTTGACAAGTTCGCCTAGGCGAACTTGTTGAACGAGCGAAGTTAAGGACAACTTCGCCTGAGGCGAAGTTGTCGTGTATTTATATAGTGTACGGCTTACTGTTTACGGTTAGAGTTTTGGTTGATCGAGTAGTTCAGTTTACGTGTAATTCAGTGAGTCAAGTGACGTGAGGTCGAGAGTCTGTAAGTATCTCGGTTCGAGTTATTAATATAATGTGAGTTTGTTCGTATCGTGTTCGTGTGTTCGTGAGCTTATATTCTACGTCCGTAACGATCTACACAGGGATTCCGCACCTGTGTATATCGGGATATCTCGTGTGATCCGTCCAGGGAACCTACAATTGGTATCAGAGCGTTTGCTCGATTGTGTGGTTCGGGATATTCACGCGGGTGTAGAATTCGTTCCATTTCGGGTATTCTCGGGACGAGTTTGTGGTGTTTTTGCTCATTCTAGCCTCCTACCAGTGTGTTTAAGCCTTTAAACCGTCAGAAACGTCGTTAAAATCCGTTTTTCAGATCTGCAGAAAGTTTAAGTTCGTCAGGCGAAGTTGCTGTTCATCAGGCGAAGTTGCCGTCAGGATACGTAGGGTTTCAGCGAAGATATAAGGAGAAGCGAAGTTATTCACAACTTCGCCTACCTCCTCAACTTCGCCTAACTCAGCGAAGTTCTCATCAACTTCGCCTAGCTCAGCGAAGTTCTAATCAAGTTCGCCTACTTTCTAAGTTCGCTTACCCTAAGCGAAGTTATTCTCAACTTCGCCCAGTCACGCGAACTTAAGAAGAATCCAGCGAAGTTATTACTTAAGCGAAGTTATCCTTAACTTCGCCTACAGTACTGTTCAGAAGAAATTTTTTTAACTTCGCCCTTTTCAGAATTTTTCGGGTTTCTTAGTCTTCAAGAAGGATGTCGTCGATCAACATTTCGGAGCTTGTCAAGATGGAAGTTGAAGCGGGGTCAGCTACAAAGGCCCCAAGGTTGCTGAAGGGAACCGATTTTGTCGCGTGGAAGGATCGGTTCATACAATACGTTAAGTACCAGGATGCGAAAATGTGGGTATGCATCCAAGATGGATATATTCCACCAATCATGGAGTATGAGGGTCGAGACCAAATCAAGAAATACAGTAAAATGGAAGAGGAGGAGAAAAAGATGTATGAAGCCGAGAGCAAGGCCCATGCTGCAATCACAATGGCTCTTCCACAGGAGATCCTCCATACGTTCAGAAAGTATACATCAGCTAGAGAGCTTTGGGAAGCTCTTGAGAGCAGATTCGAAGGAAATGTAGGCATTCGGGCTTTAAAGATAAAGTTGCTCAAGACTCAATTTTCAGTCTTTAAGTACTTAAAGAACGAATCTCTGGATGACATTATCACTCGATATTATCATCTAATGACTGAATTGAGTAACTACTCCATTTCCTACCGATAAGAAGAGATTGTGGAAAAGCTTCTCGATGCTCTCCCACCAAAATGGGAGATGTATACTGTACTGATGAGGGAAGACAAGGACTTCCCTACTTATGATCTTGAAACCGCTGTCAACAAGCTCAGAACTTTTGAGCTTAATATGGTAAGAAAAGAAACATCTATGGATCAGGTTCAAGATCCAAGAATGTACGGTGCTAAAGTAAACTCCAATACAAGTTCAAAGACTGATTCTGCCGCCTACTACTCGAAGGGTGAGTCGGGTGCCAATTCTTCACAGGAGGGGCATGTGTCAGTAAACTCAAATGGGGATGTTTGCTTTGTTGCGGGTGGATCAAGTGGTACTCAACAGACAGCAAGCAAGAGTAGTGGATCTTCAAGTTCCTCAAGCAATAATTACTCTAAGATGCCAATGAGCGTCAAATCTGCTGAAGAGCAGTTTGGCCTCTATGCTTCATTTATTGCTTCATATGAAAACTATATTCAAGGAAAGGTGGTTGATCCAGCGATGCTAGATGAAGACTATGACCAGATCGATGCTGATGATCTGGAGAAAATGGATTTACAATGGCAGATGGCCATGATAGTGAGGAGAGTGAAGAAGTTTATGAGAAAGACGGGGAGAAAGTTTGTTGGTGGCACGCCAGGGTTCGACAAGTCCAAGGTGAGGTGCTATAACTGTCAACAAAACGGGCACTTTGCCAAAGATTGCAGAAACGAGCGAGCTGAACGTGGTCAGGGCCGGTCTGCACAGCACACTGGGAGTACTAAAGAAGTCAATGTCATGATGTCCAGAGAAGCAGGTGAATACAACTGGAACCTGCATTTGAATGAAACTAGTAAACAGGCAAATATGGCTAAGGTTGAGAATGAAGAATGTGAGAAGATTAACGGAGAAGAGAAAGCTACTGGTAAGGAAAAAGCTTTCATGGCAGATAACAATGATCAACTCTCCGAGGTAAGTTCTAAATCTATTTGTACTAAATGTGAGAATTTGTCTGAGCAACTTGCTACCATAACTGATCAGTATGTTCGTTTAGATGCTGAATTTAAAACTCTTAAAGAAGATCATCACTTTATGAAAGCAAGAGAAAACAGTTACAAAGTTAAAATAAAAGCGTGTGAAAAAGATGTTAAGAGCTTAAAAACAAAACTTGCTGAAAAAATTGAAGTAATTGATCTAAGTTATGAGGTTTTAGAAGAAAAGACTAAACTGATTGCTGAACGAGAAAAGCAGATTGCTGACCACCAGGTGAAAGTGGTGGAACTGAACCGAAAACTAGAACAGTTCAGAAATTCCTCAGCTATTCTTGATCACCTTGTTAGTGATCAAGGTACCTCTACAAAGAGAGGAGGAATTGGTTATCACGAGGTTCCACCACCTTATAACCACAATTACACTTTTAACCCTAGTGTTCAGAAATCTGTTGATTTTGAAGTTCCTCAGACAGTTCCAATCAAGGTTACGAGTTCAGAACCAAGTGTTAGTAGTGGCGAAACGAGTTCGCCTGTTTCAAGTGTGAAGATTTCTGTTACGAGTCCAGTCTCATCAGATTCGGATAAGTTGTCCGAATCGGGTAAGACAAAAGAGAAGGTAGTGTTACCCACTGGTGGAGAAAAGGATAAAACCTATAAAAAGAGTACTCCACTCAACCCGTACGTCCCACCTTATGTGAGACGAACGGCCGGTAACACTGCCTCGACATCCAAAACAACCTTTGAAAAGAAAATGGAGCATAGGTGTTGTTTTAGGTGTAATAAGTTAGGACATCTTGTTGCAGATTGCCCTCTGACACCGAAATTCAGAGGTGTGAGGCCTATTAAAATTGAGCGTAAGTCTAATGGTAATTTTAATACAGCTAAAAATGAAAACCCTTCAAAGTTTCAAAATGTAACTAATTCAGGTTTTCAAAGAAACAAACCTCAGTTTTACAATGCTAATCACCAAACCGTAAGATATAATACTGTCAATACACATAGGTTTGGAAGGCCTCACACTCAATTTCCAAGGAGATTTCCTAATAGGACTGACAGGAATTATCCAAATGCTAACTTTGGAAAGCAGAAGTACGGGATGTATAGATCCAAGACCAATTGGTCTTGGGTCCCTAGATTCTAATCATTTGCTTTATTGTGCAGGAACAGTTGAACAGGGCTGCCCACAGTCTTTGGATTGTAGATAGCGGCTGTTCCCGGCACATGACGGGTAACAAATATTTGTTGCACGACTTAAAACCTGTTCAAGGAGCGAGAGTTAGTTTTGCAGGTGAAAGTGGAGGAAGAATTACTGGAAAAAGAACGGTGTCAAATGGGAAAATGACACTTGAGAATGTGAATTTTGTAGAAGAGCTGAAGCACAATCTGCTGAGTGTGTCGCAGATTTGTGATAAGGAGTACACTGTTCATTTCACGAAGAATGAGGCGATCGTGTTGAAGCCTGGTTTTCAGATACCAGACGAGTGGATAGTGATGACAGCTCCACGTGATACAAATACTTATGTGATGGATATGAGGTCTACTGAAATGGCCACGGGAGAATCATGTTTAATGACGAAAGCAAGCGAATCAGAATCTGAACTATGGCACAGGAGAATGGGGCACATTCATCTTCGGAAGATGAACCACATTGTCAGAAATGGGCTTGTGATGGGCGTTCCCTTGAAAAGTTTTAACTTTGAAGACAAATGTATAGCATGCAAGAAGGGAAAGCAACACAAGAAATCCCATCTCACCAAGAAGGTCAACTCTATTGCCAGTACTCTAGAACTGCTTCACATGGATCTCTTCGGTCCCGTGAATGTAAAAAGTCTAGGAGGTACTTCCTACTGCTTGGTGATCACTGATGACTACTCGCGATATTCGTGGGTATATTTTCTGAAATCGAAAGATGAGACGGCTCAAATGGTGAAGAATTTGATTACCAAAGTCGAGAACGTCATGGGTAAAACAGTGAAGTTCATCAGGAGTGACAATGGGACGGAGTTCAAGAATTTTGAAATGGAGATCTTCTGTCTTCAGAAAGGAATTGAACATCAATACAGCGCTCCGTATACTCCGCAACAGAATGGAGTGGCTGAAAGGAAGAACCGAACTTTAATTGAAGGAGCCAGAACTATGCTGGCAGATTCAAAGCTTCCTGTGATGTTCTGGGCTGAAGCGGTTGCTACAGCCTGCTATGTTCTGAATAGAGTGTTAACTGTTAAGAGACTTGGTAAAACATGTTACGAGCTTATGCATGGAAGGAAGCCCAACTTGAGTGGTCTTGAACCATTCGGGTCCCCTTGTTCGATCTTGAAGACAAACTCTAAATTTGGCGAAGTAGCCGATGAAGGAATCTTAGTCGGTTATGTTGTTGGTACTCCCAACAGACGTGTCTTCAATACTTTGACTTGCAAGGTAGAGGTGGTGTGTAACACTGACATCACAAGTTACCAACCGCCTAAACCTAGCAATGGACCTGCTGAGCTTTTCGACTATGTTAAGCTTTTTAAGTCATTTAACGTACCGGATTTGGAGATTTCTGAAGAAGAAGAAAGAGCTGCGACGAAGATGATACTCGATGATGAAGAAAATCTATTGCAAAGACAGCTGATTGATAAATGTCAACCTTCCTCATCAAACACTATCGGTACCCCTGCTGCCTCAACTGAAGAAGAATTTATCAATCATTTTCACTCTCAGCCAGAAACAACCATTGATGAGATCTCTTCTAATTTGGAAGATAATTTGCATGTCGATTCTGTTCCGACCACGAGAATTCATAAAGATCACCCTTTGGATAATGTGATTGGTGATGTGTCCTCAGGTGTACAAACGAGAAGTAGCTTGAATGAACATACCTGTGTTTATACAAGCATTAAGGAGACGGGAATAATCAATGAATGCCTGTATACCTGCTTTATAAGCCAGATTGAACCGAAGAATTATCAAATGGCTTTAAAGGACAGCTCGTGGGTCGAAGCCATGCAAGAAGAGTTGGCTCAATTCGAGAAGATGGAAGTTTGGACTTTGGTTGAAAAACCAAAGAATGTGCATGCGATAGGCACAAAATGGGTGTTCAAGTGCAAGAGAGATGATAAGGGGATTATTATAAGAAACAAGGCGAGGCTGGTCGTTAAAGGTTTAATCAACAAGAGGGGATTGATTATAACGAAGTGTTCGCTCCTGTCGCTAGGTTGGAAGCCATAAGATTGTTTTTAGCGTTTGCTGCTTATGAAAAGATGAAGGTGTTTCAGCTAGATGTGAAGAGTGCGTTTTTGAATGGGAAAGTTGATGAGGTTGTGTATGTTGAGCAACCTCCGGGTTTTCCTGAACCAGACTATCCAGATCACGTGTACAGGTTGAGCAAGGCGTTGTATGGATTACATCAGGCACCTCGTGCCTGGTATTCAACTTTATCGGATTACTTGCTCGAGAATGGTTTTGAAAGAGGGAAAATTGATAGCACGTTGTTCTTCAAAAGAGATGGAAGCAACTTCCTGCTGGTACAAGTCTACGTGGATGACATTATATTTGCTGCATCAAAAGTCTCCATGTGTCAGGAGTTTGAAGCCGTCATGAAGAAAAGGTTTGAAATGAGTGCTATGGGTGAACTAACTTTCTTTCTAGGATTGCAGGTTGATCAGAAGAAGGACGGGATGTTCATTCATCAGACGAAGTATGTTCATGATGTGTTCAAGCGCTTCAAGATGGAGGACAGTTCTCCATATGATACTCCAATCTGCGTCAATCACAAATTGGGTGCTGAAGTAGACGGTGATGCAGATGTGGACCCAACTCAATATCGGGCAATAATAGGTTCTTTAATGTACTTAACTGCATCTAGGCCTGATATAATGTTTGCTGTTTGTCTTTGTGCACGTTTTCAGGCAAATCCAAAAGAATCTCATTTGAAAGGTGCAAAGAGGATACTGCGGTATCTCAAGGGCAAGCCGAAGCTGGGGTTGTGGTACCCGAGAGGAGGAGACTTGGAGCTGGTCGCTTACACAGACTCTGATTATGGAGGATGCAATCAGAGTCGGAAGTCAACAACTGGAGGATGTCAGTTTCTTGGTGGCAGATTGGTGTCGTGGCAATGCAAGAAGCAGACTTCAGTCGCAATTTCAACCTGTGAGGCAGAATACATGGCAGCATCCAACTGCTGCTCTCAGGTTCTTTGGATTCAACAACAGTTGCGCGACTATGGTCTGAATTTCTTACTTACTCCTATTTGCATTGATAACACAGCTGCTATCTCAGTAACTAACAATCCCGTGAAACACAGTAAAACTAAACACATTGACATACGTCATCATTTCATACGGGATTGTGCTGAGAAGAAACTGATAATTCTTGAAAAGGTGGATACGATTGATAATTTCGCTGATTTATACACTAAAGCGTTTGACAAATCCAGATTTCAAAACCTTATTGAACTGAATGGAATGATCAATCCTGAGTAACCATGCTTTTCTTGTAATATTTAAAAAAAAAAAAAAAAAAAAACGTCACTAATTGCTTAAAAATATGTCGGTTACATCAGTTTGAAGGACTTGTCTTCGGATATGTTTTGGTCCTCATTTTCTACTTGTAGATTTTGAGGATAGCCATTAACCAGATTACTGCTAGTGACCGGGGCGGTTTATGATGAGTTTTTCATTCTTTCGCTTAAAATTAGTCGATAATACTTAGTTAGAAGGACACATACTAGTATGTGGTCGGTCCAGCTGATCCATTGGATCTTCGGGATAGCCGTTTACCTGAAGACTTTGTTTTGGTCGGGGCGAATAATGTTTAAATTTTGAAAGAAAAAGGGAAATGAAATTATTTTTCAAGTCTATTACTTCGTAAGAAGTTTGTTAGCTATGTTAAACGGAAAATTGATCCAACCATGGAAAATGATAGATATACTGATTCTGTGTGCTTAACTAGTGAAGTTATTAGGCTTAAAAGGCTTTAGGACAGTCATTGTGTGTCATGGTAACTTTTTATGGTGCGTAAAAGTATATGTGATACAAACTAAATTTACTTGATTTTACGTGGAAACTCCTTCAGAGTTTTGCATGTCTTCATATATATCTTTCCGAATGATAGGCAGAAAAGCGATTACCCAGTCATACACGAGCCCATGTGTGTCCTGATTCCCGTGAAGATAGCGTCTCAAGATACTGCAGTGATCCAGATACGGGACTTGCAGTTAATTTCTACTTTGAAGTCTATGTTAAAAAAAATATATATATATATATTTTTGGAGTTATTGAAACATATTAGAGATGACAATATCAAGACTTCACAATCATTGAGTAAGAGAGGAGAACGGGAAGCAGATCACGAGTATTTACAACTTAATCAGACACTATGGGTCGAAGTCAATTCGGGGTGACTTGGGGAAAGCCAAATACGCTTTGAGGATAGATAGGAGGCATCAATATTTCTGAGTTGTTGCCCACTTAAATTTTGAGACTTAATTGAATATAACTCGTATCACAGAAACGATGAAAACCATCTTAAGTATATTACCTGCTTACAACCTGTCTCTATATGTCATAATACAGCTAAACACGGATCTATGTGACAGTCACGAAATTAGTATGATTCCTGTTCGGATCTTTTCTAAAACGTGGTAGTCCCTAACTAGACTGAAATTTGATCCCTTATACTTTAAACTTTTAAAGTTTTTGTACTTAGATAGTTTTATGATTTTTTAACTGGTTACTTAGACTTGATCATGTCATTTATTTCTTAATGGGAAGTTTTAAAGAGTTAATTGAAAAATGTTCAAATTATAAGGTTTGATTTTGTAAATATAGGCGATGTTGTTAAACAGGCGAAGTTGTGAATAACCCTAGGCGAAGTTATCCGTAACTTCGCCTGTATAACCCAGACCCTATATAAGGAGTTTCAATCGACAAACTGTTCATCACTTTTCCAAATTCAGCGAACTTATCCACAGCGCATTTACTGTTTCCGGCGAACTTGTTAATTTCAACCGATTACGTGTTATTTATTCCCGATTTTCACACCGATTCAAGGTTCGAAATACCATTATATCACATACTCAATGTTCCTTCAAGCGTCTAAATGTTTGTTTCGACTGGTTTCGAACCCTCGGACCATCGGTTTTGAAACCGAGTTTCATAACTTGAGTTTTAACGTGTTGATAAACATACTGATCGTCAACATGTCCTTAAAACTTGTGTTTAAGAGTTCTTATTCGTCTAAACTAGCCGAATCATCAACTGCACGTTGTTCCATAATTCCTAACTGTCGCCGATTCAGATTCAGGCGAAGTTAGGGTTTAGGCGAAGTTATCCCGTAACTTCGCCTGGAGCTTAAGTTCGCCTGAGGCGAAGTTATCCGTAACTTCGCCCGAAGCTTAAGTTCGCCTGAGGCGAAGTTATCCGTAACTTCGCCTGTAACTTAAATTCGCCTGAGGCGATGTTGTGATGAGGCGAAGTTAACATTAACTTCGCCTAGATCATTTTTACTTAATATTAATTAGACGAACTTAAAGCTGAAGCGAAGTTGTTCCCAACTTCGCCTCAACTTTAACTTCGCCTATACAGAGTTTATCACAACTTCGCTCATGATAACAAAGCGAACTTGTGCTATGTCTTTATGTCGTTCTAACTTGGTTAGTTTGTTGCAGATATGGCTGCGGTAGCTGGTGCTGGAGGTGCAGGAGGAGACGATGGTGATAACCAACGTCAATTCTTCCCGGGTCACAATATGTACATTACACTTGACCCGGAGGCGAGCGGTGTGGACGATTACCGCGAGATCATAACTTTCCTCCTGCGCTCGAGGATTTTTCATGCGATCACCAACACTCTGCCGATATCTCTACCGAATATCGAAGACTTCTGGCAGACGGTCGAATACGACTGTCGTGTTGAGCCCCCGGTCATGCGAGCAACGGTGAACAATCAACAAGTTCAGTTCAATTCTGAACAGATTCGGGTGGCGTTACGCTTCGGTGAAGAGACTAGGGACGACCCAACTGAGTTCGTAGCTCCGTTCCGTGATGGAGCGTTTCTCCGAATGGGCTACTCTGGTCCATTAGGAGATACCCAGAGGAGGAAGGGTTTCCTTCTAGATCAGTGGCGCTTCCTCATGCACATTATGATAGTTTGCATGTCTGGGAGGAAGGCGGGCACTGACGGTATGGGTGCGACCATGCAGTCTGCAATGACTGCACTGACCTATAACAAACGTTATAGCTTTAGTCAAATGGTCTTCTACGAGATTGATAGACAAAGAAGGGCGATGTCTCGGGAGCGGTTCATTATGTACCCACGGTTCATCCAGATGATATTGAACCATGTCGCTCCGACTCTACCTCAGAGACGCCCGATAAGATACGTGGAATCGGTGAGCAAACGTATCTTTGCTCAATGCCGCACTTCGAGTGCGAGGAGCAACCCTAAACGTCGTCCCAGGCATACTCCACTGTTTGGGTTTTTAATCAACCCAGAGTATGTTCCTGCTGGTGGGGACGAGTTCAGAGATCCTCAACCGCGACAGGCAAGAGCAACTCAAGCTGTTCCTGCTCCTGCTGTGCCTGTTGTGTCTGCTGCAGAGGATATTGATCTTGACGCTGTCTTTGGAGGTCAAGGTTATTTTGATATGGATCACGTTGAAGAGGTGCAGGTCTCGGCTGCACAGGGTTCGGGTGTGAGTGTTACTAGAGCAGCTACGTCGATGGCTGACTCATATTTGGATGAGATCATGGATGAGGGGAGACGGTTGATGGTGTCTCGAGAAAGAACGTTTGGGAAACGAAAGAGAACGGAGGATGATGAAGAGTCAGAAGAGGAAGAAGACATACATAAGCTGATAAGAAGATCAAGACGGGAGAGGACAGGTGCTGGCATGGGAGCTGGAGAGACTTCAAGGACTGTACGTTTTGCTCCGGCCGCACTGTCTGGTATGTCTATTGTTCCTTCTTCTGTACAGGTTACAAGTACAAGCGCTGCGGATGTTCCCGTGGTGGCTACATCATCGGCTGGCATTCCATCCATCACTGCTATCCAGACGTCGACTCCGGAGATCGTGTCTCTACCGCCTCCAACGCTTACTCAGTCGGTGGTAGCTGCACGTTTTGTGGAGTCAACGGTCATCACTACTGCAGGGTTATCAGGTATGGTACCACCTGCGGTTACGCCTGCTTCTGGTGTCTCGCCTTCGCCTACTTCAGACTCAGAGAGAATAGCTTCACTAGAGCGGATCGTGGCAGAGCAATCTAAGACTATTCAAAGCCTAGTGGAAGCAAATCAACTACAGGCATCCCTCCTGGTTGAGCATGGGAAAGTTATAGATGCCTTGAAGGAGTTCTTGGCATCTCAGGGGGAGATGAGCTGTAAGGGCGACGAGCTCAGAATGAAGAAGAGAAACGACCGAGACGATGATCCCAATGCATCGAAAGATGCATGTGGTGAGCTGCCAAGAACTTCTCAAGCTCTTGGTACTTCCACAGCTGAGGGGGAGTCTACCGACGCGGCTGGTGGTGATGATGTGGTGTTGGTGGAGGATGACGTGATTGATGCGCTGAAGGAACTGGACGATGACATGTTCAGCGATGATGTGTTGTTTGATGAAGATGTGCTGCCGAGTGATGTGATTGAGAAGATCGGTGAGCAGATTGTGATTGAAGATGGGATAGAAGAGGGGGAGATAGTAGAAGAAGGAGTTGAACACGAGATCCCTGATGTTGAGAAAGCCGACATGGGTGCTGAGATGGATGAGACTGAGTGGGAGGAGCAGCCTAGGTGGAAGGAAGGCTGTGCTCATTGGTTTATTAAGACCAAGAAGCCTGCTGTTCCAGCCATGTTCAAGAAGAGTTATAACATCAAAGGCTATGCTGAGTCGAAGAAGGGAATTATCTGTTGGATATATGATGAACAGATGAAGTTGTTTGTGGTGAAGCGTTATGATGGTATTCAATACTTCAAAAGAATGTTGAGATCTCTCAATACGTTGCCGGAATGTGAAGTGAAAGAATTGGCCAGGTTGGGCCTGATAAATAGAAGTGACAACAATATGGCGAGAGTGATTGAGAAGATTTTGTGGAAAGAAAGCATAAAAGAAAAGAAGTTTGAACTATTAAAGCCACAGAAGGGAAAGCTCGTGGAGGATACAGAAAGGGGATTGAGAGCAGATGGCAAGCCATGGATGGTGATGAAGTACAAACCGATCCGATGCATCAAGGAGGTTCCAATGAAGACTATGCCTCAAGATGTGTTGAATAATCTAAAATGGTGGTACGTTGATTGCCAGACTGCTGAAGCCGTGATGGAAGATGAGAATGAACAAGAGATTCTTAGAGTTTACGATCCGATGCATCTTGTAAACTTATCGCAAGCTGATCTGAAGATGCTCAACGAGAAAAAGATCTTTTATATTCCAGCTTGGAAGGATGAAGCAAGAAAGTATCAACGAGTTGTGACGGTATGTGTTAGAGAAGGAGTGCATGCGTGAAGATACAGGATTACGAGACAAGAGCTGAAAGATCAAGATATGAAGCTACTGCCAAGGGGGAGTCTGTTGGTGCATAGATGTCAGTAGTTCATATGTCTAATGTCTGTAATCGAGTCTGTAATATTGTTTATGTATTTGTTTGTTAAAGCGAAGTTGTTGACAAGTTCGCTTAGGCGAACTTGTTGAACGAGCGAAGTTAAGGACAACTTCGCCTGAGGCGAAGTTGTCGTGTATTTATATAGTGTACGGCTTATTGTTTACGGTTAGAGTTTTGGTTGATCGAGTAGTTCAGTTTACGTGTAATTCAGTGAGTCAAGTGACGTGAGGTCGAGAGTCTGTAAGTATCTCGGTTCGAGTTATTAATATAACGTGAGTTTGTTCGTATCGTGTTCGTGTGTTCGTGAGCTTATATTCTACGTCCGTAACGATCTAACAGGGATTCCGCACCTGTGTATATCGGGATATCTCGTGTGATCCGTCCAGGGAACCTACACAATGTGATTGCTTCCACATCTCACGAGTTGTCAGTTCACTCCCCAGTGTTTTTTCCTACAAAGATGGAATTATCAAATTGCTTAAAATTGTTTAAATAATCAAAATTTGCATTATAATTTCTGATTTTGGTTATGCATCATTGTTTACAGTTTTGAGAGGTAACGCATGCACATTTTTTATTTAATGACACAATAGTTTAAATTATAATTGGCTCGTAGGTGTAAGTTGACAATCATATAGTGTTTTTACACATTTCTGGATACTTACTTTTTAACTATTTATTATTACCCGTGTGTCAATCAATTAAGGTATTCAAACCGGTTTTACACACCATCAATCATTCATATGGCTAACACCTATAATAGAATTTATGCTATCAAACAATGTTGGAATATGACCCACTTCTGTTTCTTTTTTTAAAGAATAAGACTTGTTAAAATCCATAAACAGCTAATATATATTAGTCACTTAAAACCTATACAACAACTACAAATCACCACAGCTAGAGCTCACTTACAACATTAAAGCTTTCGATAAACAGTTGTCCTTTATCAAACGCTAATAGCAATTGACATAAAAACCTACTACATTAATTCTATAATACATTGTAATTAGCAGCCATAATATTAATACTAAGGAAACCTTCTGATTTATAATCTAACATATATATATACCAAGTATACATGTAATTGTTAGAGTTGCTTACTTCCTTTAATTATCAAGAAAAATCGGGTATTATAACCGAAAACTAACAAAGTTAACAACGTGTCTTGCTTCAAACAAATTATACCAATTATCAAGTAATAATTGCCAAAACCCATACCCTCAATTACGAAGCATATTTCTTGGTAAAATTCTAATGGATTTGAAATTAACCCAAAATGAACACAACAATTCAAAACATGCGCCACACAAAAGAAAAGGTTTACAAAACACATGGCCAACCACCATCCAACAGATATTTAAAAAAGATGTATAAATCTTACAGAGGTAATAGAGATTCAACCCTGACCCCTGCAACAAGTCGTCTTAATCTTGTGGTCGTATTTAGACCTGCGTTGCGTCTAGCTATCACAATTCCTTTCACATGCACACTTCCTCCACTTTTTTAACAAAAAAATGAAAAAACCAAAGAAAAGGAAAACAAATAATATTTAGAAATGCGCAAGTATAGGCCTTCCTGCATTATGTGCCTCGTAATTTTATCGAGCCTTTTGAACTTGATGCAAGGTGCAACCTCTATGGCATTAACATAAGCAACTTGTGATTCATTCAATGTTGTAATGCCTCTATTAGTCAAATAGGCCAAAATATTAGGCCCCCCTAAAGAAGCCTGTTTCGGACTCTATAGGCTAATGCGATAAAGGGTATATTGGTAAGTTTGCATGAAGGTGGTATCTCTCCTAAGGAACCATAACTTTTTGTTTGAGAAGAATAAGTAGTCAAGTATATTACATCTTTATTACCAGAACCATCAAGCCAAAAGCTTCCATAAGACTGATTTATAATGCACCAAGTAATCAAATCTTTAACCACATTAACTATTGCCAAAGGGCTTTTTGGTACATTAGACAAAGGAAGCAAAAGTCAACTTGGAACTGTAGACATACATAAATTCTAATATGTTACTATAATCTTATGCATTATATTATCATTATATGCACACCCTTAAATTTCGACTAACGAAATTTTACCGTGAGGCGCGTGACATACCAGGATCCAGCTCATTCGTTATACCAAACTATCATTTAAACTATATAAAACACCATTTATGTTTAATACAACTAATTGGTAAAACAAAAACAAACCAACATTTCCAAAAGTTTTGCGGAAGCGTTAAAGTAAAACAATAAACCATGTGCTCAAAAACGCACAACCCATCAAATGTAAACAATGTGAAATAAAAGTTCATGCAACAAGTGTGACTCCAAACATAAGCAATGCAAACCCGCTCCTTAGCACATCTAGCAACTTGGGCAAGTATAAAGACTCAAGGGTCAACACGAGGTTGGTGAGTTCATAAGTTGTAGTTAAAATGTAGTATATATATTATAGATAGTATACGTAGCATAAGTAGTGTATGTATAAGTAGATTTAACACTTTTCAAATATACCAGGGTAGCTAACCCATTTACAAGCTACTAGATGTTTGAATCGAAGCTGACTGTATGTATTCCTTCTTACCATGTCTATCACCAACACTGCCGTATAAAAGTTAGGTAAATATAACACCCGTTTTACGACATCACATCCGTGCTAGCGCGACTAGCCCGGGTGGGGTTTGTCAAACCCAATAGTACTACTCCATATAACCCTGCGATCCCATCCTATCGGTTCAAGGTAACGTAAGGACTTTAAGTGATATAAGGGCATCTAGTATAAACTTGTGATATGTAAGAAACTACATAAATCCAAAACAAGTCGCTGCGTTTTCCTCCAGAAAAACCAGTATGTAAGTATCCCTGTTTTCTCCCCGAAAACAAGTATAAGCAAATGTTGTGTTTTCAATCCAGAAAACAAGTATACAAAAACATTTTTGTGTTTTCAATCCAGAAAACAAGAAAGGAAAATGCATGAACTCACTTGGTGTCACGTGTAATAGACTTTCCTCAAAACCAAAAGGATGCACTTGACACGCTAATCGTTACCTAGTAAAAGTGTTTAAGTTATGGGAATGTGTTCAACAACACATGACTCTAAAACCCAAGTGTGGACTCACACAAACTTGACCCGATGACTCGTTGGTGATAATAAGTAATTTCAAATGTACCAAAAGTCTTAACATGTATCCACACATCATATCACGGCAAATAAACCAAATTTTTATCATACAACTCAACTTATGATCATTCAGTTCACTAGACAGATTATAGCATGTACTAGCTGATTTTATTAACTAAGTAAAACTTAAGGATAAATTATACAAAATTTACCACAGTAGCATATAGGAATTAGGTTTCTCAAAAAATATTTATTATATTTTCTCATGCATAAAAAACGCACAATAATTCAATCATTGCAGATAGATACCAACAGTTCAGGAGCTTGTGCAACAAAAACAGTTGTTTCATGGTTCTCTCAACTCATTTATCCAAATTGTACAAGTCAAACTGGGTTGTCTTCTAGACTCATAATTATAAGTTCCAGAACTGGCACCAACCCATTATAACTTTCCAAGAAAGAGTTATGATGTTGGAAAGACATACCAGAATCTGACTCCCCGTATCAGCTTTGAGACATGTTTTTGTAAAATCATAAAAACTATTCATAACTTGTCCAAATATTATAAAATTTACCTTTCTATAAACTAGAATCGGAATAGTATATCCTAGAATCAACAATCGATCAATAATAATCGTTTAACATCAAGTTACAAACCAATCAATAAACAAGAAAGAATCTGTCAGCAAATTGTTGTCATTAAAACTCAAACCCTAACATGTTTAAGTCATCCCTAGGGTTCTAATTTTCAATTAACATTATAATCATCAGACTTACAGAGATTGAAACATAAAAATTGATACATAAACTTACTAGTTAACATTAGGAATCATGTGAATCACTCAAAGACACCTCTAATTGCAAGATTAAGATTGAATTGACGATGATTAGGGTTTGTTGGGTATTTAACATCATGAAAGATAGGAAGCAAAGATGTGTCGATGGTTTTGGGATGGGAGTTAGGGTTTTGTAATTTTATTAATATTATATTTAATCATATTTACAAGAATGACCCTTTTCGAATGAGTTTTGGCTTTAAAAGAACCTTTTAACACCAAACCGAATTATAATCGAATCATTACGACCAAAACATTATCCCGAGTTTATAAAAGTAAAGCCTCATTGTTATTTTATAAATTCTACTTTCTAAAATTTGAAAACGTATAAGTGAACTGATCAAAGTTTCACACAACAAGCTACAAACTAAACACAATTATTTTACATGTAATTTCACATAGATAATATTATCAACATATGATTGAGGTATTATTTATATATAATAACTAACAACATGTTAAGAGTGCATATTGTACTAAATCGTGTCACATAAAATCATCCAACATATAACAATTATATCTGAATTATTTAAATATATATGATTCGTCATTAATCACCAACGTGTACCGACAGACACATGTGTGTGACTCATTATTGACTCGTGTAAATGTTATGCATGAAGTTTAAGATAAAGAAGTTTGCGTTAACGTGAAAGTGCGATGTGTCACATTATACTTTTAAAATCTAGTGATCTTCTGGACACATGGTCTATATATCTAAAAACCCTAACAAATTGGAACAAGTTTTAAGAGTGTAATATTATGAGAAAATTATAATAAAATTGAAATGTATTTTACTGTTTTTCTTTTTTACAGTCACATAGGTTTGTGCTCCAAGCATATGTTTGCCCCCGGTTGAATTAAGTCTAATATCGGTATTTCTTTTAGACTTTGCTTTCTATTCAGGGGTGTTCCAAGCTGCAAGCATTTTCTTCCAGGTCTCATATCTTATCCAAGAGGGTTTAAAGTCTTCAAGAAGGGTAAAATCATCTCCAACTTGAATACCTTGTATTCTTGTCACTATTATGGCCTCCATTCGTACCCTATTCAACAAATCCGAGAATTTACCCACAATGCACTTCTCCCAATACCTCAAAATTTCGGTATTCCATTTCTCCTCCCATTGAAAATAACACTAATAAAAATAAACTTTTAATAAATATACAAATGGTCCAATAAGTTTAATGGTAATAAATTAATAGCAATAAATGTGAAATCACATTTTATTTTTCACTATTTTAAAACTGATTATGTCTATGTAAACACACCTTAAAATGCTCATACAATCTCATCTGGTGCTCATAAGACACGTCCTTCCAACAATCCCATGCATCCTACAGCTGTGGGTTTAACATCAACCAAATGAGTTTTGGGATCTACCCTTACCCCTCTCACAGGATCAAACCAAGTACATTTGAAAAAAACAACCGCGCAACGCCCTATGGTTCTATGATATTCCAACTCTAAGATCTCATCTAGGAATCCATAGTAGTCGCTTTCATGTTCGTTGTATGTAGCCCCTTTGACACACACACCACTATTTTGTGTGGCTCGGCCATCATAAGCTGTTTGTGAGTGAAACTTGTAACCATTGACAAAATAAACCTTGTGTGACTTTACATAAGTAAGAGGCCCTTGGGCTAGGCCTCTCAAATGTTCCTTATTTGGAACATTCATAACCTACATTCATAAAAGTGTGTTATTATTTTTGCAATTGTGCAATATTAAGATAATAAAATATGTGTTAAAATGCTTACATGGATCAGCAACTACTTAGAATATTCCTTCTCTTTCATTTTATCAAGGGTTGTTTCATCATAGCTTGGAAAAGAGTCTCTCAACTCCTTATCAAATAACCAAACGGACTCAAGAAGCTCGTGACAGTTAAATAATATATAAGTATGAGATTTATCTATGTATTTTTCTTAAAGAACTTTGTCCTCTCCACCTTTTTGATGGATGTTTAAATATACTTATCCGAAGATCAGTATTCGAAGAACAAGGAATGTTTGGGGAAAAATTGTGTGGTTCACGAACTGTCGGCTAAAGATACAAAGAGCAATAGTTAGAAAGTTCAACCACGATATTAGACTAAACAATGGAACCTTCAACCTTCCCTCTGTTTCTAATCATTCTTTTTAATCGACCCAATTTCCTATAAAATTAGGTGGAAAGTGTTAGCAGTTATCTAATATTTAATATGTAATAAATGATACTTTGTTAAGTTAAAACATTACCTCTCAAATAGATACATCCACCTAAACTGTACCGGACCACCGATAATAGCTTCATTGGTCAAATGTATAACAAGGTGTGCCATTGAGTCAAAGAACCCAAGCGGAAATATTTTTTCTAACTTGCAAATAGTTATGATGATACTTTTCTACAATTCCAGTAAATCTTCAGTGTGTAGAATCCTTGAGCATATTACACGAAAAATTGTGCAAAGCTCTACTATCGATTCCCTTATTTGTTTTGGTAGCATCCCTCGTAAGACAATAGGCAACTTTCGTTGCATGAAGACATGACAATCATGGCTTTTAAAGTTGTAGAAGGATCCTTGTATAGCGTTCACACATCCCCCGATATTTGATGCATAACCATCAGGAAACTTTACTTGTTTCAACCATTTACAAACGTCATTTACCTCATCTTTGGTTAATGTGTATGATGATTTTGGTTTTAAAAGTTTATTATTGTTTCCATTTGAAAGATGTAATGATGGTCGATTACAATATTCTTCCACGTCTTTTCTTGCCATGACATTATATTTTGTTTAAGAAGTATCCATGACCGTTTGAAATAGATTCTCGAAAACATTCTTCTCAATATGTATTGCATCAAGGTTGTGCCTGATTAACAACATGGGCCAATATTCAAGCTCCCAAAAAATGCCTTTCTTTACCCAGTTATGGGTTTTGCGGAATTATGGATCATTATGTTTTGGGTTACACATTACACCTTCATAGACAACTTGTATTAGAGACTTGTTCAAATATTTCCCAACCAATTAACTCAGGTGGAGGTCCCAATAACGATCTTACTGATTTTCAAAATCCACTCCTATCAGTACGAAAAGGATGTGACATTGGTAGAAATCTTCTATGACAGTCGAACCAACAAGCTTTACGTCCAGCAGGTGATAGAAAAGCTTGAGTATCTCCCATACAATATGGGCAAGCTAAACGACCATGCGTGCTCCAGCCCGACAACATTGCATATGTAGGAAAATGACTAACCGTCCACAAAAGAATAGCTCGCATAATAAAATTCTCTTCACGGTCAGCATCATAAACTTCAGTGCCTTCCTTATACAACTCTTTTAACTCATCTATTAATGGTCTTAGAAACACATCGATATTCTGACCCGGACTCTTTCCTCCAGGAATAATCAAACATACTACAATAAACGAGTCTTTCATGCACATCTAAGGAGGTAAATTATACACTGTAAGAAAGACGGGCCATAGTGAGTATGGAACTGACTTCGAGTTATTTGGACTAAAATCTTAGTGCATAATCCAAGACGAACATTTCGAATCTCTTTTGCAAATTCAGGATTTTTCGAGTCAAGATGCTTCCAAGCCATGCCGTCACTTGGATGCTCCATGCTACCCTTCTTTGTGTTGTGGCGATGGTGGCAAGTCATATCTTTGGTTGTTTTCATATACATATATAACCTCTTAAGTCTAGGACCAATTCGCATGTAAGACATCACCAAATTAGATACCTTATTCCGGTCACTCTTATAATGGGATTCCTTACAGTATTTGCATTGTGTCAATGCCTTGTCTTGCTTATAGAATATCATGCAATGATTTTTGCAAACATCAATTCTTTTATAAGGAAAACTTAACTTTTCTAAACTCTTCTTTGTATCATAAAAGCTTTTCGGGAGCTTATTCTCTTCAGGCAACAATGCATTAACCATGGAAATGTTATAATTGTAAGCTGCATTGGACACATTGAAAAGTGATTTCCATGTCAAGAAACTCGTGGCAGCTTGTAACTTGGAACATTTCGTAGCCTTCTCCCCTCCCATAAAGGTTCGTCAGCAGCTTGTAACATGTCATAGAATTTTTTGGCTTCAGGATTCGGTGCATTTCCTTCCAAAGTACTTGAAGTATAATCATGTGCATACATGTTATCTAACACCATGCGTTTGTATCCGTCATCATTATCATCAACTTTCATTGAAGTAGAAGATTGTTCAATGTCACGAATGGAATTTCCACCATGTTCACTCCATATTTCATAACGAAGCATGAAACCTTCCTTATACAAGTGTTTTTGAACAGTGGCTCTGTCTCTATAACTTATATTTTGGCATTTATAACAAGGACATTTTATTTCATGTATGGTCTCACCATACATATTCACCCTCGTATCAACAACATCATTAGAAAATGCAAAGTCCAAAAACAAATCCACCTTGTCACAGTATTCAGAATTAAAAAATCCGTCACTGTCAATCCTTTCATATAGCCACTTTCGATCAGTGTACCACGCCATTCCAAATCAAAGATTTTGAGACTATCCACCTTCAAAACGTTAACAATTACACTGCAAAAAATTATTGTGTCAAAAACAAGAATTACTAAAAGTCTCCAAATAAGCAAAAGTTTGAATGAGTGATTATCATGAAAAATCTTGAGTGGTAATTTATTCATAACCGACCTACAAATGATGAAAACAAACTTCACGGGTATTATATGATTCTACCTAAATGAACCGAAAAACATTACTTTAATTCGGGTTTCTTTCATAACACCCTATGATTCAAAATATTACTTGGACATTTCATCAAACACCTTGTGTGTACAACTAAAATAAGTGAAAAAACAAAGAAACTTTATATCACTTAAGCTAAAGAATCACTTGGACACTTTCTGATTCAAAATATGACTTGGACATTTCATCAAACACCTGATGTGCATGATTGAAATAAGTGGAAACACAAAGAAATTGCTAAGAAACTCATAAATAAACAAACAAATTGTTGTAGATGAAGGTCTGTTAATAAACGGTATGTTGTTAAGTGCTGGTGTTTGTATGAAAATTCAACAAATACTTTACTCACCTTCATCTCAAAGATGTAATATGTCAGTGTAATATGTGAATCCAATAATTATGATGTAATATGATAATAAAGATGTTATATGTTGAATCGGTATGCGTTTAAATGGTCTGCATATATAAGTAACGTAATTTGTTTACAAACAAATCCGTTTTTTATATAAAAACTCACACCGGTTGCAAAATCTCAGACCACCTAGTAACCCGGTTGCAAAATTGCCGACCACCTAGCAACCGGTTGCAAAATCTCCGACCGCCTAAACAACCGGTTGCAAAATCTCTGACCGCCTAAACTACCGGTTGCAAAACCTCCGACCGCCTACCCATCGGTTGCAAAAAACCTCCGACCACCTAGCCACGGTTTCAAAAACTCTGACCGCCTAGCGACCCGTTGAAAAAAAACTCCGACCGCCTAGCCACCCGTTGCAAAAACTCCGACTGCTTAGCCATCGGTTGCAAAAACTCCGACCGCCTAGCCATCGGTTGCAAAAACTCCGACCACCTACATATTAAGTAATTGACCTTTTTGGTAGTAAATTTGCTAAATCGGTTGCTAAATTTGCTACCGGTTTTTTTCGGTAGCAAATTTTGGTGGTAATTGTGCAGTTTTCTAGTAGTGAAAGTCCATCTCGAATGACATTAACCATTATAGATGTTCTATTGTTTCTCCCACCATTTGCGTTGAGGAGTTGACAAAATGGCAAAACTCGTCCTTTATGTTTGCACGGTTTTTCAATGGACGTCCTTTAGCAAACTTAATGACATAAATCATCCTTTACTTTTAAAAAGTCTATCACATCATGTCCTTTCGCGCTAACCCAGTTAACATTTTCCGTTTAATCTGGTCATGTGCAAGACACTTGAGGGTACTTTTGTAACTTTACACATTTATTAAATGAATGAAAAAATTATATATAAAATCAACAAAATCTCTCTCTCTCTCTCTCTTTCTCTCTCTCTCTCTCATTCTCCCAACTCTCCAGTTGTTTCTCAATTCCGGCCGCCATCAATCATCACCACAATTTCATGGTGACGGTGGTGTTTCATAACAACCACCAAACATAGCCCCCACCACAACTTTGACTTTTCATAGACGTTTGTAACCACCGCAACTCAGACTTCTCACTGATCGTCGCCACCACCATAACGGGCGCCACCGCCAAGACACGGTTTTCTCTTCTCTACATATCCAACAAATTTTAGCCCATCATCTTAGTTTTGGTAAGATTACGAGTGTCTGTACAGGCTTAATTGAAGTTTCATCCACAAAATCAAACTATATCTGAGTTCTATCAGATTTCGAGATCTAGGGTTCTGATGGGTTGTGACTGATGGGTTGTGGTTCTGTGGAATCGATCGATTTTGGGGGGATTTTGGGTTATGGACGATGGTTATCCTCGTTGCTGGCAAGAAAATCGTCACCGGCGGTGGTGATTGGGCTGACGGGAATCAAACAAGAAGGAGACTGAATCAGAGTGGACGAAGGGAGGGGATGAGAGAGGGAGAGAGAGAGAAAGAGAGAGAGAGAGAGATTGTTTATATGGTGGATGCAGTGGTGGTGGTGGAGGGTGATGTTGACAGCGGTGGATGTGGTTGACAGTGGTGGAGTGGGTGGCAGGTGAGGGCGGTGATGCTGAAGGTGTGGTGGTGTAGGATGGTGTTGATAGTTATGGCAAGTGGATGTGGTTGACAGTGGTGGAGTGGGTGGCAGGTGAGGGCGGTGATGGTGAAGGTGTGGTGGTGTAGGATGGTGTTGATAGTTATGGCAAGTGGGTGGTTACAGATATATGGTGTCCGGAGATGGTTTAGTGAGAGGGGATGGTGGTGGCCGGAGTCTGGGATGGTGATGGCCGGAGTCGGTGATGATGGTTGCAGAGGGAGAGAGTGCAGGTTAGAGAGAGAGGGGGGACAAAATATATCTTTATGTATATTTAAATATTTTTATTTTTATCTCAAAGTTTATGTTATAAACACAAATAGTCCCTCAATGAGTAAAAGACGAATTTACCCTCATGTGCTTTGCACATGATTGGTTTTAACGATAAAAGTTAACTGGGTTAGGCACAAAAGATATACCCTGATAGACTTTTTAAACGTAAAGGATGATTTATGTCATTAAGTTTGACAAAGGACGTCCATTAAAAACCGTACAAACATAAAAGACGAGTTTTATCATTTTGTCTGAGGAGTTTCTAGTTGCACTAAGAGTGCACACATATTCACCCTTGATTATTTAAACTCATCTTTACCATAAAATTTCTCTAGATGTAACCTTGTGGCCCTGTCTTTATTAACGATGCTAGCGAACTCTTCTTTGTTGTTCTTGAGTTAATAGCAAACTCCTTTCTTCAATCGTGGGCTAGTCTTTTATATTGGTTTTTGAAATTGATTCAACGTGCACTTCACATAACACACAAATCAAAATGAAAAATGAAGAGATATTTCGTATTGAAAATAGATGTTTGAATCAAAGGAGATTCAACGTACCAACCTCTTTCAAGCCTTACAGAAAGTTTTTAATTTTGGATCATTTTATTTTTAAAGTATTAAGATAACAATCATCTCTTTTATATAAGTTTTGTCATTGTTTGTGAACGAAATACATATATACATAAAAGCATAAAATTTAAAAGACCGATGTTAAAAGAATTTTTAAAATTGATAACAAAATAATAAATAAAAAAAACACCTTTATTATTGGCTTAATTGTTGTTTGGCCCAAAAGAAGGGTCCAACCCAAGTAACCTATTTTGTTTTATGGGTTTTAGGAGTAATTAGGGTTTATAGATTTATTGTTAGCTATATTTGAGTTAACATTATAAATAAGAACAATCGAGTTAGGATTTATCAAGACAGATCATGAGTTATAATCAGTAATTTTAAGTTATATTTTTACTGATTAACATTGTTCTTATCGATTGCGACTTGACATATTGATGAGAGAAAGAAGCCGTTCATCGTATTCGTACTAAACTACTAACTTTTTCATACGAGTATTAACATCTTGGCTCCCTAAATACAAAGAGGCCACTCCAGTCTCCAGATAAAGCTAGGGCTATTCACGAGTCGAACCGAACCGAGCGAAGGCTTGCTCGTTGCTTGGCTCGTTTACAACCGAACCGAACGGCTGGAATTCGAATCAAGCGAAAACCGAAACGAGCCAAAATCGAATCGAGCCTTTTTTGATCGAACATCGATAGATTTCGAGCATTATTTATTTCTTTTTCACTTTAAAATTTTCGATAAGAAACAAGTTTAGAGGTTGTAAATTATATATTGTATAAAAGACTTAGTATAGGCAAACGTGTAATAGATTGTAAGTTTTTATTAAAAGTAAGTTTGAAGTGAGATAAATTGATCATGTAAACACACTTCTAGTATTTTAAAAACTTGAAGGGAACAAATAAAACTATAACATTGACAAAATAGGAAAAATTCAAAGGGGTTAAAAAATTTGTAAGCCTATATTTATGTGTTTTGTCTATATATTTATATATTTGTTCATATATAATAATATATAAAATTAATTAAAAATATTCGAGCCGAACCGAACCAAGTAGACCTTTGCTCGTTGCTTGGCTCGTTTGCAAACCAACCCGAGCAGAGCGGCTCGTTTACAATCGAGTGAAAAAATGATCGAACATACTCCGAACAATTTTTGAGCGAGCGGCGAACGATTTTAACCACCCTAGATAAAGCAGATAAAATTTTCCTTCTGAAATGGGCTTGAACCATTCTTAATAAAGTGCATTTGCCCATCGTAAATGGGCTTCAGAGGTCTTAACACAACTACTGCTAGTCTGCTACACAAGTGTCTTGGATCTGTTGGTCTTTTTGTGGGTTTAAACCCAAACTAAATAGTTGGAGACTTGAAATCAGTATAAACTATAAACGACCTAATAATATGCGTTTCTGAATCCCACAAACACAAACTTTAAATGCTTTTAAAGAGCTAGCAAACAAATATTAACAAGCCAAATTAAGTAAAAAAAATCCTAATATTAGAAAGTAGCTTCAAAAACATCTAATTGATATCCTTCTTACAAATGTCTACTTGTTGCATTCTGTTTGTAGAAATTTTTGACGATGCATCAACAGTGAAGGATGGCTACGGATTGGGTGGGTGGCTCAATTAAGTAAACAACAGAAAATACAAATATTTTGTAAGTGTGTTGATTATAATCAACACACTCTTTTTAAGTCTTTAATATCTACATGTGTGTACAAGTTCGAAAGGAAAGTACCATCAAACCCTAATAAGCCCCAAGTTATTTATATTATTATGATTTTCAAGGGATATTTGAGTCACTTCTTCCATAAGTTAACTCCATCCATTGTGTGGACCTGTTACCCTATAACAAACTTATCAGACCCAATCAGTATTATCTAACACCTATGGAGCCAATCCATATTAAAAAAATATCACATAGACCTATCGTACGTGTATATCATTCTAAGTTTTGTTACAAACACAAACGGAAAAATCACGTTCAAACAAATAAAAGTGTCTCGGGCCATAAAGCATAATTATTGGGATAAAGTATACATATATATTGATTCGTAGATAAAGTTGACTAATTATTATAATTATCTAATTCTGTATATAGTAATGAATATTATGGGTAAAGTTTTGTTTAAATAAAAGACAAGAAAGAAATATAACAGTTTGACTGAGTCTAGGACTGTGTTGAAACTAATCTTTAACCAAAGGGTGTTGTTTGAATTTAGCATAAAGTAATAATAAGGGGAGTGAGTTGGAAGTCGCTTTCTTGTCAAACAAGTTGGAGACAGCTAGCAAACCGACCAACAGGCAGACCACAACTACTTTGAAAACTATCCACGGCTTTCCTTAATCCTTTCTAACCGCTTTAACAAAAGATTTTTATAATAGTTTATAAGGTTAACTACATCCATCGTTCATGTAGTGATTTGGGAGGACTAAAGTTTAAACGTAACACGCTGATGATTTGATTTTCTAAGTTCTAACAACATTGGTTTATAAAGACAAACACCTATTAATTAGTTTTTTTTTTGTTAAGTTAATGTAAAATCAGGATAGAGTTCGTGTGATATACCGATGGTTAAAAATAACAAAAAAGTTAAATTTAATAATATACATGATAAAATACTTCATACAGAATTGCAGAAATTGTCTTTTATGTTTACACAGAATTTCAGTGGTTGTCATTTATTTTTAAAAATCATATAATTTGTAATTTATGTTTTCAAATGTTTCAACATTTGTCCTTTACCCCTAACCCAGTTAGTTTTTAGCGTTAAATCTACTCATGTGCCATGCACATGAGGGCAAATTAGACATTTTAACCATTTTCTAAGAACATTTTTAAAAATTAATAATATATATAAACTCTCTCTCTCTCTCTCTCTCTCTCTCTCTCTGTGATACAATTCCAACACCAAAACCCCTTTGTCTTTTCAATTAAAACCTATATCTGGACAACCATCACCGGCCACTTAATCTGAAACTACCATTACTAATTAAAACCTATATCTGTACAACCATCACTGGCCACTTAATCTGAAACTACCATTACTACCTGGATTTGGGTATTATTGCACTCGTTTTTCACTATGCATTGATACAATCACTGGTAGACCTCGTTTGAAGCTCAGTACTTGGTTTTTCCGGCGACATCTTATTTCACCTCGTTTTTCCGGTAATCAAACCCACCGACGATCTACACTCAAATCTGGTTCACCACCTGTTGTGGTTATGTTCCGAAATAGGATCTACAAGCATCTGTACAACAAGAGGGGTAAAAGATAGCACTTGCTAGGATTTTTTAGACCACCGTCGTGAACGTCGCCAAGGTTAGATCCAATTGGGATGTAACATAATTGTTAGTGCTAGTGGTTATAACAGAATTGGGATCGAATGATTCGAGGTTTGGGGTGTTATAAATTGGTAGTTGAGGACGCGGCGGTGATTGTACAACCTTCCAGCATCCATCTTTGATTGTGGTGGCGAGGACTGAACAAGAGGGTCTGGTGGTTTTGGCGATGGTGGCGGGTGGGGTTGGTGGTGGTTGGTTGGGTCTGGTGGTGGTGGGTGGGGGGAGGGGGGGTGAGAGAGAGAGAGAGAGAGAGAGAGAGAGAGAGAGAGAGGTATTATGATGTATAGATTTATATCTATATATTTATTAAAGTTATTTAATTTGTTTATTTATTAAAATATTTTATAAATAAAAAGATAAAATTACTAATTTGCCCTCATGTGTAAGGTACATGACCAAAGTTAACGAGAAAAACTAACCGGGTTAGGGTTAAAGGATAAAATGTGTGACATTTGAAAGCGTAAAGTACAAATTATGTTAATTTTAAAAATAAAGGACAAACAATGAAATTATGTGTAAACATAAAGGATAATTTCTGTAATTCTGTCAATACTTTTTGGATTAATAAGATATAAATAATAACTAGCATAAGTGCCTGCACGTTGCTGCAGGTTCGCGCAAATTATCCATTCGTATTGGTTTGTAGAGTTTGGTGTGTTCTGTAATGGGTTATCAGTGCGAGCACGCTGCCTCATGTGCATATGGTTGTTGGATTTTTTTTTTGTGTAGGGGGGCACACCATGCATCGTGTTTTGTAAAATATTTATTAATAAAGTAGGTTTATGGGTTATGTGATTTTAATCAACATAAATGATTGAATGTGTGTTAATTGGTTAGTAGTTAGAGTTGAAATTTAAGATGAAACAAATGCTCAAATTAAAGCCACAAAATTGTCGGTCAACGAACTATAAAAAGGAAAATATGGTAGGCATACGTAATTTGATTGTGCACATGTATTGACGTATCCATATATATTGGATAAATGGTCAACAATTGATTGGTACTTAACCTGCAGAAACAAAAAGATTTATATAAAGTTTAGAAATGAATATAAAAAGGTGTATAATACCATATACACCTTTATGGTGGGGTGTGAGAGAGAGAGAGAGAGAGAGAGAGAGAAAGAAAGAGGTATTATGATGTATAGATTTATATCTATATATTTATTAAAGTTATTTAATTTGTTTATTTATTAAAATATTTTATAAATAAAAAGATAAAATTACTAATTTGCCCTCATGTGTAAGGTACATGACCAAAGTTAACGAGAAAAACTAACTGGGTTAGGGTTAAAGGATAAAATGTGTGACATTTGAAAACGTAAAGTACAAATTATGTTAATTTTAAAAATAAAGGACAAACAATGAAATTATGTGTAAACATAAAGGATAATTTCTGTAATTCTGTCAATACTTTTTGGATTAATAAGATATAAATAATAACTAGCATAAGTGCCTGCACGTTGCTGCAGGTTCGCGCAAATTATCCATTCGTATTGGTTTGTAGAGTTTGGTGTGTTCTGTAATGGGTTATCAGTGCGAGCACGCTGCCTCATGTGCATATGGTTGTTGGATTTTTTTTTTGTGTAGGGGTGCACACCATGCATCGTGTTTTGTAAAATATTTATTAATAAAGTAGGTTTATGGGTTATGTGATTTTAATCAACATAAATGATTGAATGTGTGTTAATTGGTTAGTAGTTAGAGTTGAAATTTAAGATGAAACAAATGCTCAAATTAAAGCCACAAAATTGTCGGTCAACGAACTATAAAAAGGAAAATATGGTAGGCATACGTAATTTGATTGTGCACATGTACTGACGTATCCATATATATTGGATAAATGGTCTACAATTGATTGGTACTTAACCTGCAGAAACAAAAAGATTTATATAAAGTTTAGATATGAATATAAAAAGGTGTATAATACCATTCTGTTCCTTGTGGATTCTGCATAATCTGTAGCTTGCCAAGTATGACTCCATTAACTTCCAACGGTTCCTATGATTGGCTGTGTCATCAGTGTTGTGGCATAGTGAATTTCTTCAAGTTGACCTTGCAGATATCTGTTTGACTTCATCAATACTCCAAGCTCGTAAAATGGGTCTATCTTCAATGCTCTTCCAAGAAGTTTGAGTTTCATTTCATTTACAGTGTATTATTGAGTTTTTTATTTAAAGGACTGGAAAAGAAAAGCTATGGAAAATTTTCATTTTTCATTCTTGAGTTTTTTTATTGAAAAAAAAGAAAGAGAATGGAAAGAAAACTTAAGCCTTTTTTCCTTCAAAACTTTCTGCCAAATATGGCATGATTGTGAAGAAAAACTTATAACTCATTACAATATTACTAATTTATCCTATCTCAATTATCTTTTCCATGTTACTATGAGTACATAATTGTAAAGTTACAACTTTTCCCCCTATCATTTTCTTCCGATCTAACTTAAGAATGTAATTAACACTTTCGTTTCTTTTCTTTTATTTTAACTCGAGAATTCATTTTAAGTATATAATTTCTTTTCCTTTCTTCCCCCATCCAATTTATCATTCTTTCTCTTGTATTTTAAACCCGAGAATGCAGTGTTAACGAGGGAAAATAAAGGAAAAGGAATTAGGAAAGAAAAGAAATGAAAGGAAAATATGTGAGTTTATTTATGTTCGTGAGTTTAATGAAAAAGAAAGGAATTCACACATGAAGTAACGAAAAAGAAAATTACAACTTTACTATTATACTTTTCAAATAAAATTAATTTAGAAAATACATGAGATAGCATTTGTGGCTCTTCTCGTTAACAAGTTGTAGTCTAACAAAAGACAAACTGATGAAATCACTTTAACATAAACAAGAACAAAACTTGAATAAGGGTATGTGCAGGCAAAATCATTTCAAATTCCAAAAAACATGAGTTAAACATTGGTTCATATACAATAGCTTATGAATATGATAATGTGATATATTAATTTAACTAATAAATTAAGTATACAAAACCAACAATCTGAAAAAATAATCGAAATAAATGAATCAAAGAAGAAGAAAGTTAGTTGACCAATATCTTATATAAGTGATTTCAAACAATTTTTTATAGCAAGAGTGAGAGGAACTGGAAGGTTCCATAGAGTTGCTCATTCAATTTAGGTCGCCTGAGATGAAAAGCGTGAGAGGAATTAGAATGTTGACGGCGGTCACTCCATTAAATTTTAGCGGTGAACGCTCAGGTAAAACAAACAAACAAACAGAAACCTAGAAACTTGGGGAAGTAAAAATACCAGAGGATTGATGATGCCCAAGGGAACAGCCAGCCAAGCGAAGAAGAGGATAAGTATGTCTTTAGGTTTTTTAGGAAGATGAGACGGCCAGAATTGAAGCTGGGAACAACTGAAATTGAAGAGAGCAACTGAAGATTGTTACGGTTACGTGGGCATAAATTGAGGTTGCCTTTGAATGCACATTTGTATCCGACATGCCTTAAATGCTCCAGAGATTGGCCGGAGAGTGGGTCTGAGATTTAATAAGCAATTAACATATCGCCGGAAATAAACAATTACCATTTTATCCTCCTTATATGTTTTATAGATAATAAACAAAATTTTTACAATTCATAATTTTTTAGAAATCTCTTTGAATACGTATTATGACTTAAATCTTTAATATTTACTAGTATTAATACAACTGAACTAACAACGTATTATATATAAATCAAGAAATCCAACATAATCATCATTTAAGTGGAGTTCGTAAGCATTTTAGTTTGAAATACGAGGTCTTTGGTTCGAGACTTGAAACACATAATAATTTATTTTTCTATATTTAAAAAGGCTTAATGTCATATGAAGATGGATGTTTTTAAGGAGAAACCGAGTCATTGTTCTAGCATGAAAACCGGGTCATGGGTTATAGCATAACTAAACAGGTCCAATCCCATATTGTGTTTCGAAGTAGAGATGATAAAATAGGAAACTGTTCACATAGCATCCTATGTGAAGGCCCTAAAATGATGTCATGTGGAAAAATCATCTTGATTTAATACTATACTAGGTTATTACTTATTGACAAGTGCACGACACCGGCGTAAATATAGAAATCTTCAAGTAAACACATATATAATTTCAAACGACAAGTTATTTTTTAATAAATTTTTTTGGACAAAAATATGATTTTTAATTACAATTCATATTCATACGCAAACAGAGTATTGAAATACATAAACTTACAAAGGATGACTTTACATAATAAAATGTTTTCGAAGAAAATTAAAACTTTAAAACATAACTTTCATAAAACTTAAAAAAAAATATGAATAGAAAACAAACAAACTTCACTAACATTAGTCTCGAAAATAAGCAAATCATAAAATAAGCATCTTGGAAAGATTCCCGATAAACATCCAAGAATGATTCGGGCTTCTTTTTATTATGGATCGAGAACACAGTTGATGACATAAACATTCATACACCAATCTAACAAACATAGTGACTAACTGACTACGAAACTTGTTTTTACATTTCATGTGAATAGTCTTGCACTATAATAACCTGAAGCACGTCTAAGGCGCATTTAAGAACCAGAACTAAATCGAACTTTTTAAAATGACATGTTTTGATCAGAATCAAATCGATATATTCTAAAATTGACCTGATATAATATGATCTGAACCAAATTGATACGATTTTAATAAGACTCGTTGAAATCCTAACGAAATCAATACCTTTTTTATATAGATTCATTGACCATAACTAAACTGATACCCTTTTAAAATGACTCATATTGACCCGAGCTAAAGCAAATCGAAACATTTCTAAAATGACCTAATTTCATAAATGAAAATTGAAATAACACACTTGAAGTTTAAGAAGAAAAATGAAGTGTAACACATACAACGTTCTTAGCTTTTGAAATCCTTTCAAACAAATGCAAATTCATTATTACTGATTATGAAAATCCAATAAAAATAAAAATAAAATAAAACTTCAATGACTTAATCTCACTTGAAAGTTGAAACTCATGTGAACCTTTTACTTAATTTGTGAAGCCTTCATATTCTTTTATTTTTTAATAGACACTAAACCAAACACCAAACAAACTAAATACAAATTGAAACGAAACTAATTTGAAAAAACTAAAATAAAGCCAACACTGAAAACCTAAATAAAAACAAATACCAATAAAATAAAATAAAATAAAACAAAACAAAACCCGAAATGAAACCGAAAAATTAAAACCGATAAATTTGAAACCAAACCAAAATCAAAGAATGAAAAAACTGAAACGAAAAACTGAATAAAGTTAAACCTATCTAAAACGAAACTAAATAAAAAATTAACAAAATCGAACCGAAACGAAACTGAAACAAAACAAATTTATAAAAACTGAAACCAAACAAAGACCAAAAACTGAAATGAAACAAAATAAAAATTAAATGCCCTGAAACTTTGAAAGAAAAAACTTGAACACATTAGAAGAACACATGTATTATTAATAGTACATTATATTAGAATATGTTCAATCTAATTAAGTTGAATGTAATTTAATTTAATTTTAAATTATTTTATTAATAAGAAATTATAAGAACGCATATTATTAATGTTTTAAAAAGGGTATTACATAAATTATTAACCGTACTGGCAGTCTATCACTTTAAAAAACGAAATGACCATTTATATAATTACATCTATTTTAAATAGTAATAAAAGGGCAGCTTGACCATTTATATATAGTTGACCATTTATCAACTGATTCTTGGTCTGTTGGTTAAGTTGTTGGATGGTAACAGAACAGATGCAGGTTCGAAATTATAGCAGAAAATTAACATGCTTAGTAACTATTGTCGTTACAAATTGAGAACTACGAAACCAAAGCATGTTACGTTTAAACCTTGGACCCTAAATCCATTACTTAAGGCAATTCATATGGACCATATGTGTAGTCCATTTGAATATTCAAAATTATAGATTAGGTCCACTTTGAAACTAATTTTCATTTTTTATCTTTTATATACATTTTTCCCTCAGTTTTAGTCCTTTATATTAACATCCAAAAACTCCGTTTCTTTGCATGTACCAAGCATGTAAGGCCAAAAAAGTAATTTCCATCCCTTATTATTATTATAGAAAAAAAGTTAAATAATGAGAGATGGACCCACTCCACAATAATTTCTCTATGTATCTCTTTTGGATACCCAACCTTTCCCACACCAGCCACAACCCTCACCGGCCACCACCATGCACCTCGTGCCCTCGTCAGTCAAAAACGCTATCTGAAGAAACACTAATCGACCCCGGGCAGATTACGGATAATCTGGGGGTTAAATATATGTTTCCCACGAGGGGTTAGATCCGGCAAAAATGGTTCTTCTGATAACCTGCAAAACAGACACCGTGAGCTCGTCACTGAGAAGGGGGGGTACCTCCTTGTGACCACCCTCCGGCGTGAGAATCAGACTAGATTGCTCTTGAATATAAGTGTATATTAAGAGATTGCTAGAGCAGATATCAGGTATAAGATGTAAGATACAAGATAAGATGAGATGATCATACCATTTGGGGTATTTATAGCCGAAGGTAGGTTTCCAAGAGGGTATAGCCGATTGAATAGTATTCCTGTTCTACCAACTGTGGCCTACGCACGTGCCATGCTGGTAGTTGGTGGGTAGGCAGCGGCTGACAGTGACCAGGCCTGCTGTGTACTATTCCTTTTCCACCAACTGCAGGCTATGCACGTGGTATGACAGGAGTTGGTGAGTAGGTAGCGGCTAATAGTGACATACAGTACAAGAGCATGCTGCTCGCCATACTTTTGTCAATGGGCTGTCGTATCTCTGGTCAGATCTTTTGCCCATACCTCGTCAGGTACAGTACAAAAGATCTTCCAGTATCGTACGGACTGGCTCATTTGGGCGGGAGTATTCCCCCTCCCGCCTTTGTGCGGGATTGTTCCCGGCTTTGCTCATTCCTTCAGGTGTACTGAATTATTGAGAGCTAAGTGCCTTGTGCGTGTAGCCTTGCTGCGCGGGTGGCTTTCCCTGATGGCTTGTATCCGCAGCTGCGGGAACAGGCGGAGTACTTCACTATTGGGAGGCATTTCCTGCGGGAACAGCTTGCGTACTGCGCGTAAGGACGTCACGTCTCTGAGCATGGTGGGTCCTGCGGATCCAGTTGGTTTCTGCGCAGACGTCTCTCTTCCAGGTGAGTCATGTGGGTCCAACTGGGCTCTGCTGGGACCTACCTCTTCAAGTCCCCCCAGTCCAATGTTCTTCTCATGAGTGTTTAATAAGTGAGGTGAACTTTTGGACTTAAGCAAAGGGTTTTTGAAAAGGGTTTAGTTTTAAGGTTTTCCATGGGGATTCTTCCCGCGGAAGTCCTTATGTCACTTGCAGAAATTCCCGACTTTCCTGCTTGATCTTTGGGTATGATGCGGGTAGGTCTGTAACCTCCTCGCAAGTCAGGAGCGTTGAGTCCCACTTGTGTGGATTCTCCTTGAGGTTTTGGTAGTTTTGAACATAGTGATCAATTATGTTAAAACCACCAATTCTATCTTGGAGTTTCAAACAATATAGTTCTCGACGTTCCCGCTATGCGGGGATGTTATTCCCGTTTCCGCAAGCATGGACCAGAAGATCCTTCTTGGTTTCAATTCCCTGCGGAGTGCTAGGTATGTGAAGGGTTTTGCCTTGACACTGTACCCGCACTCGTCTTACGGTTACTTTACTTCCAAGGTATTCCTGGCGTCAATTCCCTGCGGGTGCTAAGTATGTGAAGGGTTTTGCCTTAACACTGTACCCGCACCCGTCTTATAGTTACTTGGTTGCCGAGGAATTCTTGGCTTCAATTCCCTGCAGGTGCTAAGTATGTGAAGGGTTTTGCCTTAACACTGTACTCGCACCTGTCTTACAGTTACTTGGTTGCCAAGGTAAGGGGTATTTTCCCGCTTACTTTTGAATCTTTTTGAAATTTTGAAATTCGAAGAGTTGGTGAAAGGATAAGAACAGTCCAAACTGTTGAAACGTCGTCCGACGGTTTCTTCTGACTGTGTCAGGACGTGCAGGAAGTTATGGTGACGTGATAGTACATGGTCATTCCAGACGCTTTTTCAGACGCGTGGGCGCGATTTTTCGGGCGCGTGGCCGCGAAATTAATGGCACTCGTCCTTTCAACAGCTGTTGCCAGCTTGCACTTTGCCACGTGTCATAGTTTCATTGCACCTGCGATTTCTCTCTCTTCCGCATTAAATTCATCGCATTAATTGCGATGAGTATATAAAGGGGGAGATGGTCTCTTGTAATTCACACTTTCACTCTTCTCTTCTTGTAAACGATTTCCGGCGAATACTTTCTGCCAAGCATTCTCCTGAAATCACTCTTCTTTACCTCCAAACCATGTCTTCTACCTACGATTTTGAAGCTGCTGCCGAAGAATCTGACGTGCACGTCGAGATCCCGACGTCTACGTCTGATAAAGACGATAAGAGCACCGCTGGCGAATGCCAGTGTGCTCTTCCGGCCGACCTCTATCGGTATGTCGTCCGGAAGTTCATGCTCGAGTCGTTCGAGCCTGAGTTTCCGGAGCCGCACCAGACGGTGTACGATGCCCCCCAGGGCAAGATAGGGGTGTACGCTGCATTCTTCGTTTATGGGAATCTCAGGTTCCCATTGACGAAGTTTGTATACCGTGTCTTGGAGAGGCACGGCGTGCATCTGACGGAGGTACACCCGATGGCGATCGCCAAGATCCGCCACTTTGAGTGGGTGTGCCTCATTCTGGGCGTGGAGCCCCATGCTGACCGGTTGATGACCTTCTATTCTTGGAGGTGCATCCAGGGGTGGTACACCTTGGTCAATCGGATCAAGGGGTTGAAGATCTGCGCTACCGAGCGCAGTCTTCGGTCGTGGAAGCGTGAGTTTTTTTATATCTCCGCTCGCGTCATCCCCCTTGCGATGACCTTTAAGAATGGGAGAGCACTCCCCGCCCTTCACGCCCTCAACTACCAGGAGGCGGAGTGGTTCGCCAAGATCTCACGGGTCCAGACTCCGGTATACCGCTTTGCGGAGTCTGGGATGGTGATGCTTGGGATGAGCCGGGTGTGGAAGGAGGCGTCACAGGTTCCCATCGTCCTCGAATACGGTTTGAACTCTGTCCCTTACGGTATGCTCTGTCTTCTTTGTTTATATAGGTTTGTCTTCTAACTGTTTTTCTTTTATTTCAGAGGGGAACGACTTGCAGTCGCTCCTGCATCCGTGGGAGGCTGATAGTCCCGCTCGGATGGGTACTCGTGCTCTAGATGAGAACGAGTTGCCCGTCCTTGAACAGACGGCGGATCGGTTCGTGGAGGTCTACCCGCCAGGCCACGAGATCCTGAGCGCCAGGCGGCCAGGTAAGGAGTTATTCAACCCTCGACCCCTCAATGCTGAAACCTCTGCTGGAATTCCTCTAATCTTGTGTTCTGATGAGGAATCCGCAGATGGTCCTCCGTTGGTGCGGAAGAAGAAGGCTGCCGGCGGGAAGGGGAAGGCGAAGGTTGCCTCCACTGCCGATCCGGTGCCTCGGTCTGATTCAGAGACTGAGAGCGAGGAGGTGGCGGGGAACCCTGGTGGTGATAAGACCACTGCTCCGGAGGCTGAGACGACCGTCACCTCCGAGCAGCCCAGGACAACGACGGTGAGCGGCGTGAAGAGGCCGGCTCCATCGGGTTCGTCCCCGCCTGTTCGCACTTTTAGGCTCAAGAAAACCCGTAAGTACAAACTTCCTTTACTTTTTAACTTCATATCTTTCCGCCATTATACTTATATCTTCTTTGTGCAGGCGTGGATGCTACCGCATTACAGGGTGGAGCAGGGAGGAGCACCTTCGGACCCATGACGGTAGGTTTGGTCAACCTACCTGAGACAATGACCCAGGCGGCTGCGCCTGCTTCAGTTGTTGGTTCAGTTGCTCACTCAGTTGAGTCAACTGTTCCAACTGTGATAACATCTCCGCTGGCTGTCAGTGCCATATTTACTGAATCTGTTACTGAGCCGGCGGTGACTATTCCTGCGGGTACTTCCGCAGCGGCGACCACGGTTGTGAGTTCACCTCCGGTGAGTTCACCTCCGTTGGTTTCTACCGCGGCGGCCTCCATGCCTCCTCCGACGTCGGCAGCTACGGCCGATCCTCCAGGTATGCTTGGGGCTTTTCGCCAACCTCTGCCTCCTTCCCATCTTCCTGACCTCTTGGATGGATTTCCCTTGGGTTCAGGTGATGGGTTTGGTGGCTATCGGCCTGTTGTCGACCCTACAGATGCGTAGGGTTCTTTTGGCCTTTTTTTTTTTTTATATATCATCTTTTCCTAACTGCTTTTTGTTTTTTGCAGTGTCGGATTCCAATGAAGTGTATGTTCCACGCTGGAACATCCGCCGAGGAACAACCCTTCGCACGCCTGTGGAGTGCGTGGAGTGGGCTCATCACGCAGCTCCCAGTGGTGCGTTGGGGGAAGCAATGGCTAGCTACCAGGAGGGTAGGCTAACCAATGAGCTGTGGATTCTCCTGGCCCGGATGCAGCCGCGAGTCGAGCTGCTTTGTCGTGAAAACGACAAGTTAAAAGCAGCTCGCATCCAAGAAGTAGCTCAGGCGCGGGCTGTCCGGGAGGAGAATAGGAAGCTTACCGCAGTGGCTGCGGAAAAGGAGAAGGCCTTCAAGGCCCTCGAGGTTGAAGTTCAGGCCCGGCTCGAGGCCCGTTCCAAGGCTGCCCAAGCTGTTAACGAACAGCTTCGGCTGGCTAAGGAAACTGCACGGAACGCAACCGAGAGGGCCACCAAGGCTGAAGCTGTTGCCGAGCCTTTACGCCTCGAGAATGAGGAACTTAAAACCAAACTAGAGGCGCTCCAACAGGCTCATGATGCCTTGGCGATGGAAGACGCCAAGAAGCTCCAAGAGATCTTGGACCAGAGGGGGGTGCTTGACCATACTGAGCGGAAGCTAAAGGGCGTTGAAGAGGCTGCGGCTAAAGAAGTGTTGCTTGCCAACCTTAACAAAAGTGAAGCCGAACGCGCCCGTAACCAAGCTCAAGCTGCCCTCCAGGAAGCTCTGGTTACCAAGGAATGGCTTCTTCGAGAATCGTTGTCTCAGGTAAGCTTAGCTTCATAATGTCTTCACGCTTTTCTTTGTAAATAGAAAAGGTTTTGATACTTGTATATTTTTTTTTTGTAGGTTATGCATCGAGTCTTCACGGACACATCATACGACGATGCCATGAGCGTAACCCTCAACGCTTCTCACGAGGATGGGGAAAAGGCCGGCTTCCTGCTTGGTCTAGGGTTCGTTGAGAAAGGCATCCCGCCTTCCAACTTCCCTTTATATGATGTTGATACTGAAGCTGTATATGACCAAGCAGTAAATCAGTATGCCGCCTTCCCGCATCCGGTGGTGGAGAAGGTGAACGAAGTTGCTGCTGCTGATGATGGGCTAGCCATTCTAAAGACCTTCCTTGAACCGCCACACTCTACTGATGGTGCTGGTCCAAGTGGAAGTGGTCCTGAAGCTTGATCCTGAAGATCCCTTTCCACCATTAGAGTAGATATTTATTTTTGTATAGCTTCTTTTGTATGCGGGTATGTACCCAGCAATCTTTGTAATATTTGAATTTCGATGGAATAAAGATTATTTGCCAATCCTTTGCCTTGTTTATTTCACGCATATTCTGATTTAACTTAGCAATTTCTTTAGTACTTAGATAATTTAACTTTTCAACGTGGTAGATAATAAGTTAAAGTTTTGCGTCCTCTTTCATGATTGTGCGGATAAGACCGTCACTTGCACTTAGTAGGATGGCTAAACTTTACCTATATCTGACCTGCGTGGAAGTTTTCCTCATCTTTTCCTTTGAAATTTTCTAAGTGTTTAGAATAAGTTAACCTTTGAACGTGGTAGATAATAGGTTGAAGTTTTGCTTCCTCGTTCGTGATTGTGCGGGTAAGACCGTCACTTGCACTTAGTAGGATGGCTAAACTTTACCTACATCTAACCTGCGTGGAGGTTTTCCTCATCCTTCTGTTAGAAATTCTAAAGTATTTTGAATAAGTTAACCGTTCGACGCGCGGTTGTCAATAGGTTCGGTTTCCTCTCATGATTTGTGCGGTTTGGACCGGCACTTTCATTTAGTTGGATGACCAAAGTTTACCTATGACTGACCTGCGTGAAGGTTTGCCGTTTTTTTGGGTTTATGCGGGTTTTGCCGCCTTCCCCACGCAACGACTTTCCACGTAATTATGCGGTGAGTACCGGCATCAGTGTTGAATAAATTAACCGTTCGACGCGCGGTTGTTAATAGGTTAGTGTTCAGTTTCCTCTATCATGATTCGTGCGGATAGACCGGCACTTTCATTTAGTGGGATGACTGAACTTTACTTTAACTGACCTGCGTGAAGGTTTGCCGTTTTTTGGGTTTATGCGGGTTTTGCCGCCTTCCCCATGCAACGACTTTCCACGTAATTATGCGGTGAAAACCGGCATATCAGTGTTGAATAAATTAACCGTTCGACGCGCGGTTGTTAATAGGTTAGTGTTCAGTTTCCTCTATCATGATTCGTGCGGATAGACCGGTATTTTCATTTAGTGGGATGACTGAACTTTACCTTTAACTGACCTGCGTGAAGGTTTGCCGTTTTTTGGGTTTATGCGGGTTTTGCCGCCTTCCCCACGCAACGACTTTCCACGTAATTATGCGGTGAAAACCGGCATATCCGTGTGGAAAGTTTATAAGTATAAATGTAAAATCATCAGCGTCGATGTTCTAAGGAGAATCATTTCCATTAGAAGTGGCTCTGGGCCTTTTCTTTACAAATTTGGAATTGATCTACACGCAAACTGTGTAATTGAGCTCCCTTCCATGTTGTTGGGATGGGAGTGCCATCGAGCCGATATGCACCTGGTTCGGGATCTCGTTGTTTACGAAGTATGTAGTCTCCGGCATTGAAGCTGCAATTTTATTCGTGTTTTCCCCAGCTGGGGTTCTACACGCATCAGCCTGCTCAGCGTTCGTTACGCCACGAGGTGTGCGAGCGTCCCATCTCTGACAAATGCTTCGACGATGTCCTTTACGTCTGTGCATTCTTCAGTGTTGTGGCCTTTTGTCCTGTGAAAGTCACAGTATTTGCTCCGATCAGCATTGTGACGATGTCGGATTATTGGAGCCTTTGGCCATGGGAGCTCCTCAGTGGCGAATATCTCGGTGACGCTTTTGGTGAGTGGCGTCCATCTGGAGTTCTGGTTCGACTGTACGTTATCCCTTCCGCCTAACCGATGTTTCAAGCCGGATGAGGTGTCAAAGTTTACCCTTGACTGCCAAATGCCTAGCTTCCGCTTTTTGTTTAGTCGGGCGGTAAGGACGTTGTCTTCTCTTGTTTTCTGGGTGTAGAGGTTTGTGCTCTGGGGGAGATCTCTACCCAGTTGCTTCTCCGTTTCCGCAAAGCGTTTAGCTGCTGTCATGATGGCATCCCATGTGGATGGCATGCCATCTTTACCCGTTATGGTGCGGATGAGCTCTGGGTCGTTCGCGCCCTGGATGAAAGCAGCGCGAACAAGATCTTCGCTAATATTACCCAGACTTAGCTTCTTTGAGTTGAAGCGAGTGATGAAGTCTGGCAAAGATTCATCTTCCTCTCGAATGCATTTGAGGATTGTCCATTGCTCTTCGGTATACTTTCTTTGTTGGCTGAAGTGTTGGCTAAATTTCTGCTGGAAGTCTTCCCAATCGTAGATGTGGTGGACCGGTAGACGATCGAACCACGCTCTAGCTGCCCCAACAAGCGTCATTTGGAACATGTAACACCACGTAGGTTCCGTCCAACTACTGACGGTTGCCCCCGCTATGAACCTGTTCAAATGATCGTCTGGATCAGATATACCATCGTAAGTGCCGATGTTGGACATCTGTTTGGCACTTTTCGGGACGATTGCTTCCGCAATGTCCCTTGCAAATTTGGACGTTCCCGCCTTTGCAGCAGTTGGTGTAAATGTTTTGGAGAAGTCATGTGGGTTTCCACCTGCGTTTTTTGGTTTGAAGGTTTCTCCAAAACGCCTTCTCGGTTGGGAGTCCGTTTCCTTACGCTTCCCTTTCGCCCTATGACGAGGGTTTGCGTCACTATCGGATTCCTCCGAATCATTGTCCCAGTACTCTCCGAATTCCTCAGGCTGTTGGAGTGAACGTAAGCGTTCATCCAACTCAGCTTGGAATTCATTTTGACGTGCTTCCGCCCACGCTTTAACTTCATCGAGTGTTTGGCGGGGGAGCCTCGTTCGTTGTCTCTCTAACTGGGTATCGGTGAATCCCAGTGAGCGATTATTTACTGCACTTGCCCCAGCTTGGGTAACTGGGGTAGTGTTCGTAAAATTTACTGCACTTGCCCCGGCTTGGGTAACCGGGGTAGTGTTCGTAAAAACTGTGTAGTCACCGGTATTCCCCTCAGTAGCTGGGGTTGTGGTTACCGGAGTTTTTTTAACCATCTTTCCAGAAGTTTGAAAAAACTGAAAAGAAATGAAGTTCTAGCTTTTATGCACGGTTGGCGCCAATGAAGAAACACTAATCGTCCCCGGGTAGATTACGGATAATCTGGGGGTTAAATAGATGTTTCCCACGAGGGGTTAGATCCGGCAAAGATGGTTCTTCTGATAACCTGCAAAACAGACACCGTGAGCTCGTCACTGAGAGGGGGGGGGTACCTCCTTGTGACCACCCTCCGGCGTGAGAATCAGACTAGATTGCTCTTGAATATAAGTGTATATTAAGAGATTGCTAGAGCAGATATCAGGTATAAGATGTAAGATACAAGATAAGATGAGATGATCATACCATTTGGGGTATTTATAGCCGAAGGTAGGTTTCCAAGAGGGTATAGCCGATTGAATAGTATTCCTGTTTTACCAACCGTACTGGCAGTCTATCACTTTAAAAAACGAAATGACCATTTATATAATTACATCTATTTTAAATAGTAATAAAAGGGCAGCTTGACCATTTATATATAGTTGACCATTTATCAACTGATTCTTGGTCTGTTGGTTAAGTTGTTGGATGGTAACAGAACAGATGCAGGTTCGAAATTATAGCAGAAAATTAACATGCTTAGTAACTATTGTCGTTACAAATTGAGAACTACGAAACCAAAGCATGTTACGTTTAAACCTTGGACCCTAAATCCATTACTTAAGGCAATTCATATGGACCATATGCGTAGTCCATTTGAATATTCAAAATTATAGATTAGGTCCACTTTGAAACTAATTTTCATTTTTTATCTTTTATATACATTTTTCCCTCAGTTTTAGTCCTTTATATTAACATCCAAAAACTCCGTTTCTTTGCATGTACCAAGCATGTAAGGCCAAAAAAGTAATTTCCATCCCTTATTATTATTATAGAAAAAAAGTTAAATAATGAGAGATGGACCCACTCCACAATAATTTCTCTATGTATCTCTCTTGGATACCCAACCTTTCCCACACCAGCCACAACCCTCACCGGCCACCACCATGCACCTCGTGCCCTCGTCAGTCAAAAACGCTATCTGAAGAAACACTAATCGACCCCGGGCAGATTACGGATAATCTGGGGGTTAAATAGATGTTTCCCACGAGGGGTTAGATCCGGCAAAAATGGTTCTTCTGATAACCTGCAAAACAGACACCGTGAGCTCGTCACTGAGAAGGGGGGGTACCTCCTTGTGACCACCCTCCGGCGTGAGAATCAGACTAGATTGCTCTTGAATATAAGTGTATATTAAGAGATTGCTAGAGCAGATATCAGGTATAAGATGTAAGATACAAGATAAGATGAGATGATCATACCATTTGGGGTATTTATAGCCGAAGGTAGGTTTCCAAGAGGGTATAGCCGATTGAATAGTATTCCTGTTCTACCAACTGTGGCCTACGCACGTGCCATGCTGGTAGTTGGTGGGTAGGCAGCGGCTGACAGTGACCAGGCCTGCTGTGTACTATTCCTTTTCCACCAACTGCAGGCTATGCACGTGGTATGACAGGAGTTGGTGAGTAGGTAGCGGCTAATAGTGACATACAGTACAAGAGCATGCTGCTCGCCATACTGTTGTCAATGGGCTGTCGTATCTCTGGTCAGATCTTTTGCCCATACCTCGTCAGGTACAGTACAAAAGATCTTCCAGTATCGTACGGACTGGCTCATTTGGGCGGGAGTATTCCCCCTCCCGCCTTTGTGCGGGATTGTTCCCGGCTTTGCTCATTCCTTCAGGTGTACTGAATTATTGAGAGCTAAGTGCCTTGTGCGTGTAGCCTTGCTGCGCGGGTGGCTTTCCCTGATGGCTTGTATCCGCAGCTGCGGGAACAGGCGGAGTACTTCACTATTGGGAGGCATTTCCTGCGGGAACAGCTTGCGTACTGCGCGTAAGGACGTCACGTCTCTGAGCATGGTGGGTCCTGCGGATCCAGTTGGTTTCTGCGCAGACGTCTCTCTTCCAGGTGAGTCATGTGGGTCCAACTGGGCTCTGCTGGGACCTACCTCTTCAAGTCCCCCCAGTCCAATGTTCTTCTCATGAGTGTTTAATAAGTGAGGTGAACTTTTGGACTTAAGCAAAGGGTTTTTGAAAAGGGTTTAGTTTTAAGGTTTTCCATGGGGATTCTTCCCGCGGAAGTCCTTATGTCACTTGCAGAAATTCCCGACTTTCCTGCTTGATCTTTGGGTATGATGCGGGTAGGTCTGTAACCTCCTCGCAAGTCAGGAGCGTTGAGTCCCACTTGTGTGGATTCTCCTTGAGGTTTTGGTAGTTTTGAACATAGTGATCAATTATGTTAAAACCACCAATTCTATCTTGGAGTTTCAAACAATATAGTTCTCGACGTTCCCGCTATGCGGGGATGTTATTCCCGTTTCCGCAAGCATGGACCAGAAGATCCTTCTTGGTTTCAATTCCCTGCGGAGTGCTAGGTATGTGAAGGGTTTTGCCTTGACACTGTACCCGCACTCGTCTTACGGTTACTTTACTTCCAAGGTATTCCTGGCGTCAATTCCCTGCGGGTGCTAAGTATGTGAAGGGTTTTGCCTTAACACTGTACCCGCACCCGTCTTATAGTTACTTGGTTGCCGAGGAATTCTTGGCTTCAATTCCCTGCAGGTGCTAAGTATGTGAAGGGTTTTGCCTTAACACTGTACTCGCACCTGTCTTACAGTTACTTGGTTGCCAAGGTAAGGGGTATTTTCCCGCTTACTTTTGAATCTTTTTGAAATTTTGAAATTCGAAGAGTTGGTGAAAGGATAAGAACAGTCCAAACTGTTGAAACGTCGTCCGACGGTTTCTTCTGACTGTGTCAGGACGTGCAGGAAGTTATGGTGACGTGATAGTACATGGTCATTCCAGACGCTTTTTCAGACGCGTGGGCGCGATTTTTCGGGCGCGTGGCCGCGAAATTAATGGCACTCGTCCTTTCAACAGCTGTTGCCAGCTTGCACTTTGCCACGTGTCATAGTTTCATTGCACCTGCGATTTCTCTCTCTTCCGCATTAAATTCATCGCATTAATTGCGATGAGTATATAAAGGGGGAGATGGTCTCTTGTAATTCACACTTTCACTCTTCTCTTCTTGTAAACGATTTCCGGCGAATACTTTCTGCCAAGCATTCTCCTGAAATCACTCTTCTTTACCTCCAAACCATGTCTTCTACCTACGATTTTGAAGCTGCTGCCGAAGAATCTGACGTGCACGTCGAGATCCCGACGTCTACGTCTGATAAAGACGATAAGAGCACCGCTGGCGAATGCCAGTGTGCTCTTCCGGCCGACCTCTATCGGTATGTCGTCCGGAAGTTCATGCTCGAGTCGTTCGAGCCTGAGTTTCCGGAGCCGCACCAGACGGTGTACGATGCCCCCCAGGGCAAGATAGGGGTGTACGCTGCATTCTTCGTTTATGGGAATCTCAGGTTCCCATTGACGAAGTTTGTATACCGTGTCTTGGAGAGGCACGGCGTGCATCTGACGGAGGTACACCCGATGGCGATCGCCAAGATCCGCCACTTTGAGTGGGTGTGCCTCATTCTGGGCGTGGAGCCCCATGCTGACCGGTTGATGACCTTCTATTCTTGGAGGTGCATCCAGGGGTGGTACACCTTGGTCAATCGGATCAAGGGGTTGAAGATCTGCGCTACCGAGCGCAGTCTTCGGTCGTGGAAGCGTGAGTTTTTTTATATCTCCGCTCGCGTCATCCCCCTTGCGATGACCTTTAAGAATGGGAGAGCACTCCCCGCCCTTCACGCCCTCAACTACCAGGAGGCGGAGTGGTTCGCCAAGATCTCACGGGTCCAGACTCCGGTATACCGCTTTGCGGAGTCTGGGATGGTGATGCTTGGGATGAGCCGGGTGTGGAAGGAGGCGTCACAGGTTCCCATCGTCCTCGAATACGGTTTGAACTCTGTCCCTTACGGTATGCTCTGTCTTCTTTGTTTATATAGGTTTGTCTTCTAACTGTTTTTCTTTTATTTCAGAGGGGAACGACTTGCAGTCGCTCCTGCATCCGTGGGAGGCTGATAGTCCCGCTCGGATGGGTACTCGTGCTCTAGATGAGAACGAGTTGCCCGTCCTTGAACAGACGGCGGATCGGTTCGTGGAGGTCTACCCGCCAGGCCACGAGATCCTGAGCGCCAGGCGGCCAGGTAAGGAGTTATTCAACCCTCGACCCCTCAATGCTGAAACCTCTGCTGGAATTCCTCTAATCTTGTGTTCTGATGAGGAATCCGCAGATGGTCCTCCGTTGGTGCGGAAGAAGAAGGCTGCCGGCGGGAAGGGGAAGGCGAAGGTTGCCTCCACTGCCGATCCGGTGCCTCGGTCTGATTCAGAGACTGAGAGCGAGGAGGTGGCGGGGAACCCTGGTGGTGATAAGACCACTGCCCCGGAGGCTGAGACGACCGTCACCTCCGAGCAGCCCAGGACAACGACGGTGAGCGGCGTGAAGAGGCCGGCTCCATCGGGTTCGTCCCCGCCTGTTCGCACTTTTAGGCTCAAGAAAACCCGTAAGTACAAACTTCCTTTACTTTTTAACTTCATATCTTTCCGCCATTATACTTATATCTTCTTTGTGCAGGCGTGGATGCTACCGCATTCCAGGGTGGAGCAGGGAGGAGCACCTTCGGACCCATGACGGTAGGTTTGGTCAACCTACCTGAGACGATGACCCAGGCGGCTGCGCCTGCTTCAGTTGTTGGTTCAGTTGCTCACTCAGTTGAGTCAACTGTTCCAACTGTGATAACATCTCCGTCGGCTGTCAGTGCCATATTTACTGAATCTGTTACTGAGCCGGCGGTGACTATTCCTGCGGGTACTTCCGCAGCGGCGACCACGGTTGTGAGTTCACCTCCGGTGAGTTCACCTCCGTTGGTTTCTACCGCGGCGGCCTCCATGCCTCCTCCGACGTCGGCAGCTACGGCCGATCCTCCAGGTATGCTTGGGGCTTTTCGCCAACCTCTGCCTCCTTCCCATCTGCCTGACCTCTTGGATGGATTTCCCTTGGGTTCAGGTGATGGGTTTGGCGGCTATCGGCCTGTTGTCGACCCTACAGGTGCGTAGGGTTCTTTTGGCCTTTTTTTTTTTTTTTTATATATCATCTTTTCCTAACTGCTTTTTGTTTTTTGCAGTGTCGGATTCCAATGAAGTGTATGTTCCACGCTGGAACATCCGCCGAGGAACAACCCTTCGCACGCCTGTGGAGTGCGTGGAGTGGGCTCATCACGCAGCTCCCAGTGGTGCGTTGGGGGAAGCAATGGCTAGCTACCAGGAGGGTAGGCTAACCAATGAGCTGTGGATTCTCCTGGCCCGGATGCAGCCGCGAGTCGAGCTGCTTTGTCGTGAAAACGACAAGTTAAAAGCAGCTCGCATCCAAGAAGTAGCTCAGGCGCGGGCTGTCCGGGAGGAGAATAGGAAGCTTACCGCAGTGGCTGCGGAAAAGGAGAAGGCCTTCAAGGCCCTCGAGGTTGAAGTTCAGGCCCGGCTCGAGGCCCGTTCCAAGGCTGCCCAAGCTGTTAACGAACAGCTTCGGCTGGCTAAGGAAACTGCACGGAACGCAACCGAGAGGGCCACCAAGGCTGAAGCTGTTGCCGAGCCTTTACGCCTCGAGAATGAGGAACTTAAAACCAAACTAGAGGCGCTCCAACAGGCTCATGATGCCTTGGCGATGGAAGACGCCAAGAAGCTCCAAGAGATCTTGGACCAGAGGGGGGTGCTTGACCATACTGAGCGGAAGCTAAAGGGCGTTGAAGAGGCTGCGGCTAAAGAAGTGTTGCTTGCCAACCTTAACAAAAGTGAAGCCGAACGCGCCCGTAACCAAGCTCAAGCTGCCCTCCAGGAAGCTCTGGTTACCAAGGAATGGCTTCTTCGAGAATCGTTGTCTCAGGTAAGCTTAGCTTCATAATGTCTTCACGCTTTTCTTTGTAAATAGAAAAGGTTTTGATACTTGTATATTTTTTTTTGTAGGTTATGCATCGAGTCTTCACGGACACATCATACGACGATGCCATGAGCGCAACCCTCAACGCTTCTCACGAGGATGGGGAAAAGGCCGGCTTCCTGCTTGGTCTAGGGTTCGTTGAGAAAGGCATCCCGCCTTCCAACTTCCCTTTATATGATGTTGATACTGAAGCTGTATATGACCAAGCAGTAAATCAGTATGCCGCCTTCCCGCATCCGGTGGTGGAGAAGGTGAACGAAGTTGCTGCTGCTGATGATGGGCTAGCCATTCTAAAGACCTTCCTTGAACCGCCACACTCTACTGATGGTGCTGGTCCAAGTGGAAGTGGTCCTGAAGCTTGATCCTGAAGATCCCTTTCCACCATTAGAGTAGATATTTATTTTTGTATAGCTTCTTTTGTATGCGGGTATGTACCCAGCAATCTTTGTAATATTTGAATTTCGATGGAATAAAGATTATTTGCCAATCCTTTGCCTTGTTTATTTCACGCATATTCTGATTTAACTTAGCAATTTCTTTAGTACTTAGATAATTTAACTTTTCAACGTGGTAGATAATAAGTTAAAGTTTTGCGTCCTCTTTCATGATTGTGCGGATAAGACCGTCACTTGCACTTAGTAGGATGGCTAAACTTTACCTATATCTGACCTGCGTGGAAGTTTTCCTCATCTTTTCCTTTGAAATTTTCTAAGTGTTTAGAATAAGTTAACCTTTGAACGTGGTAGATAATAGGTTGAAGTTTTGCTTCCTCGTTCGTGATTGTGCGGGTAAGACCGTCACTTGCACTTAGTAGGATGGCTAAACTTTACCTACATCTAACCTGCGTGGAGGTTTTCCTCATCCTTCTGTTAGAAATTCTAAAGTATTTTGAATAAGTTAACCGTTCGACGCGCGGTTGTCAATAGGTTCGGTTTCCTCTCATGATTTGTGCGGTTTGGACCGGCACTTTCATTTAGTTGGATGACCAAAGTTTACCTATGACTGACCTGCGTGAAGGTTTGCCGTTTTTTTGGGTTTATGCGGGTTTTGCCGCCTTCCCCACGCAACGACTTTCCACGTAATTATGCGGTGAGTACCGGCATCAGTGTTGAATAAATTAACCGTTCGACGCGCGGTTGTTAATAGGTTAGTGTTCAGTTTCCTCTATCATGATTCGTGCGGATAGACCGGCACTTTCATTTAGTGGGATGACTGAACTTTACTTTAACTGACCTGCGTGAAGGTTTGCCGTTTTTTGGGTTTATGCGGGTTTTGCCGCCTTCCCCATGCAACGACTTTCCACGTAATTATGCGGTGAAAACCGGCATATCAGTGTTGAATAAATTAACCGTTCGACGCGCGGTTGTTAATAGGTTAGTGTTCAGTTTCCTCTATCATGATTCGTGCGGATAGACCGGCATTTTCATTTAGTGGGATGACTGAACTTTACCTTTAACTGACCTGCGTGAAGGTTTGCCGTTTTTTGGGTTTATGCGGGTTTTGCCGCTTTCCCCACGCAACGACTTTCCACGTAATTATGCGGTGAAAACCGGCATATCCGTGTGGAAAGTTTATAAGTATAAATGTAAAATCATCAGCGTCGATGTTCTAAGGAGAATCATTTCCATTAGAAGTGGCTCTGGGCCTTTTCTTTACAAATTTGGAATTGATCTACATGCAAACTGTGTAATTGAGCTCCCTTCCATGTTGTTGGGATGGGAGTGCCATCGAGCCGATATGCACCTGGTTCGGGATCTCGTTGTTTACGAAGTATGTAGTCTCCGGCATTGAAGCTGCAATTTTATTCGTGTTTTCCCCAGCTGGGGTTCTACACGCATCAGCCTGCTCAGCGTTCGTTACGCCACGAGGTGTGCGAGCGTCCCATCTCTGACAAATGCTTCGACGATGTCCTTTACGTCTGTGCATTCTTCAGTGTTGTGGCCTTTTGTCCTGTGAAAGTCACAGTATTTGCTCCGATCAGCATTGTGACGATGTCGGATTATTGGAGCCTTTGGCCATGGGAGCTCCTCAGTGGCGAATATCTCGGTGACGCTTTTGGTGAGTGGCGTCCATCTGGAGTTCTGGTTCGACTGTACGTTATCCCTTCCGCCTAACCGATGTTTCAAGCCGGATGAGGTGTCAAAGTTTACCCTTGACTGCCAAATGCCTAGCTTCCGCTTTTTGTTTAGTCGGGCGGTAAGGACGTTGTCTTCTCTTGTTTTCTGGGTGTAGAAGTTTGTGCTCTGGGGGAGATCTCTACCCAGTTGCTTCTCCGTTTCCGCAAAGCGTTTAGCTGCTGTTATGATGGCATCCCATGTGGATGGCATGCCATCTTTACCCGTTATGGTGCGGATGAGCTCTGGGTCGTTCGCGCCCTAGATGAAAGCAGCGCGAACAAGATCTTCGCTAATATTACCCAGACTTAGCTTCTTTGAGTTGAAGCGAGTGATGAAGTCTGGCAAAGATTCATCTTCCTCTCGAATGCATTTGAGGATTGTCCATTGCTCTTCGGTATGCTTTCTTTGTTGGCTGAAGTGTTGGCTAAATTTCTGCTGGAAGTCTTCCCAATCGTAGATGTGGTGGACCGGTAGACGATCGAACCACGCTCTAGCTGCCCCAACAAGCGTCATTTGGAACATGTAACACCACGTAGGTTCCGTCCAACTACTGACGGTTGCCCCCGCTATGAACCTGTTCAAATGATCGTCTGGATCAGATATACCATCGTAAGTGCCGATGTTGGACATCTGTTTGGCACTTTTCGGGACGATTGCTTCCGCAATGTCCCTTGCAAATTTGGACGTTCCCGCCTTTGCAGCAGTTGGTGTAAATGTTTTGGAGAAGTCATGTGGGTTTCCACCTGCGTTTTTTGGTTTGAAGGTTTCTCCAAAACGCCTTCTCGGTTGGGAGTCCGTTTCCTTACGCTTCCCTTTCGCCCTATGACGAGGGTTTGCGTCACTATCGGATTCCTCCGAATCATTGTCCCAGTACTCTCCGAATTCCTCAGGCTGTTGGAGTGAACGTAAGCGTTCATCCAACTCAGCTTGGAATTCATTTTGACGTGCTTCCGCCCACGCTTTAACTTCATCGAGTGTTTGGCGGGGGAGCCTCGTTCGTTGTCTCTCTAACTGGGTATCGGTGAATCCCAGTGAGCGATTATTTACTGCACTTGCCCCAGCTTGGGTAACTAGGGTAGTGTTCGTAAAATTTACTGCACTTGCCCCGGCTTGGGTAACCGGGGTAGTGTTCGTAAAAACTGTGTAGTCGCCGGTATTCCCCTCAGTAGCTGGGGTTGTGGTTACCGGAGTTTTTTTAACCATCTTTCCAGAAGTTTGAAAAAACTGAAAAGAAATGAAGTTCTAGCTTTTATGCACGGTTGGCGCCAATGAAGAAACACTAATCGTCCCCGGGTAGATTACGGATAATCTGGGGGTTAAATAGATGTTTCCCACGAGGGGTTAGATCCGGCAAAGATGGTTCTTCTGATAACCTGCAAAACAGACACCGTGAGCTCGTCACTGAGAGGGGGGGGGGGTACCTCCTTGTGACCACCCTCCGGCGTGAGAATCAGACTAGATTTCTCTTGAATATAAGTGTATATTAAGAGATTGCTAGAGCAGATATCAGGTATAAGATGTAAGATACAAGATAAGATGAGATGATCATACCATTTGGGGTATTTATAGCCGAAGGTAGGTTTCCAAGAGGGTATAGCCGATTGAATAGTATTCCTGTTTTACCAACTGTGGCCTACGCACGTGCCATGCTGGTAGTTGGTGGGTAGGCAGCGGCTGACAGTGACCAGGCCTGCTGTGTACTATTCCTTTTCCACCAACTGCAGGCTATGCACGTGGTATGACAGGAGTTGGTGAGTAGGTAGCGGCTAATAGTGACATACAGTACAAGAGCATGCTGCTCGCCATACTGTTGTCAATGGGCTGTCGTATCTCTGGTCAGATCTTTTGCCCATACCTCGTCAGGTACAGTACAAAAGATCTTCCAGTATCGTACGGACTGGCTCATTTGGGCGGGAGTATTCCCCCTCCCGCCTTTGTGCGGGATTGTTCCCGGCTTTGCTCATTCCTTCAGGTGACTACTGAATTATTGAGAGCTAAGTGCCTTGTGCGTGTAGCCTTGCTGCGCGGGTGGCCTTCCCTGATGGCTTGTATCCGCAGCTGCGGGAACAGGCGGAGTACTTCACCATTGGGAGGCATTTCCTGCGGGAACAGCTTGCGTACTGCGCGTAAGGACGTCACGTCTCTGAGCATGGTGGGTCCTGCGGATCCAGTTGGTTTCTGCGCAGACATCTCTCTTCCAGGTGAGTCCTGTGGGTCCAACTGGGCTCTGCTTGGACCTACCTCTTCACCATCCGTTAACTCGCCGCCACTATCATCTTGTGCAACCAGCAACATCACCTAACTCAGCCCTTACCGACCACCACCATCCACATTGTCAATCACCACACATGGGCGGATCTAGTTAACAATTGGGTGGTTCCTCGGAACCACCCAAGTTTCGAAATAATAGTGTATTGATATAGAAAAATATTAGAGTGAACCGCCTTATAAATTATGAAGGAACCAACCCAACTCCAATATACAATAAACAGAGAGGACCATATGGTCATCGTAAACAATCATAAAACGTTCCCAAGTATTTAACCTTTCGAATTAACGATGAAGTACATTGCTTAATTAGGCTGCAGAAATGCTCTAAACCATTCTACATATTGTTTCGCCACCAAGTTTCCAGAAAAAAAAAAGAAAAACTTACTCACCTAAACACACAAACTAATCATACATAAAGTTATTGTAATATATAAATACCAATTTGCTACCACTGCAAAACAAATGGGCATCTCCGAGGGTTAGTTGACGAGGACGCGATTCCACTTGTAAGCTCTAATAGATTACTTGCGGAACCCTCAAAAAAAATTTCAAATTAGTTTTAAATTTGTGCTATATTAAAAAAATGTGCTTTTTGGTGGAAAATATTATCTATGGGCAATCCAATCGATATCTTGGTAATCAATTGGTAGCACTTGATTTCCCAAAAGATTCTCAACCATTCTAATTTTCACGCGATTGTCCATGCAAGGCTAGATATCTGTAGGTATATCATCAGTAATATATCAACTATATAAGTTTTTCGATTAGATCACGACCAATGCTTTCTGGTGTTTGTCGGAGAGGGCATGTTACAATAGGAAGTGCCGTCAGAAATACGTTGGTTGAACATTCGATAAAATTGCATAATTGACTACTCTACTGGTTTGTGATGGCATGAAATAGGAATTCTGATAGGTCCGTTCATGTTCATTATGATCTTATCACTTTATGTTTAGTAGCATATTTGGGCATGTTCAAAACATATTGGTCCTTCTTTATAAGTGCTATGAGTATCATTTGGTATTTTATGAAAAATTCTTACCAGTAGTGATCTTATGTCCACCAATCAGCCAGTAATAAAAAATATCCAATGTTGAATCAGTTCAGGTTCAAATCATCGTTTAAAAATTAAAATTAGTTTACATAATTGATTAGGGTATGCGGCCGGTGATAGGAATGAAATTTAATTAAAAGTGAAATGGCAATCTAAATATAGAATGAGATGGGTTTTGCAGTGCTAGATGATGGCATCCATGATACAGACCACGACGACGACTTTAGCATAACTAAAGAGAACGGAATTACAATTAGTTAACTAATAATGACCTTTAAAGTATTCCATTATCCATTATATGGAGTTTGTAACTTAATATACTATAAGAAACAATCTTATTTAATTTAGATAACTTATTATTTTTTTTTATCAAAGTTATTAAAAATGATATTTGTTCCTACGTCATCTTAATACTTGACAACTAAGTAAGCATGCCAAAATGATATGTTGACGTGATGCGTTATTTCTTTTTATTATTTTACATTTTTTAAGTGAGAAATTCTCATGTCAACTAGCCGTTTGACATTAAAGTCGTTCTTTTAAATTACAAAAATAATGTTAAATAATTAACAAAATAACACATTGTCTTGCAACCCTAATATTTTGATGTGTACTCTCAGCTTTCAGGTCATCGAATAGCCTGAACAGGAAAAAATAATATTCAAATACAAATAACCATTCTCTTTGCATTGTTGCATTATAAGTTAAAATATAACTAACTCGAATAGTATAACTTTTTACTTGTATAACGATATAAATAAGTTTATTAACTTACTTTTTTTTTAAAAGACAAATCATACTGTAAAATAATTGTACTCTCTCCGTTTTATTAAAAATGTTCACATTTTCTTTGTTATTTGTCTAATTATAAATGTTCACTATTAAAATTTATTAGCCAACTTTCAAGTTTGCTTTTAAATACAGACAACTAACATTAATAAACAATATTTATGAACCCAATTGCCAAGGGCATTATTGTCATTTGGTAAGAAAAAAAAACAATAATTTAATTTACCTTAAACTTTGTTTTTTTCAAACTAAGACACTTAGACCGGGACAGAGAAAGTATCGGGTAGGTTATGGAAGGGAACATTTTATATGGCTACTTTTGTAAAATCTTTTTTCCTAACACTTTTATACTTATAAATCCTGCACATCCATGCTTGGTCCGATGTTGCGTGGCGCTATTTGGTCACCACGAGAAACATGTAACCATATTATTTAATGGTTGAGTGAAGAGTGTTGATGGGTGATACGTATGTGCATATATGGTAGTGGTGAGGAGTAAATACTAATGTGACACTGAGTGATTACTGAAATGCATATCATTTGGTACACCACTTGGTCTAATACTTATTAGTACGCTATAATTATTAGACCATGTGCTCTGAAGAAGAAGGATGACGACCCCCCTTCACCACTTGGATATTAGATTGGATTGCAGTGAGTTGCTTAAATGGCTTTGGCTCTGTTACTCTGGTGGGGCCTGGGTTGCCATCATGGACAGGGTGCCCATTCACACAACTCCCTTTCTTACTGTTACTTAGGGCCGTCACTTTTACCCGAAACCCGACCCGAGAAAACAAGTACCCGAACCCAAACTAACCTGACCCAAAAAACCCGAACCTGAAACGAAGTAATTCGGGTTGATTCTCGAGTTTGATTTATAAGTTTCGGGTCAACCCGAATAACCCGAATAAACTTTTGGTTTTGAAAGTAAATATATTTTTAGGTATAATAGGCTAAGTCTTAGTCATTAACGTTATCGGAATCTGGTCTTAATCGATTGTTGTTATTACAACTATTATAGATCGATTGTTTATTGGTATTTATGTTTTCCGTTTGTTACTAATAGCAACCGTAATCGAACTACCAAATAACGCCCGATTGAAGACGATTATGGTTTGAGTTAGTGCTCTTCTTTTGGATTGTTTTATCAAGTTATGTTGGTTTATTATTTGATTATTTGCTTACGACCAAAGAATAATATGTTATATTAGTTTTAGCATTGTAGTTTTTTAAATTTGTATATTTTTTGTTTTGTTTTCTAGGATACTCGAAACCCGATTAACCCAACCCGAAAAAACCCGAACCCGAAAAACCCGTGAGTGATTCGGGTTGCGTTTCGGGTCAAGATTTAAAACTTTGAAACCCGAAGAACCCAACCCGAAAAACCCGAAACCCGAAAAACAAACCCGAAGAACACCCCTACTGTTACTGCAAATAATATTATATTATTCCGTTATTTTTACAAACCCTCTCTTTTTTTCACACAAAACTGAAAATTATTAAAATTATGCCAAATTGCGTTCACCTAAAACAAATTCTAAAGCCAATATTCTTTCCGCATAAAAATACACACTTCATTTTTCCTAAAATTATATCTAGTGTTTTACCCGGCGTGTTGCGCCGGGTAAGTTGGTAAAACTAGGGCGTTGGTAAAACCCAAATATTATAGGTTTTGGCTTTGAGGCGTTAAGTCGACACGAATTCGGTCAGTTTTAGTTATGTGCGTTATTGCATCGGAACTAAAACAAAAACAATTTAAAAACCGAGGTGGACCATGGGGTGGCGTCGGTCAATAAAACTCGGGCTTTGGTAAAACCCGAGAGTTGTCAATCCAAAGCGTTGATGCGATGAGTGATGTACATAAAATTATACATCTTTTCGGTATCAAAGAATCTCTAAAAACTGCAATTTCTATTAAATAACATAGCATAAAAGGCTACTTATCATAATAAAATGTAATTTCAGGTGAAACCAAGCCCCAAACGAAGAAACAAGCGAAAAGACGAAGAAAAACACAAGAAAAACAAAGAAACACGCCCCCATGCCTCAAGAAACACGCCCCCATGCCACAAGAAACACGCCCCATGCTTCTGAACACCAGAAAAGACAAAAATCTGCAAGAAAAGACAGAAAACTGGAAACAAAAGCACGGGACAGTGCCTCTCAACCACGGGGCCGTGGTCACCTTTCCGAAAAGACAAAATGAAATTAGCACATATCATAAAAAGACACGGGGCCGTGCCTCAGGAAGCACGGGTTCGTGGTGAGTCATCATGTACGATCTGACAACATGCAACTGGGACACATAAGCACGAGGCCGTGCTTAGCAAAGCACGGGGCCGTGCTTTCTCTCCAGACAGTCTATAAATAGTGGCTCTTGTGCAATTTGAATAGTGTGCCTTGAAAATAATTCTATCCGGTTTTCTCTTATAAAAACACACACTAACACTCACATAGAAGAATTAGTAAAGAGTTTGAAGGCTTGGAGGTCATCACCACCAACCATCATCATCATCCATCATCACCATCATTAAGAAGGAAGATTCATCTACATTTGGTTAGATCATTCCAAGTTTAATCATGTATTTTTTATCATCATTCATCTTAATGTTTATCATCATGCTCATTATGAGCTAAACTCCTTTTACCATCTAAAATCTGTGAAGAAGCTTTGTTCTACTTGATAATTATATAAAACATGTGATGTAGTCAAGTAAAGTATATGGTTATATTACAATTATCTTTTGATGAGAAATGTTTCACCATCTTAAATAACTAATTCAAAGTTGGTGGTTGTCAATTCTATTGGCAATCGTTCATGATCGATTCATGTTCTTGAAAGATAGAAATACTTTGATACATTATCGAAAGAGGGATCCTTATATTGTACTTAGAAATGATGAGATATAAGTTATGATGTATTTCTCTAAGTCTTGGTAATCCAAAAATAGCTTTGCTTAGGATATCATGCTAGTTAAAGAAATCATATGTTAATGGAATGTGTAATCATAACCTACATAAATCAACCAAGGGGAGGTTGTGTGATGAATACAACCACCCGAATTTGTTAGAATTGGTATTTGAGAAATCGAAGTCAATCCTAATCTTTCTACTTTACGAAACTACTTGCCAACTTAAATTGACATCATTGAGATGTCATGACATTAGGAAATGGTGAACTTTAAAATGCGTATGCTATCTCCTTAGTGCCAAAGATGCTCACTTAAGGTTTAAGAAGCTATCTATCATATATTGCTATGGCAAGTTTATCACATATTTAAATATTAACTATCAATGTTAGAATGGAGTGGATTCTTGATCTTAGATAGAACCTTCGCATAATTGAACAACTCGTTTAGAATCTCTCATCTTGGTCACCTAAATATTATATATAAGTATTTATATTATATAAAAAGTTCGAAAATTAACCCCAAAATGATTAAAACCTTCGATTAAAGTAAAACAACGATTTATTATTAGAAACATTTGTGTCCACGGATCGATACTTGGTTCTTACCAATACTATTCTACATATACGATAGGTACGTTTGCCTATTTTATGTGTGTTTAGTCTTTGTAGAAATCACTTTTATAAATTTAAAACACGATCTTGTGCAAAAAGCTAAATATCCAAATCATTCCATCCGTTATAATTTTACTACCACACGCACATCACATCAAAGTTTTTGGTGCCGTTGCCGGGGACACGGTACGTTTCTAAGAACGATCCAAGTTTTAATTTAACCATTGTCTATAATTGTACAAAATTTTAACTTCCGTTTTATTTTATCTTTATTTTTTTTACTAAAAACTAAATATATAATGTTACGGCTAGCCTACTTTTTACCTTTCATTACCTTACTTTACTCTAGCTTAATTAATTTAGACTTTAGTTTAGTTTAGTTTTAAAATAGCTTAGCCTAACTCGTAATTTAACTTAGACTAATCTTAGCTAACTTTTGCTTTAGTTTTCATTTTGATTTAATCCCATGTATGTCCTCAGTAGATGCTACCACATCAGGAGAAAATCAAACCGAAGAAATAATGGCGGCCCAGAACAATGAGCCAAACATGAGCCAATATGCCAAGCCAACTTTCGAAGGCTATGGAAATGGAGTGGCTCCACCAGATATCACCAAACATTTCGAAATCAAATCAAGCACCATTCATATGGTGGAAAATTCAGTTCAATTTCATGGTCTGCTCGACGAAGACCCTCTTTCTCACATATCTTGATTCTTACGAATCTGCGTAACCTTTTAAATTCAAAACTGTTCAGAAGATCAAATCAAACTCAAACTCTTTCCTTTCTCTCTAAGGGGTCAAGCCTTAGAATGGATAGAATCTCTTTCCTCTGGTTCCATCACCACTTGGGACCAGATGGTTGAACAGTTTCTACTCAAATATTTTCGGCCTGATAAAACTGCCAAATACTGAGCCAGCATTACCGGATTCCGGACCGATGATGATGAATCACTACACACAGCATGGGAAAAATACAAAAGTCTTCTGAGAAGATACCCACACCATGGACTGAGCGTATGGTTACAAGTACAAACATTCTTTTATGCACAATCCAGTCAAAACAAATAGGCCATCGACCAAATCGCTGGTGGAGACCTGGGATCCAAATCATCAACTGTTTTGAAGTCCTGGAGAAGGCCGCAAATAAGAGTTTCTCTTACAACCCACCAAGATCTAAACCTACCCATAAAGGAATACACCATGTCTATTCCAATACTCTTGTCACAGCACAGTTTGAAGCCCTTTCTAAAAAATTCGAACAACTTCAAGCCGAACTATCAAAAACCAGACTCACCTGTGACACTTGTGGAGGAAGTCATAAAACAAGCGACTGTAAACAAGTCATTGGCCATGGAAGAAGTAGATTTCATCGCTCGTCAGAACAACGCTTTCAGCAACAACTACAATCCAGGATGGAGAAACCACCCGAATTTCAGCTGGAAAGACGGAGGTAACACTCAACCCTTACCAGGATTCGAAAAAAGACCGATAAATCAACCCATCCATCCTAAACCCCAATTCCAAGATCAAATTTCCAGTAGCCATCAAAACCCAAGCTACTTAAAGATCGAAGAAATGTTAATCCAACTCATGACGAAAACAAATGAAGCAGAAAAAAAGGCCGACTCACGAGCTGTTGATATCAGCGGAGTGTTGTTAAAACACGAAGCCGATCTTAAAAGTCAACAAGAATCACTTCAGAATCTAGAAACTTAAATCGGACAAATTGCCCGACAATTATCCGAAGACCACCTGGCGCTCTTCCAAGCAACACAATCATCAACCCGAATGCAACAGCTAACGCTGTTACACTCAGAAGCGGTACAACTCTTGTTACCTCACCCACTTCATAACCAGTTACGGAGAAGGAGTCACCTAATGAAACACATGAAAGACTGACCCCGACGGGCACCGTACAACCCAAGGAGCCAGTACGAACTTATATTCCACCTATTCCATACCCTGGAAGACTGAAGCAGGAACGACTGGAAAATCAGTACCGGAAGTTTTAAGAACTATTCAAACAACTCCATATCAACATCCCTTTTGTCGAAGCCATCGCTCAAATGCCAAAATATACCAAGTTTCTCAAAGAAGTACTGACAAACAAAAGGAAGCTGGAGGAACTCTCACATGTCACCCTAAGTGAAGAATGTTCAGCAGTTCTCCAAAGCAAGCTACCGGCAAAAAATCGATCCAGGGAGCTTTACTATCCCTTCTCTTATAGGAATTTTGTCTGTTAGCAATACCCTGGCTGACCTAGGAGCTAGTATTAATTTAATTCCTTATGCGGTTTTTGCAAAACTAGGGATAGGAGAACCAAAGCCCACCTGCATGAGCATTCAATTAGCTGACCGATCTATCAAATATCCTCGGGGCATTGTTGAAAACATGTTTGTCAAGATTGACAAATTTGTTTTCCCAGTAGATTTTGTGATTTTAGACATGGAGGAAGACAAAAGTGTACCTCTGATTTTAGGAAGACCCTTTTCTGCCACCGCGAAGGCTATTATTGATGTTTGTACCGGCAAGCTCACTCTCAGGGTCAATGACGAGGCAATCACCTTTGACATAGGAAAATCTATGAAATATCCGCAACAGCACGATGACACTATATATTGTGTCGACATCATAGATTCCATCGTGAGTTTCTATATGCGAGATTCCTTCACTAATACACCGCTAGAAACACAAGTCTTAGACAAAACACTCAACATACCCATGTTAGAAAACAGAAGTATCAATAAAGATTATCAGGAATCATCAGAAGTAATATATGAAATCACCAAATGTAATGAAAAATCAAAACCATCAATCGAAGAACCACCAGCCTTAGAGTTAAAAGAACTACCAAATCATCTCGAATACGCCTTTTTAGAAAAAGATTCTCAACTCCCAGTACTTATTTCATCTCACCTTTCTAAAGAAGAGAAAGACGAACTTCTTAAGGTTCTCAAAAACCATAAGAAGGCCATCACATGGAAGATCATGGATATCAAGGGCATCAGTCCCTCCTTTTGTACTCACAAAATTCTCATGGAGGAAGAATACAAACACGTGGTCCAACATCAAAGACGTCTCAATCCCAAAATGCAAGATGCGGTGAAGAAGGAAGTAATCAAACTTCTTGATGCCGGATTAATCTACCCGATCTCGGATTCACCTTGGGTGAGTCCCGTTCAAGTGGTACCCAAGAAGGGAGGAATGACGGTCGTAATGAACGAGAAGGGCGAGCTAATACCAATGAGAACCATCACATACTGGCGAGTTTGCATTGATTACCGGAAGCTTAATGACGCCACAAGAAAAGATCATTTTCCACTCCCTTTCATCGATCAAATGCTTGAACGATTATATGGAAAAATGTTCTACTGTTTTCTTGACGGATTTTCCGGATATTTCCAAATTCCCATTGCTCCTGAAGATCAGGAGAAAACCACTTTCACATGTCCGTATGGAACCTTCGCCTATCAAAGAATGCCATTTGGATTATGTAATGCTCCAGCCACCTTCCAACGTTGCATGGTGGCCATCTTTCATGAAATGATCGAAAACTCGATGGAAGTCTTCATGAACGACTTCTCAGTCTTTGGAGATTCCTTCAATCATTGTTTGAAAAACCTTGACAAAATGTTGGCTAGGTGTGAAGAAGTAAATCTATTGCTCAACTGGAAAACATGCCATTTTATGGTCAAAGAAGGCATCGTTCTAGGTCACAAGATATCTCAAGCAGGATTAGAAGTTGATAGGGACAAAATTTAACTTTATCCAAACTTCCACCGCCAACTTCAGTCAAAGCCATCAGAAGTTTTCTAGGTCACGCAGGATTCTACCGTCGTTTCATAAAAGACTTTTCCAAAATTTCTAGACCTATGACCAAACTTCTGGAGAAAGACGCACCCTTCGTCTTCTTTGCAGAATGTGTTGAATCATTCAACATATTAAAAGACAAACTCGTCAACGCACTAATCATGACTACACCCGATTGGACCCTTCCATTCGAAATCATGTGCGATGCAAGTGACTTTGCAGTTGGAGCCGTACTCGGACAACACAAAGAAAAACATTTTCACCCAATTTACTATGCAAGTGAAACTCTTAATGATGTACAAGAAAATTACACCACAACAGAGAAAGAGTTATTAGCAGTAGTTTTCGTCTTTGAAAAGTTTAGATCCTACCTAGTCCTTTCCAAAACCATAGTTTACACCGACCATGCCGCCATACGATACCTCTTCAACAAGAAGGATGCCAAACCCACACTTATCCGATGGATCCTACTACTCCAAGAATTCGATATAGAGGTCAAGGACAAGAAAAGAGCAGAGAACGTCGCCGCACATCACCTCTCACGCTTAGAATGCCCAGCTTCAGAAGAACATCACGAGGAAATCATCAATGATAACTTTCCACATGAAGTTCTCATGCATATCCAAGCAGTCATAGAAGAGAAAGACGAAAGTCCTGGTATGCCGACTTCGCAAACTACCTAGCTTGTAGAATCCTAAGAAAAGGACTGACTCATCAACAGCGGAAGAAATTCTTCTCCGACCTTAAGTTCTACTTCTGGGAAGATCCATATCTGTTTAGGATAGGTGATGATCAAGTTATTCGTAGGTGTGTAGCAGGCAAGGAAGCCTTAGATATTCTCAAACACTGCTATGGAGGACCAACTGGTGGGCACCACGGTACCGCCACTACGGGCAGAAAAGTGTTTGATGCAGGATTTTTCTGGCCCACCATATACAAAGACACACATACTTTGATCCAAGCATGAGATGCTTGTCAAAGAGACGGAAACATCTCAGTCAAAGATGAGATGGCTCAAAAAGGCATTCAAATTTGTGAAGTCTTTGATGTATGGGGAATAGATTTCATGGGCTCATTTCCTAACTCATTCGGAAATTATTACATCCTTGTAGCAGTCGACTACGTATCTAAATGGGTAGAAGCAGAAGCTCTTCCCACTAACGATGCTTGAGTAGTTGTACGATTTCTGAAAAAGTTATTCTCACGATTTGGCACTCCAAAAGCCCTAATCAGCGACAGAGGTACCCACTTCTGTAACACCTTAATGGACAAAGTCTTAGCACGATATGGAGTTCACCAACGTTTGGCAACACCATATCACCCTCAGACCAGTGGGAAAGTAGAAGTCTCAAATCGAGGAATTAAAAGGATTTTAGAAAGAACTGTAGGAATGCATCGTAAGAATTGGGGAGAAAAGTTAGATGACGCTTTGTGGGCCCTCAGGACGGCTTACAAAACCCCCATAGAAACAACACCATTCAAGCTCGTTTATGGAAAAGCATGTCATTTACCAGTAGAATTAAAACACAAAGCCTACTGGGCTCTCAGAGCAGTAAACTTTGGTCTAACGTCCGCCGGCATAAACCGGGAAGATCAAATTCACAAGCGTGAGGAATTAAGAGCATTGGCCTATGAAAATTCCTGGTCTTATAAGGAAAAGACTAAACGTTTGCACGACGCTCATTTAAAAGGAAACAGGAAATTCCAAGTGGGCGATCGTGTAGTGCTATACAATGCTCGTTTACGTCTTTTTCCAGGAAAATTGAAGTCTCGATGGACAGGTCCATACATAGTTGAATCAGTTTTTGACTATGGGACAGTTGAGATCTCAAATTCTAATGGCCAAAAGTTCAAGATAAATGGACATCGATTAAAGCCATATATCGATGGACCATATGAAGAAGTTCTTGAGGTACTGACCCTCCAACTCCCTGAATAGGAAATCTAGGTAACAAGGTCTGGCCAAGACCTTCGCAAAACTAGACCTTGTAAATATATTTTACCAAAAAAAAAAAACCTAAAACCACGGGGGCGTGCTTCCAAAAGCACGGTCTTGTGCCAAAAATCGCGGACCGGAATCTTCGCTGCAAAAATCTCAGTCAGACTGGTTTGCAACATAATTGTCAGAACAAAGACACGGGCCGTGCTTCTAAAAGCATGGGGCCGTGCTTAGGATTCTGGTTGGCTATAAAAAGCACCTTGTTTCATTGCATTCCTTTCACCAACCAAAACCAAACCAATAGTCTCTGAAAATTCAAACATGCCAACTGAGATGAGGAAGCAATCCCCGTTTCCCGACACCCGAGAAAAGATGCCCGCCATGTTTCCAAAACTGAGCTTCTCTTGAAACTTCAAGAACTCGTCAAGGAGCTCACCGAAATGAACTTCCTTGCAGAGATGCGCCTAGTTCAACTCACCGAATCAGTGGAAACTTTGAAAATGGAACTTCGAGACATCAACGAACAACTCCAGTTTCAAGTTCTCGGTTTTACGTACTTTCCACCACTAAGACCATTCGGAGGAGGAGAGCCTTTTGGAAACATCTAGAAAAATTAATTTTCTACCTTTATGTTTAAACAAGTGCTTTATGCACAATGTGTTAGGATTTCGGGCTTAACCAGATTATTTTCTTATTTTTAGGAAAACCGGGCTTATCCCGTATTTGTTTTAGGACCTTTTAATTTAATGAAAAGTAATTTTTAGAATGACTAAACTTCTAAATTATCATACTAAACATCATTATAAGAATTCCAGCTTTCGTGTTTTGCAGAAAATTACAAGAAAATCATCTGTGACAAAAAGAACGGGTCGTGCTTCCCTAAGAACGAGGTCGTGGTCACCCTATAATCTTCAGCATGATATGCGCTGACTCCGTACAATTCTCTGACTTAGAAACATTTATTCCCCTAGCAGCATGGGGCCGTGCTTCCTTAAGCATGGGGCCGTGTTCAACTTCCCAGTCTCTATATAATGCATGCATAAACTCACTATTCCATTCACACCAAACACAACATTACTGAAATGGAAAGAAAGAAGGTTGAATGGAGACCAGTGAGGAAAGGCAAGCAACATGAATCATCCTCAAATCTGGAGGAGGAGGTCATGAGGCTACAATGCATCATGAGAGACCAAGTTGAAAGCAACATTCAAACCGAAGCTCGCGTAATCGTGCTAATCAACAAAGTCGAACTACTGAGGTTCGAAAACTTCCATGTTGTGATGGCCACCACAAAGTTGTGGGCTCCAAGCTCAACTTTATCAACTGAGAAATCATTAAGCTCGACAAAAAGCTCTCTGAGCTCTTGGAAGCCTAACGAGCACCTCCACACATCCAGGACTTGTTCGGGAACGGTAGTCGTTGAAGTCCCGACTTTGTTTCATGTTAAAGTTGCTCCTGCTAGTGTTATGTGTTAGAATCAATAATTGTTGTTGTACTTTTCATTTCCATTATGTTTTTATGTTTTTATATTTTATGTTTTAATGAAATTTAGGACCTCTATTTATTATCTTAAACTAACCAGCAAAGAAAATCAGTTAAAAAATGAACCAGCTCGACAAATAAACAAAATTCAAAAGAAATACTGTCTGCATCATGCAGCACGGTACCGTGCTTCCAAAAGCACGGCGCCGTGCTTTTGATTCCAGAACAGTTACGATTCTTAAATGATTAAAATAAATTTTCCAAAACATCAACCCTAACATCCACTTTGTTTCTGGACGAAAAACAGCCGACCATTACATATCCCACTAATTTCTTCATCAATTCGTCAATTTCGAATCAAAGGTATGTTAATTTAACAATTATATTGTTCAAATTCATCATTCTAGGTTTAGTTTAACCCTAAAATCTCTTGATTTGACCAAATCGGGTCTAAATCCGAAAATGATATGGGTTACTCTATTAGTATAGGATGATTGGATTGTTGAAAGTTTGATTGTTAATGATTAATTGAAAGGGACAATTCGGATTTTGGATCTTGAAATCCAACAAAATACTTAACCCAATTGTTATAACCAGTTAGAAACGAGAGTTCGAATCTGAATAGGGAAGAAATTAGTGTTAAAAACACGAGCCGTGCCCGAAACAACATGAATTGTGGTCAATCATAAGTCAACCAAAAGTCAAAATCAACAGGAAGTGAACTGCAGCAACAGCACGGGGCCGTGCCTCTGAAAGCACGCCGCCGTGCTTTGCTCTCTGTTCTAGTAAATTGAAAATTTTTGTCAAATTTTGACTAATTTAGGTATGATTTGCAGATGGCCGAGTATGGAGACGATGTTCATGCATTCCTAGTCTTTTCCGGATGAAGAACAAGAGACAGACAAGCGAATGCAAGACTAACCTACCTAAACAGACGATTCCCAGCACCAAATTTCTACGCTTGTCAAGACACGTTACGCCAAGTTAACCAATGGGACCGATACAACACATTTGTAAAAGGACCATGGAAAAGGGTGTTTGAACAAATGGGAGAGGCAGTGACAGAACTGACAAAGGAGTTTTTAGTCTCTTTCAGCATAAAGAAGAAGAAGTTTGACATGTGGGATGAGAATGCAATCGAGTTTAGATGTGGGGGTGAATGGCATACAACTTCTGTCACCCAACAGGGAATTGATCTAGGAATCTACACGACCGAGGAAACTAACTTAGACATTTGGTTTGATGCTAAAATAAAATTTGCAGATGAAGAAGGTGATGAGAAAGCAGAAGTTGGAAATACACAGGTACGTGCATGGGAACTATTGGGCTTTTGGGATGAAGCAAACAGCGCAAACAGTTCAAGAAGCACAGCCCTACGTGACCCACTCATGAGATATATACACCAACTGCTAGGCCGAACAGTAACAGCACGTAACATATTTAAAGGAGTGGTAAATCTAAGGGATTTATGGGCACTTTATTGCATAAAGAATGGAAACGCTAGCAATGTTACTTATATTTTCTGCCAGCTTTTTAGAACAAATGCAGATGCACAAAGCCGAATACCCCAATCTTTGGCGGTGCATGGATCTATAAGCTTTATGAGGCCTATGGTGTAGACAGAGAAGGAACACAAAGCCCTGAACCAATAGCTCTTGACCTAAGCTTGTGTAGCAAAATGCAGATATCCCGACTTCTAAACGCGAGACCAGAAATCTGGAGGTTCGTCGACAACCAAGATCAAGTTTGGGACCCGGAAAGTCAATTAGAAATGGCAATGAATGATGAATGGAAGGAAAAAATAGAAGCACGGATAGAAGCTGAATATGCACGAAGAAGGCTTCGTAAACCATTCCTCCCAAACACGGGTAACTGATGACTAGCGGCACTGGTAGGTCGGGCATGTGCATGGGCATGGTTTGGTGATACTTTATTATTATTATTATTATTATTATTATTATTATTATTATGTGTGTTTTAAAACAATTTACTTTCTGTCGTACTCGTGTTTGTTTATTTGTTGGTTTGGATACTCTTATGGCCATATGTGCCAAGACATTATGGTAGGAACTAATTCAGCCCGATAGGGCAAGGGATGGATGATTCCATACCCAATTTATAGCAGTTTATGCATGCTTGTTTGTGGTTGTTTGTAGTCGTATATTATACAGGTACAAAAAAGGAAAACAGACGATATACAGGGGATGCTCTGTCGAAATTTCGTTAACCCGTAGGGAAGTAACTCTCCATTTTAACCCATAATACTCAATCGGAATTTTTTTCATGAATCCTTTCACATTGAGGACAATGTGAGATTCAAGTGTGTGGAGGGGAATTACTTGACCAATTATTTGTTCAAATAATCATAAAAATTTTCTAATCAACAAATATTTTTTGCAGCAAACAAAGATTATTTTTAGAAAACAAGAAGAGAAATCCAAGAAATTTTTTTCACAAATAACCAATTGATAAAGGAAAGTGAAGTAAACAGAAGTTTTGTAATATTGAGAATAAATTTATGCAAAATATGGCGTTAATACACAATTCCTCCGTTACTGTGAGATAAACCTTATGCCATATAAATATTTTTTTCGGAAGCTTTGAGTGAGTCACATATTTCGTGTGATTTAGAATTTGTCGCAAATTTTCGTTTCAAGACCGCACGAAGCATTGTGTAAGGAAGAAGGTAATATTGTCACAATTCCATCAAACCACTCTCCAAATTACAAAACCCAAAAACTTTAACCTAAACCCTACCAATTTATCCATCTCACAAGTAAAATACAACACTGGTCTTTTACCGGCAGACCCTAAAGAACTGGAAATGCATTCTTTCGTTTTCAATTTCCTTTGCTGAATACATTTCATAAAACCTAGGTTGCCTCTAGAACTTAGGGAGAGAATCTTTCTCTTTAGAAATGAGGTGAGGAAAAAGTGGCGCCAAGAAGAGCAAAGGCCACCATTCCGTGGAATTTCCAAAAACGCAATGAAGAGAAGAGCAAAAAGATACAAACGATGCTTAGTTGCGGAAGCTGGTCCCACGAAGGAAGATGTAGAAATAGTCAAACTCAGTCTCAGCATGAATATACCGAACTAATGAGGGTGGGGGCTATTAGGCTCAAAGCCGAACGGTCCACTAGAGTTGGAAGTTATGTTCAGAGCAGGATTGAGGAAGAACTGATCCACATCCTCGACAAAACTGGTCTTGACGATCTGACCTTAAAAGAGTCACTAGGTCTCTAAAAAAAAATTGGGATGAAAAGCTAACTATCGAACATCTCCGAATCCCCGATTACCAAGAAAAGTTGTATTTACCATCCTCCACCAAGAGCCCTTAACCACCACAAAATACCAAAATTCCAACTCACACAAAACCAACCCGTATTACCTTCTGATTTATGCAACCCTTCACAAAGGTGGAGATTTGAACTTGTTACAAGCTTATTTATCACAGGTTGCATTCTGACTAAGAGTGTTCACATACATACATCACAAGTATGATCAGATAAAAAAACCGAGTGTGAGTGAACATTGTGAGAACGTGACGTTTTACATAAACGGAAGCTTATAAAAACAAAATTTTCTTTTTATTTATCACTAATTAAGATTGGTTATTTTGTTTCCATTTTCTCGGAGCTCGCTTAAGGGATGGCTATAAGCCAAGTTTGCTGTTTTAGAGAATATTTACAAAAAGATTGCTTGAGGACAAACAATGTTCAAGTGTGGGGATGTTTGATGTACATAAAATTATACATCTTTTTGGCATCAAATAATCTCTAAAAAATGCAATTTCTATTAAATAACATAGCATAAAAGGCTACTTATCATAATAAAATGTAATTTCAGGTGAAATCAAGCCCCAAACGAAGAAACAAGCGAAAAGACGAAGAAAACACAAGAAATACAAAGAAACACGCCTACATGCCTCAAGAAACACGCCCCATGCTTCTGAACACCAGAAAAGACAAAAATGAAGAAAAGAAAAAAAACTGGGAACAAAAGCACGGGACCGTGCCTCTCAACCACGGGGCCGTGGTCACCTTTCAGAAAAGACAAAATTAAATTAGCACATGTCATAAAAAGACACAGGGCCGTGCCTCAGGAAGCACGGGGTCGTGGTGAGTCAACATGTACGATCTGAAAACATGCAACTGGGACACGTAAGCACGAGGCCGTGCTTAGTAAAGCACGGGGCCGTGCTTTTCTCTCCAGACTGCCTATAAATAGTGGCTCTTGTGCCATTTGAAGAGTGTGCATTGAAAAGAATTCTATCCGGTTTTCTCTTATAAAAACACACACGTTCGTTACGACATCGGAACTAAAAAAATAGTATCCGGTTAGTTTTCGTTACGGTATCGGTACTAAAACAAAATGCGGTAACTATACACAAATTAGGTCAATTTCAGTTAACAAAATTATCCGGTTCACGTCAAAGTTAATGTTGAAAGACAAAACATTCTATCATATAAAAAACATAAATAACACAATTAAAAAAATTAAACCATCATTTGCGGCATCAGGGATTCAAACCCGGGACACAAACCGGTACAAACATTTTTCCGAACCAACAAACCATCCGGCCAACATCTATGTTTGTGCTAACTATCAAAAATCAAAACCATCACTACACATACAAAAACAAAAAGAGCCAATTTTACGACAACAAAGTTCTCAATTATACTGATTAGATAATAACACATATTTAAAAAAAAAACAACGCAATTCCAATAGAAAAGTTTAAAAGATTTACAAGATGAAAAAGTGATAATCCTAATAAAAAAATCATATACGAATCAAAGATACACCCCCAAAACTATGAAGTGGGTGTTTGGGTGAGCTTATAAAACTTGCTTATTTGCTTGTTTAAAAGTAAAATGTGCTTGGCAAAGTTCCTCAAAAAACTTCAAATTAGAGCTTTTCAAAAGTTGTTTTTGCTTTTCAAAAAGCAAATCAGCAAAAAAAAAAAAAAAAAAAAAAACACAATTTTAAAAGCTCATCCAAACACCTCCTAAACGTCCTTAAGGAGACGTCATATTCCTTAATTAGATAATGTTTCTTTTACCGTGTCAACCCTATTTTTTATTTAAGACTTAACTGTATGGTTAATCCCTGTGGTTTGCAGATATTCCATGTGAAGGGATTGGGTCCGAAGAACTTGCGGACAGACCCAAAAAGGCTCTTAAACCACAAAACTGCCCACGCGGGTCAGACCCACCATTGCATAAACATTCGCAGGAGCCACCCTACAGGAATTACATCAAACGCTTCTAGAAGCCTTCGAAAGCCATCCGCATGAAGAAGAAATATAGGTGACACCGTTAGGATGATAGCTGATCACAACCAAAAGATTTCTTGATAATGACGTTTAGGCGCATGTGAAAGTTGGACCAATGATAGGATGCAGCAGGGCATTCTCTAACGGCACTGCACGTGGCCAGCTGTTACACCGAATCAGAGTTAACCACGTGCCCCTTTGGGTGAATAGAATGTCCTCTTGACAGTGACAACACAACCTATCATTCTTCTCCAAACCTGACTATAAAAACCCTTGTACAATTATCAAAGAGGTAACAAAATTCCATCAATCAGACACATACTATTCAGTACTTTCTCTCACCAAAACTGTTACTGATTCTCACACTGGAGAGTTGTTACGAGAAGACCCCCCATCTTGTCATTCTTGTAACGAGCTCATGGTGATTTGTTTTGTAGGAATCAATCTAATTTAGAATTGTGGTGGCCAAACAACTTCGTCTAAACCCTAACCCGGTCTAGACATAGGTTTGATCCCAATCAAGGATTAAATTAGTGTTTTTTCATTGGCGCCATCCATTTTATACTAGAACAATTTTTGTTTGTGCTTTTTGGTCGACATGAGTTAAAATCAGGCGAATCTGAACGTTACTCCATCGTTCGCTAGGGGAGGAGCTCCCATGGGTGGTCTTAGCCCTGACATCTGACGGTAGAAAACTAACCAAATCAACGGACTCTAGATCGAGAGGATCGTAATGATGCATATCTCCGCTTCATAGAGGGTGATACGTTCACCAGGCGTCAACAATCTGGATCTCGACGGAAGACGCAAACTCCTAAAGAGTGATTACGGCAGGAGCGGATTGCAGATGAGTATGAAAGCATGCCGCACGGAGGCTACATACATCAGAGGATGCTCACACACCAAGAATCTCTTTCACCAACTCCATCTTCTCTGCGAACAATACATCATAGGCAGGCAAGGACTAACGTAAGAATCGCAACAGTACCTGGTGAGAGATGGGTAAAGCGAAGTCGTGACAGAGGTAATCATATCGATTAGAGCTTGTCTCGTGGTTATACGTATGATCAGAGTCGTGCTACCCACGGGTATCATGATGAAGCGTAACGAGGCGATAATGATGGTTACACGGTGATGATAACCGGAATTATGCTCATGAAGGAACGAGTCGCTCGAGGATGATGGTCAAGCATATTGAATACTGTAGTGATGCGGAGGTAGATTTCTCAGAACCCTACCGTCCCTCGGCGTTCGCTAAAAATTCAAAGTTATTCCGCGGATCTCTACTGCGCCTTTCCCAATGAATGTGAATGTTATTAGTAACTTAGGAAAGCATGATGGAATGACTGATCCTAGCGATCACCTTCTTAATTTCGTGGTGGTCGGAGGAATAAATGGTTGGACTTTGCTATATTGGTGTCACATGTTCTCGCTTACACTGACCGGAGCTTCTCGTGAAAAGTTTGAAAAGTTACTCGATGGTCAAATTCAGAGTTGGAATGATCTTGTGGCTAAATTGTAACAAAATTTCAGTTAGCAACAGAAACACACTCGTGATCCCTCAGAAAATTTTGAATGTTGTTCAATGGAATAATGAATCAATTGAAGATTTCATCACCCACTCTAACAAGGCGGGCCTGCTCCTTCGCGGATTCGAGAGTGGCATTTTGATGGTCGTAGGCCACCTTACATGCCTTAGTAGACGTGGTCTGTTTTTCTCGGCCGTTGAAAGCTTCCACTTGGTAGTGTTAGTTTCGAGCCGGTATTTTTCGTTATATTCTTTTAACTCTTTCAGCTCATTCTCTGCGGACCGCTATTCCTCACCCTTAACCATCCACTTGAGACAAATCTCCTGCTAAGAAGAAACAACGTTGGCAAGATAGCAAGTGAAACCATCGGTAAGGTAAAAACTGGGTCTTCCCCGTTGGCAAGATCATGAGGGACGCTAGCAATCAGGTAATCACGGCACGTATCCACGTTTCTAAAGTGGGAGCTCTGGGTCAATGCCCACTGTGGCCTGTGGATCAGCAAGTTCTCATGCGAATTAGAACGACCATAATATCCAATCTTCGTCATCCGAGAGGACCCACATTCACTTTCTTGCACCGGTGAGGAATGCGACATATCTTCTTCCTATGTCCTAGGAGGATAAAAAAGATATGAAGTATGCTCAACCTCCCTATTGAAGGATCTTGGGAGATAGATGTAACATATCGAAAAATACCATATTTATTTTTTGGGTTAAAATGTCAACTTTGAAAGTAGAATGACCCAAAAATAATTTAATAATAAAGATGGTAAAAAAAATAATATATATGGATTATATTAAGTTAGAAAAATTCATATTAAATAAATGGAGGAAATGATTCCATCCCACATGGAAAGGAGGAAGAAAATAGAATTCCATTCCATGAGTACAAATAAGGAAAATAAATTCCGTTCCACATGGAAAGTGAGATAGATTTGGAAGCTCTTTATAAGAGATGGAGTTTCCATAGTTATATTCTTTTATGCTTAGCGTGGACCAAGTGGTCCTAGCAGAGGGTGCATAGCACCCGACACGCACGCGTACGAGCACGGGCTCGGGCTCGGGCTCAGACGAGGGCGTAGACGATGGCGAAGGCGAAGGCGATGGGAGTTGCTCGCATCGCCGCTTGAGACCCGTCTTATTGCTTTTGGAAAATGAAAGCAAGATCCGGAAGTGGCAAGATATGAAAGTTAAAAGATTAAAATGATAATTCTGGAATTCAAGACCCATCACGATACGCGATGGATCGAAAGATGATCCATCACGATATGCGATGGGTACATCACATTGCACCAGGATGGGCTGTGTCGCGATACGCGATCGCCCAATCTTTTGAGTCCTCGCGATACGCGATTACTAAGCGAAGTAATCATCACAAGTGTCCAGATACGTGACGCCATATGGCAAGTCTACTAGGTGACCAGTCAGGCCTAGTGGGTAGCCTCGCGATACGCGATGGCCAAACCAAAAGTTCCATCCTGATACGTGATGGAATATTATATTCAGTGGCGGTTAAGTGCTCCATCGCGATACGCGACGGATCCCTTTTTAACCCACTGCGTATCGCGATGAGTCATGATTTCGACTTTATAAATAGAGGTGTCGGGCTCTGCGTTGTGCAACATAAATCAAATTCATAACTCACTTTTTCGATAATCATGCCTCGATCCCGACGTTCCAACGATTCGTTTCTCGAAGTACATGCAAGTGTTGAAGACTTGTTTGTTTGTATTCTCAATTAACCGCCGACAAGTAGAAGTGCTGCCCGTGTCAAGCTTAGGCATTTCCTATATACTAGCCATACAAGGTAGGGGTACTGCCAGATTATTTTATTATATATGGTTTAGACCCTAGTCGAGGGTATAGTATATATCTTGATAAGATAATAAAGTGAAATATAGTTTTTATAAAACAAGGGTATAGATAAAATATTACTTCTTTATAATTATAAAGATTTTATAATTTTTCTTAACAAAGAGGAAACTTAGTATATGATGTAGATGTCATGCTCTAATAAAAAACAAGTATTTATGAAGCTTAAATACCTATAACTAGTATGGGTAAGTCAGGTCGTCTCTACAGGGAATCAGTGAAAAGTGCAAGTAAAGTTCATGGTTATTAATTAATTAACTAAGGTGGACAGCCAATGTCAAGAGGTTTAGAAAAGATGATTATAATAAGACACGATTAGTTTTAAAGCTGTAAACAATTATGAGAGAAAGATTCACTTCAGGTTCAGGTAATGTGATGACCGACTAATCACAGATTCATAAAATTAATTGCGCAGTAATTACTAAACCTAACAGTTGGGTTGTGAGGACAAACGATACCCTAACCGAATTGTTGACACAACTGAACCCCGGTTTACCCAATTACTAGTTTAATGTATGGAAACCAATTTTAAGAAATGACTAACGATTACTAGTTCAATGACAAAAGAGTTAATCCAACATGTGATGAACACAACCAGATAAGTGATGCAAGGTTTGATAATCAAAATCATAAACTGTTTAAAAATCAATTAATAATGTAAAACAAGATTAAAGACATTCAATCAAGTTTATAATCATTAAAGACATAGAATCTGATCAAAGTTAGTTTACACAAAACCCTAGCCTAAAGTAGTGGTTTTAGCCTGACATCGGCATCACGAATGATTCGCTTATCTGATGAGAGGATGAAAGCATGTGATGAACGGACGAACCGAAGGATTCGAGATGATGCAAATCATCCTAGGGCTAGTACTTGGTTGAAAGAATGAAGGTTATCTCGAATGGGGGCTGAAAACTCAATATAATAGAGTTAGGTTTTAATTTACCGTCTAGTGGACTTTAGCGCGACGCTAAAGTCCAGGGGGTGAGACCTTAGCGTCGCGCTAAGGTCTACTTTCCTGATGTGAGACTTTAGAGTAGTTCTAAGGTGCCTTAGCGCCGCGCTAAGGGTGTCTGACACATCCTATTCATTTTTCTTCTATTATTTTGCATAGGAACGCGTGCCAATCATCATGAGTCTTCTATATCTTCGTTTCAAGCCCGTAATTCATCCCGATAAGCGTTCTTAACGTCAAGTATCCTGAAACACATAAACACGCTTGAAGTAACAAAGTTCACATATTATTTAAACTAAAAGTAAAAAAAAAATATAATAATATACACGCCTTTTACCCGACCATCACATCCCCACACTTATCTTTTACTTGCCCTCAAGCAAACTCTCATGCAACACATACACCTCGATCGATAATTCATCAATTACCACGATTAATACTAGTGAGGTATAAGGTCATACCCAATTCCCAAGAACTGACACTGTCAAAGTTGATAACCCACCAAATAATTTGATGTTACAATTTAAAACTATGGAACCGCCCAAACAAGTGTACTTTGTTTCCGGTTAAGGCACACATGATCACACCCCTCATAATATAACATCTCTCCTCTCGGTTTAATATTTGAACCAGCAAAAAATGTGCTAGTATCTCTCTGCTCTCTATACCAAATATGAACATAAAGTAATAAGCTTGGAAGCAAGTCATATCTCCACCTACATAAATGCTTTGACACAAATGCAAATCAAGAGGGCTTAAAATGGGTTGTAACGGGGCTAAATGTAAGGGTATGGAAGGGAATTTTTAAAGTAGCTCAAACGATCTAATTCGGCTTATTACAAAACAACTAAATAAACAATGACATAAACAATGACCAATTTATTCCGACGACTAAACAACAAAACAAACTCACTAACTTTCATTTACAACCAATACTGACAAGAACATTGACTCTTTTTGAGCTTTTCTTTGACTATTCACCTTTTTTTTAACTCATAATACTTGAGAATTGCAACTTTAACACTTTTTTTAATGATGATAAACATAACGCTTAATACTTTCTATTGATACATACTTAAACAATTACAGAGAAACCTATTAAGCCGAACCGTCTCGCAATATAACCTTGGGGTTGATTGATGAAAGAATAGGTCCAAAAATGTTTTCTAAGGGAACCAACCCCCCGCCCCTCTCATTATTCACGCTCATATATATAACGTATGAGGCCCAACCCCCAATACTACACTCTCACTCCTCCAGATGAGACTTAACCTAATTGCCTCTATCACTTTTTGCATTCATGCCAAGCTAAGATCTCGAAATGCATGAGACATCCAAGTTCTAGATATTATGGGCATACTGGTTACAATCTATAATGGCACTCAAATGACATGTGTATATACTATATATTATATGTGTATTATATAATAGGCAAATCTTACACACATACCGGAGGAATTAGGCCGCTGACATGAAACATGTGTACCCGTCCCCATGACTTGTTATCCCCATCTAAACGGTCCATTTTATTTTTTCTTTTAGAAAAACATTTGCATGGGAAGACTTTCGAGAAGCTTAAAAACTGACAATGGCCAAAGACCTCTACTTGGCATTAATAGAGTAATTAATTATTTGCAATTCCAGCTTTTGCGCACAATCAAGGCACTCTAAGGAAAAATATTTAATTTTACCCCCATCCCCACACTTGAGGTTGACATTGTCCTCAATGCTAAAATTTAGCGATAAAAAATATATTATTGAGGACGGGGTTAAAATTGATTGATTATAAATTTTTTTAATACCGGGCTTAATGTGATGGTCCTAAAAATTATACAACTACACAATTACACTTCTAACAATAAAACTAATAAAACAAAAAGAATTATGAAAACAAAATCATCTGATAATAAAAATAAGCCATTCAAATATACTCGTGCTTGCACTCAACGAACCCGGCTCCTCAATTCACTAACAGGATCTGCAAACTCTCACACGTGTAAAAGCACTCTTCTCACAACTGTTAGGATAGGTCTTTTAAACCGTTTAAAAAACCGTTAATTTTAATTACCAAGCCAAGTTATATAAATTTCAAAATTAAATTTGTTAAACTAGTAAAATTGTTAAAAGACCTAACTCACTTTCGTAGGAATCACGATTGCATTTAGCATATGAAAAAAACCCTTTAAACCCCTCGGTAGCCCGGGTGGACGAGTGAGGTCTCGTGAGGGTTTATAGTGAACTACACCCACAAAGTTCAAATACAACAAAAATATACATGTACCTGAATCAACCGTAGGAAAGTATGAACGCACCTTGGGTAGCTGCAACTCATGTCAAGATGATTCTTTACCAAAACATTGCAAACTCCTACTTTTCCATGTGTGGCATCCCCACACTTGAATTTTCCTACAATGGCACGCTTGAAAAATAACGGTTAAACAAACTACAAATAAAAAAAATAAAATAAAATAAAATATAAATTGAAAATAAAATCCGGGTTGCCTTCCGGTTAGAGCTAAGATTTTGTTAAGGTCTTTAGCCTGACTGTTACATGGTATGACGTTTAAAGTGGTCTAAGAGGACACTTCCCTACCGAATTCCCTATAAAAGCTCGGTAGTTGACACACCTCGGCTCCGCTTCTTCCCTCATGTTCAAGATGTCTGATAAACAATTACGGGTCGGTGTGAATGAACATTTACCTTCAGAATTTCCAACATATGCTCGGCAACGAACACGCCGAGCCCACGCACTCTTTCTTTTCTTTGAAACATCAAATACTGATCGGGGTCGAACCGAGCATTTTCCCACCGAGTTTCCCGTGTAAGCTCGGTAAGTGACATGTCGGACCCACACCTTATTTCTCATGGTTAATACTCGTGTAAACCGAATACAAGGCCATTTCATCAAATTTTGCTCAAGGTCTTCTAGACTCACCTTTCTTTTTCTTGAACTTGCATTATTTCCCCCAACTTCATTTATCAGTGTGACTAGTATGGGAGAACAATCATCTGGGTCTAAACTTTCAACTTCATGACCTAAAAAATTTGAACTCTCTCCCTCTATCTCATCATCTTCAATCACAACCATTGCTCAATTTTGACTCTTCAATGATTGACAGAGTTGGTGTGGTATTAATCTCCACAACCTCTATCTCCACTTCGTGCTCTGAAAGCCCCTGAAGCTTATCTATCACTTCATCATCCACCACGGCACCACTAACCAACTTTTCTTGTTCTCATTCAATTTGAGCCACCTCTTCTAATAGTTGACTCACCAGTTTATCTTGAGTAGCATTAAAATTTTCATGGAGTTCTAACCTCTGACTTAAAGACTGATTGTTAGCTTCTTGATATCTCTTCATCTCTTTCAGAAAATCAATAACGCCTTTCCAAGACACTTCTTTGTTACCCGAGGAATCTTCTTGATTGCTGATAATTTCTTTGATATGTACCACCATGATTATAATATTGAGAGACTTCCTCGTATACTAGTTGAGGTTGTTCATGGTAGTAGAAGTCCTCCTCCTCTTTATAACTCACAAATGTTGGAGTCTCGGGCCCATCGCTATCATACTCATCTGACTCATAATATCCATGATAGTTAGGTGTAGGCGGTGAATAATTCTGGTATTGTCTATTACGTTCATGTTGGTTGATGTTCCTTTTATTATAACTATCTGGCTCGTAATAACTTTGGGGGTTGTATAAAGGCGGTTCATGATATGAAAATGAATGGTACATATCAGCATCTTCCACGAAATCATATCCTTCATGCAGGTCATAGACCCAGCTCCCTGTCATTGTGAGTTACCTACACACATGAAACATAAGAATACCCCGCGTAAAATCAAATAAATAAAAATAAAAACAAAAGAAAAAACTAAACTAAAGCAAAAGGAAAAAAAACTAAAACTAGCACTTTGTGCGTTGATTCCCCGCCAACGGCGCCATTTTGATGTAGCTGTCGTGCTCTAATAAAAAACAAGTATTTATGAAGCTTAAATACCTATAACTAGTATGTGTAAGTAAGGTCGTCTCCATAGGAAATCAGTGGAAAGTGCAAGTAAAGTTCATAGTTATTAATTAATTAACTAAGGTGGACAGACGATGTCAAGCGGTTTAGAAATGATGATTATAATAACACACGATTAGTTTTAAAGCTATAAAAAATTATGAGGGAAAGATTCACTTCAGGTTCAGGTAGATGACCGACTAATCACAGAATCATAAAATTAATTGGTCAGTAATTACTAAACCTAATAGTTGGGTTGTGAGAACAAACGATACCCTAACCGAATTGTTGACACAACTGAACCCCGGTTTACCCAATTACCAGTTTAATGTATGAAAACAAATTTTAAGCAATGACTAACGATTACTGGTTCAATGACATAAGATCTAACCCTACATGTGGTGAACACAACCATATAAGTGATGCAAGGTTTGATAATCAAAATCATAAACTGTTTAAACAATCAATTCATAATGTAAAACAAGATTAAATACATTCAATCAAGTTTATAATCATTCGAAACACAGAATCTGATCAAAGTTAGTTTACACTAAACCCTAGACTAAAGTGAATACAGTGGTTTTTGTTGGAATCGGTCTACCCAAGACACATATTAGAGTTGATGTGGCTAGTACGTTATGATCCAAGCCGGGTCATACCCAATAACAAGCTAGAAAAACACCATGATATTTATTTAAGATATGATCTAATAAATAAATATCAACACTTAGAATATTTGGAAATTGGATTTCTAAATATTTGCACTTATGTAATAAATAAATTATATGGATAATTTATGTTATGAGAGATTTTGCATATACGATGTTATTTAAATGGGTTAAATAACAATATGCAAAACCTACTACTTTTGCATTTTGCATATACGATGTTATTTAAGTTGGTTAAATAACAATATGCAAAACTTACTGCATCTTGCATTTTGCATATACGATGTTATTTAAATGGGTTAAATAACAATATGCAAAACCTACCGCTTTTGCATTTTGCCTATACGAAGTTATTTAAGTTGGTTAAATAACAATATGCAATGCCTACTGGATGTTGCATGTTATGTTATAACATAAATAAATAAAATAGATTACTTAAGTTTGAATTTGGTTGGAATCTTTGGCTGCATACTTTTCCCCCTACTCTTTCCTCACTTAATGTTTTATTTATCCCAGGACATGCAATAGTGGTGGTTGGTTGAATTAAATAGTGCATTGGTAACTCACAACTTTCTCTCTCTCTCTCTCTCTCTCTCTCTCTCTCTCTCTCACATACACAAGTTTCAAGTAAACCTTTTTTTCTTTCTCTCTCTGGATTTCGGCCAAGGAAAGAAATATCAAGGAAGAGTTTTCCAAGTGTAAATCCTAGCAAAATCAAGGTGTTTGTTTGAAGCTTGAAGGGTATACAAGCTTGAGGTTCTTCTATCTTGAAGACTCGCCATTCATATCATCATCTCCTTCATTTTCTTGGACTCTTGAAGGTAGTATGCTATGAACACCCTATGGTTGTTTATATTGGCAAGCATGCAAATTCGTATATGGATTCGGGGCTTGGGTTTTTCATATAAAATCGGTTTTATATTCATCTAATTAACAAGATTTAAAACTTATTTATCCATTGCGTTTTTCATATAAATGGGTTTATATGACTTTGGTAATCTTGTTAAAACCCAACAATGGCATCAAGAGCCGCTTATACGGATACATGCTTCAATAGATCTAAAGATTTTCGGGTTTTATGGTGTGTTTCACCATATGGCCGAAGGTTTTGTGGCTTTTGGTTACCCCTTGGTTTTTCAAGCTTATACTTTACATGCATGTGGTAATCTTGAAGAATTAAGTCATTTGGATGATTGATTATTTTGTTTGGACAAAAAACCCAAAGTTTTCGGTTTACTTAACCTTGGCCGAAAACTTTAAGGGTGAAAAGGGGAACCATTTTGGATTTACATAGTTTGCATATTCGGATATGCATTTGCATGTTCATAACCTAGCCATGACCTTGTGTTTGGATGTGTGTTTGTGTTGTGATTTATTCAATTATTCAATATGGTTGTAATATTCATTTATTTGGGTTTGTAATCTATTTGTTCATTTCATATTGGTTTGTAATAATAAGTAGATTAGTTGTATTTCTTTTACTAGAAGAAAATGTATTAGGATATATTTTTTGTAAAAGAAGATGCAACAAACTTACGGTTTTGGTTTTGGGCCTTAATGGACCTCATAGTCCAAGATGGGATTTTAGCCCAATGGCCAAAACCCAAACATAGAGGCCCAAGAAAGCTAGGAGCTGAAGTTGGAGCCCAAAAGAAAGCCCAAATAAAGTGGAATAGTCACAACACAAGGTGGACACTTTAAGCATTTGGATGCGGAGACAAGTGGGAGTTCACCGACACATGATTTGTGTCATTCTCGTCCCTTAGGAGAGACCTTTTGGCACACTTGTTTCGGTCGACAAGTGTAGCCAAGTTTAGGTGGCTATGGTTATGAACTTGTGGTTGTTTTATTTATGCATGTTTGGTTGTTTTATGTTTTGCATATGGATTGTTAACTTAAAATCAACAACTTGCATAGAATTGGTTCCTTAGAAATCATTAGGTAATAAAATTGGTTTTATTAAAGGTTAATGATTTCACAATAAAATGGGTTTTATTAAAGGAACTTTAAAAATTGGTTTTTCAAACAAAGTACCATGCATTTGAATGCATGCAAATGCAGGTATGCAAATTGTTTTTAAATCTACAATTTAGAAAACAAAAATCCCTTTTAAAAACAAGTTGAACACCATCCTTTTATACGACACTTAAGTCACTTGTAGACTTGATGTGGGGTAAGGGTCACCTAACCACATGTAAGAAAACTTGTGATCTTAAGGTGGTTTTACAATACTTGTGGGATGAGGGTCACCTAATCACTTGTATGTGTAAACTCACACTTGTGTGTAAGTAGGATGACTTGATTTGGAAACCATGTGAATAAGGTCACCGGCACATGGGGTTCGAAGGTGTTGATGGGATTAAACATGCCAACTAAACATTTGATGTTTAACCGATCCCATAAAACTAGAAGTTGCAAAGGGTTGCAATTGTCAAACGTTGACTACCTTGTTAATTTGAATAGTGGGATAGAGGTCACCTAACTACTATTTGAATGAAACGTTGGATTCTAGGTTTTAATCATTAATTTTCTTGGAGACATTAAAGGGTATTAACGATTAAAATTTGTTGATATCGCAAATACTAAAAGTGAACTTTGTTAAATTGTGTAGATGTCCGCAATCAACAATCCACCTAACGCAATTATCCCACCTGTGCAAAACCTATCACTAAGATCCATACTCGATAAGGATCGTCTTAACTGTAAAAATTTTATGGATTGGTATCAAAATTTGGGAATTGTTCTCAAACAAGAAAAGAAATCCTACATATTAGACGATCCTATACCCGACGAACCAAACATTGACGATGTAGATGCCTATAACGATTGGTTAAAATACACCGAGGATTCGGTGCAAGTTTCTTGTCTCATGTTGGGAACTATTATTCCCGAATTTCAATAGGGCTTTGAAAATCATGGGGCATATGAAATGATCACCCAACTAAAGGAAATGTTCCTTACTCAAGCTAGGGTGGAATGTTTTGAAAGGGTTCAAGCGCTTCATACATGTCATATGGAAGAAACACAATCGGTGAAGAGGAATCACCCGGAACCTAAGGCAAAGGTTGTCAAAGGTAAGGGACATGTCAAGGGTAAGTTCAAAGGGAAGGATAAAGCGGAACCACCCAAACCAAAAATTAAGAAGCTAAAGGTTAGCTTTGATGACCCGTGCTTTGGTTGTGGTGAGATAGGACAATGGAAAAGGGATTGTCCAACCTATCTCAAAGAGTTGAAAGACAAGAGGGATGCGGGGCAAACCTCGGGTACAACTTTCATGATCTATATTGATCTTAATGTTATTTCTTCTAACACATGGGTATTGGATACCGGATGTGGAACTCATATTTGCAATTCGTTGCAAGAGTTCAAAAGAAATAAACATTTCAAGAAAGGAGGTACAAGTGTCTTCATGGGCAACAGAGCAAATGTTGTTGTCGAAGCCCAAGGAGACTATGTTTTGAAGCTTCCAAATGGTTTGGAAGTTGTTTTGAAAAACATTTTGTATGCTCCTAGTTTAACTAGGAACATTATCTCTGTTCTCTTTTAAGACAATGTGGTTATGATTTAAAGTTTGTGGACAATGGTATTTGTGCATTCATGAATATTGTCTTTTATTTTAAAGCGATGCCGTCTAATGGCATTTATGAATTAGTTCATGATAACACATCCATTGATAACTCGTTGTACCAATCTTGCACCAAAATACTCAAATTGGATTTGAGTAAGACTTTTCTTTGGCATTGTCGCCTTGGTCACATAAACAAGGATCGCATTCATACACTTCAAAAGTATGGTCTTTTGAAATCAAGTGATGATTCATTTGATGAATGTGAATCTTGTTTATTGGGAAAGATGACCAAGGAGCCCTTTAATGGAACTAATGAAAGGGCGAAAGACTTATTATGTATCATACATTCGGATGTATGTAGTCCTTTTAAAACAATGACAAGGAATGGTGAAAGATACTTCATTACCTTTACCGACTATTATAGTCGCTATGGTATGTGTTCTTGTTAAGACACAAAAATGAAGCCTTTGAAATGTTCAAAGTCTTCCAAAATGAAGTACAAAATCAACTCAACAAAACAATCAAAGTACTATGTTCTTATAGAGGAGGTGAATACCTCAATGATGCGTTTCTAGAACATCTTAGGAGTTGTGGGATTGTCTCATAACTTACTCCACCTGGAACACCACAGCATAATGGTGTGTCTGAAAGTAGGAATCGAACTTTATTGGATATGGTTCGATCCATGATGGTTAGAAGCACATTACCTTTATCATTTTGGGATTTCGCACTGATATCTGCTGCCCGTATTTTAAATATGGCATCAACCAAGAAAGTTGATAGGACACCTTTTGAAATATGGCATGGAAAGGTTCCATCATTATCATATTTAAGGGTATGGGGCTGTGAGGCTTATGTTAAGATCTACACCCCAGACAAACTTGAAAGCCGATCCACTAAGTGTATCTTTGTAGGATATCCCGAGGATTCAATGGGATATTAATTCTACAATCCAAATGAGCATAAAGTGTTTATAGATCGCAAGGCTAAGTTCTTGGAAAGAAGGTTCCTTATGGAAGGAACTGATAGAACTATGGAACTCGAAGAGGATCGAGAACCACAAGCCGATACACGTTTGGTTGACACTAGCAATCAACAAGAGGTTGTTGATGATGATCAAATGGTTGATCAAAACACACAAAACGTTCGAAAATCTGGTAGAATTAGCATCCCACCTGAAAGATATGGATTTTTCATGGATGGATGCTATGTGGTAGATTCTGATGAACCAACCACATACTGAGATGCAATGTCACAATCTGATTGTGATAAATGGCCGGAAGCCATGAACGTTGAGATGCAATCAATGCATGACAACCAGGTATGGGACTTGGTTGCTCCACCTCTTAATTCCAAACTGGTTGGAAATAAGTGGGTTTTCAAGAAGAAAACCGATATGCATGGAAACTTGGATACTTATAAAGCTAGACTTGTAGCAAAAGGTTTCACTCAAACTCAAGGGATTGATTATGATGAAACTTTCTCGCCGGTGGCGATGCTAAAGTCTATAAGGATATTGCTTGCCATAGCCGCATATTATGACTATGGGATATGGCAAATGGATGTCAAAACTGCTTTTCTAAATGGACACCTTGAGGAAGATGTCTACATGGTTCAGCCTGAAGGTTTGGTCGATCCACAACATCCTAATAAAGTATGCAAGTTAAAGAAGTCAATCTATGGATTGAAACAAGCATCTAGAAGTTGGAATCACCGTTTTGATGATGAAGTTTAGAAATTTGGATTCATCAAAAACGCTGATGAGGCTTGTGTGTATAAGAAAGCTAGTGGGAGCATCATTACTTTTCTAGTGTTATATGTCGATGACATATTACTGTTTGGAAATGACATTCCAACCTTGGAAGGTGTAAAAGCCTGGCTTGGAAGTTGTTTTTCCATCAAGGATCTTGGTGAAGCCGCCTATATTCTGGGAATAAGGATCTATAGGGATAGATCAAGGCGGTTGATAGGTTTAAACCAAAGTGCATACATCGATAAAATCTTGAAGAGGTTAAAGATGGATAACTCTAAGAAAGGTTTGGTACCTATTCAAAGAGGAACAATATTAAGTAGGTCTCAATGTCCAAGCTCAAAGGATGAGCAAGAGAAAATGAATAGAATCCCATATGCGTTTGCTATTGGATCCATCATGTATGCCATGAAATGCACTAGACCGGACGTGTCATGCGCTTTGAGCATGACAAGTAGATACCAACAAAATCCGGGAACCAGCCATTGGATGGCGGTTAAGAGCATGCTGAAATACCTTAGGAGGACTAAGGATATGTTTTTGATATATGGCTCTGGTGAGGAGGAACTCGTTGTAAAGGGTTACACCGATGCAAGCTTCCAAACTGATCGAGATGATTCTCGATCAAAATCAGGATATGTTTTCATTATGAATGGTGGTGCTGTCTCTTGGAAGAGCGTAAAAGAATATTTGGTAGCATTGTCCACCACTGAATCTGAATACATCGCCGCCTCATTGGCATCTCAAGAAGCTGCATGGATCAGAAAGTTCGTGGCCGATCTAGGGGTAGTTCGTACCATTCAGGACCCTTTAGAAATCTTTTGTGACAACGAGGGTGCGATTGCTCAAATCAAGGAACCCCGTGCACATCAAAAGACTAGACATATTGAGCGGAGATTCAACTACATAAGGGATGAATTTGAAAAGGGAAAGATATGTATTCGCAAAGTTCACACTGATCAAAACATTGCGGATCCACTCACGAAGCTCCTTGAAAGGCCGAAGCATGAAGGTCATACTTGTGCCTTAGGACTTGGATATTCTAGTAATTGGATTTGATCAAAATTTTTTATTTTGATATCGAAACAATTGTTATTCTAACTCATTCATATGATTATGGTTTATGATTATGCTTGTGAGTTATGTTCCATTTTAGCATGTTTAAATCCGTGAATAAGTTAATTATTCTAAATGTCCGTAGTCGATCACATTTGTGGGAATAGGGGTGAAGGTAAGACTATTATGAACTTGGATTGGTAGATATTCATAAGGTATGAATATAGCAAGCGTTGCTGCCAAGGTTCATAGATATTTATGGGATAAATATTGGACTGACCCGCCCTCAATTTTACTGCATGGAATCCTTGTGATTTGTGATCATAAGTAAATTTGAGTAAAGGCGAACATCATAGTATCCTCCGACCTGAGATACATATTGGGTCTTGATATTCATCGACTATTATACTTTGACTTAGTTCTTCGCTACTCTGAAACATGTCAGTACATAAGGCTGAGCTCAAGTGTAGTACAAGGTGATTGTGAGAGACGTATGTAGTCAATAGGGGATTTTTCTCTCTTATTCGTTGAGAGTGAGATGTCTAAGGCCTGCTAAGTTAAATCAATAAAGAATGATCATTCTGTGTCTTTGGATTTGACATGACATCCGTGGCCAAAGGATAAATGATAGATTCACCTAAATCATTTCAAGTCGGGGACTTGAAGGGGATGATGTTACTGAATGGCACTTTGTCATACGTATTAGGGATAGTAAACCGTTGTTAGGCGGTGTTTGCTATTTGCATCAATCTTCTATGTATCTTGTGCAAGTGGGAGATTGTTGGAATCGGTCTGCCCAAGACACATATTAGAGTTGATGTGGCTAGTACGTTATGATCCAAGTTGGGTCATACCCAATAACAAGCTAGACAAACACCACGATATTTATTTAAGATATGATCTAACAAATAAATATCAACACTTAGAATATTTGGAAATTGGATTTCTAAATATTTTCACTTCTGTAATAAATAAATTATATGGATAATTTATGTTATGAGAGATTTTGCATTTTGCATATACGATGTTATTTAAATGGGTTAAATAACAATATGCAAAACCTACTACTTTTGCATTTTGCATATACGATGTTATTTAAGTTGGTTAAATAACAATATGCAAAACTTACTGCATCTTGCATTTTGCATATACGATGTTATTTAAATGGGTTAAATAACAATATGCAAAACCTACCGCTTTTGCATTTTGCATATACAAAGTTATTAAGTTGGTTAAATAACAATATGCAATGCATACTGGATGTTGCATGTTATGTTATAACATAAATAAATAAAATAGATTACTTGAGTTTGAATTTGGTGGGAATCTTTGGCTGCATACTTTTCCCCCTTCTCTCTCCTCACTTAACGTTTTATTTATTCCAGGACATGCAATAGTGGTGGTTGGTTGAATTAAATAGTGCATTGGTAACACACAACTTTCTCTCTCTCTCTCTCTCATATACAAGTTGCAAGTAAACCTTTCTTCTTTCTCTCTCTGGATTTCGGCCAAAGAAAGAAATATCAAGGAAGAGTTTTCCAAGTGTAAATCCTAGCAAAATCAAGGTGTTTGTTGGAAGCTTGAAGGGTATACAAGCTTGAGGTTCTTCTATCTTGAAGACTCGCCATTCATATCATCATCTCCTTCATTTTCTTGGACTCTTGAAGGTAGTATGTTATGAACACCCTATGGTTGTTTATATTGGCAAGCATGCAAATTCGTAAATGGATCCGGGGCTTGGGTTTTGCATATAAAATCGGTTTTATATTCATCTAATTAACAAGATTTAAAACTTATTAATCCTCTGCGTTTTTCATATAAATGGGTTTATATGACTCTGGTAATCTTGTTAAAACCCAACAGTTTTAGCCTGACATCAGAATCACGAATGATTCGCTTATCTGATGAGAGGATGAAAGCATGCGATGAACGGACAAACCAGAGGCTTCAAGATGATGCAAAATCGTCCTAGGGTTTGTACTTGGTTGAAAGAATGAAGGTTATCTCGAATGGGGGCTGAAAACTCAATATAATAGAGTTAGGTTTTAATTTACCGCCTGGAGGACTTTAGCGCGACGCTAAAGTCCAGGGGGTGAGACCTTAGCGTCGGGCTAAGGTCAACTTTCCTGATGTGAGACTTTAGAGTAGCTCTAAAGTCCCTTAGCGCTGCAATAAGGGTGTCTGACACATCCTCTTCATTTTTCTTCTATTGTTTTGTATAGGAACGCGTGCCAATCATCATGAGTCTTCTATATCTTCGTTTCAAGGCCGTAATTCATCCCGATAAGCGTTCTTAACGTCAAGTATCCTGAAACACATAAACACGCTTGAAGTATCAAAGTTCACATATTATTTAAAATAAAAGTAAAAAAATAATATAATAATATACATGACTTTTACCCAACCATCAGTATATACGTTGCTTCATGAAGAAGAAACGTAGTGTTTTATTAATGAATGTTATGGACAAAAGGTCCAAGTGTAAAGAAATAATTATCAAGGTAATGATTATGCAAATAGACTAAAGGTCTAAAGCTGGATCGTTGATCTAGTATTTATACTTGGTTATTATTGTAGTATAGGTCCGAGGTAACTGCAAAACCAAATTAGGGAAAGCGCTAATCATAAAAAAGGTGAATATGCTCATATTTATAAAACTCTTTAATTAAGTCATTTAACAAGAAACCAAAGTTTACATGGGATAATGTATCCCTAAAACTTTAGTATCTGCTGGAAATTGGGCTAGTTAATCTTGTGTTTGGATCCTTACATATGTGGGCAGAGGGTAGGCATACCGTACCACGTGTGGTACCAGGTCCTCGTCTCATTGAGCCAGTCTATAAGGCTGTGAGGGATGAACTAATGTGATATAATTGATACTCTGGTCTAGAGGGCCGCTGATTGTTTCGAGTATGAACTATTGGGTTTTTTATAAATGTTTTACCGTCAGCATGTTCCCCCGCATGTGTTGCTGACGTATTTTGTAAACTGTTTTACTGGTATCCAATATTAGACGCTTGGAGTTGGAGTCTAGCCGTTAGACGACTGATGGCTTATGAAGTTTTAATATTAAAATATTTTAAATTATAGTTTATAACTTGAACTCTTTGGTAACAAACTAACGAGTGTTTAATTCCCGTCTTTTGGAATACATTAATATTTTAACCATAACTTCCACTTTATAACCTTAAACTCTGATATATTTACAAAACAAGTACTAACTATTGGTCACACGCCTAGGCCCTAAGTCGGGGTGTGACAGGTTGGTATCAGAGGCATCGATCTTAGCGAATTAGGTATTTAATCGTACCTAAGCTTTGATCAAGGGATAAGTTTCAACACTTTATCATATAATATAGGGATAAAATAGGTTGGTATTCTCTCCTATCCCTCATCATTCTAAAATTCCAAACTTAGATGTCATTCAAGAAAGCGATGGACGGCTTTATGCGCGACACAAGAAGAGCTGGCCTTCCCGAGTCAATACTCCTGGAGGACAACAAGAATGAAGATTATTATGAAGATTTCTTTAATCAAGATCGTTCAATCATACCTGTAGTTCCATATGGAAGTAAACCCATCCATTTCCCCAGCATGGAGCAAATGCCAGTTCACATACCTTGTGATCCACCAACTCCTGAGTATCATTCTACTGATATTCTGGGCTATCACCCTTCCAATGAAATGCTAGTGGATAATCGTATCAAATCAGAATCTGAGCAAAACACAACCAGTTGGATGCAGTGTCATTCCGATTAACGAATATGGCGTTTTGGAACTCCAACTTATAACTCATCAGATTTCAACAATGATACTTTAGTAGGTCCATCAAAGAGACCTAAAATGAGGGTGATTCAACCTTAAGAAAAGATAAAAATACAAGTGGATATGAACAAAGATGATGAAGAGGTGTGGACGGAGGAAGAATTAGAAGAAGATCTGGAGGAGGAGAGGAAGATTTTGAAGAAAAAATTTCGGAAGAAATAACTGCCGAGGAAGATAACCCTGGTATTTAGGATGCTCCAAAGTGTGATTGTCCACCAAATATTGGTTTCCAACACCCCATGCTTACTATGACCTCTTACTATGCCTTTCGAGAACCACCAATTCATATGCCTTATGGATATATTTCTCAAGACCCTTATGTTCAAATGTTCCCTCCAAGTTTTCCACCATACCTTGGAATTGTTCCTACCATCTCAGAACAAGCCAATGAAATAAGAGAACAAGAAGCAACTGTTGAAGCGTATTAAAATTTACCATTTGAAGCAAGTCCCCCACTACCATACCAAAAGAATCATTATGATATTGTTATGATGGGATACCGTGATCCACCACAACAATATGGATACCCAAATGTTATGCCATAGTCACAAGAGGAACATCTTGATCGGGCCTTGCATGAAACCGATGACTTAAGGAAGAAGATTGATACTGAGGGTGGCAAGAAAAAGAAAGTTGGAAGTAAATTACTACATAAATGTAGTAAAATGAGAAAGATGATCAAAGATTATATGAGAGATTAGGAATCCTACACGTTTGTGTTTGTATCGTTTGTTTATGTGTCAGTCTTTGTAATATACTCTATCACTGAGATTCGTAGTTATAATCGTTTGTATGATATTCCAAGTTGCGTTTGTAAGATATTCCATCCACCGGTATTTAAATAAAAATATTTGGTTCTAAATTCATTCTTTGTAATTTCATATGTAAAACCAAAATAATCCCTCGCAAAACCAAGAAGTTTCTAACACAAGAAGCAACCGAGTTAGAACTGAACCTGCTTAAGATATTCCCGAGAATCTAATGATAAAAATGCAAGATTTGAAAACATAAGATATGACTCCATTGTTTCAAGCTATGAAAGTTGGTTTAGTTCGCAAAAGTGAAACTCGACAAACCCCCAAGACCGTACAATCCAATAAAAATGATAAAATTAAGACACATCCTAGCCCTACCCACCAATATGAAGAAAGTGACCAGGGATCGAATGCTAGTGATAACTTAAATCGAAATTTCAAGAAAAATCTTAGGAACAAAGGTTGTCCTTTTAAATATTTCAAGACTTACAGTCCAAAAGAATTTTGTGGCGACAAGGGCGCCATTGTTGCTTTAAGATGGTTAGAAGAAATGGAATCGATCGTGGTAATAAGCAAGTGAAGGAAAAGATTCAGTATACTTCACAAATGTTTAAGGTGACGCGTTAGAGTGGTGGAACACTCTAATCATGTCTAAAGGAAGAGAGCCCATGTATCAATTGATGTGGGAAGAATTGAAGGAATTGATGATGCAGAAATTTTGTCTGATGCACGAAACAGACTTAATCCAAACCAAGTTCCTAAACCACAAGCATTGGCGGATTTAAGGGAGGGTCCCTTGACTCTCCGACCGGCTAAATTTATAGTAGATCGGAGTAGGTATTTTTTTTATGGCTTGACCCTCTTGATCACTTCTCACAGAGTGCTTAGAGTCAAAATAAAAAGTAGACATATTGTGTTTGAGAATTTTCGGTAAGTGGTGATCCTGCAAAACTTTGAAATATGGTGAAGAATGAAGAAGATGACATGAGTTGTGGGTAGATCTGAAAAGGCATGTACTATTTACTATTTACTGTATTTTTAAATTGGTATATAGGAATTTGGGCCATTTAAATGAACCAGTTTAATTCTTTTAATGAGACCATATTCAAACCCAATATTTTACTGATAATTTATTTTCACTTTTCACCTTGTGTAGAGGAAAATCAAAAGTTCAGCCGTGTTGCGCTCTACTCCTCTGTTATAACTACTACTTTCACTTTGTTGGTGTTTCTTTTCCTACTGTGGCACCATCTCAAAAATATGAATTAACTTATTGTATTTAGTTTTTTTTTTAATTAGTTGTTATTATTTAGTATGCTAATAGTTTATGATTTTAGCCGTAGGAATTAGAAATCTTGTTGTGTAGTTATCTTTTATGTGGTTAATTTACAAAATCAGTTAATATATATGATCTAATCTAGAACTTATTGTTTTATGTAATGATTGTGATAATTAATTTTTTATATTTGTGTATGTAGAAATGCTTCCATCAAAAACAATTTTGGTAAAACACCCAAATCAAGCATCGAGACTCCATCAAGTTCGTCACATGCCAATGAAAATAATAATAAAAGAAGTCGAGAAGAAGTTGAATAATCGGAAGATGAAATTGTTGGTGACCCAGCCTTGCGCAAACCGATAAGTTATTATTCGATTAATATCCGAGAGGAAGTAAGGAGACGTTATATAACGAAAGGTGCTTGCCAACCAAAAGGTCACAAGTTTCCCAAAACACAAATTTGTGGACAATTGAGAAAATTTCAAAAAACATGGTTTGATCGTTTTTGTTGGTTAGAATATAGCGCATCAAAAGATGCAACATTTTGTTTGTGGTGTTATTTGTTCCCTACTGGTAATAGACATGGGGATGAAGTCTTTATCAACCATGGTTTTAAAAACTGGAAAAAGGCATTTGAAAATTTTCGTGATCATGAAGGAGGTCTAAATAATAGACATAATCATGCTAGAGTTCAGTTTGAATTATTTAAAGATCAAAGGCACAATCTTGATAATGTATTGTCACAACAATGTGAGCAAGATGAGATTGTTTATCGTGTTCGATTAACCGCTGTTGTTGATGTGATTCGATTCCTTTTGAAACAAGGTTTGGCTCTTCGCGGGCATGAAGTGTCTATAATATCTAATAGTCTAGGTAAGTTTCTTGAACTTGTAAAATGGTATTGTGAACGTAATAATGAAGTAAATTAGGCATTTAATTCAAAATCACATGGAAATAATCAGTTGACTTCGCCTAAAATCCAAAAAGAAATAGTTAATGCATGTGTTACGGAGGTAAGAAAGATTATTGTGAACGAAGTTAAAGATAAGTTTTTTGTTATTTTAATTGATGAATATCGTGATTTTTCTATAAAGGAGCAAATGGCGGTGGTTTTGAGATATGTGGATGATGGTGGAGAAGTGATTAAACGGTTTGTTGGGGTAGTACATGTTACCGACACCTGTGCATCATCCCTAAAAAGTGCTATTGATAATTGTTTTGCAAAAAAATAATTTAACAATGTCTAAAGTTAGAGGTCAAGGTTATGATGGAGCTTCCAATATGTGTGGAGAGCTAAATGGATTGAAGCAAAAAAATTTAGCTGAAAATAAGTTTGTGTTTTATATACATTGTTTTGTACATCAGTTACAATTGGTAGTTGTGGCCACGTCATCTGAATATGCATCTGTTAGTTCTTTTTCTGATTACCTTACAAAGATTGTGAATCTTGTTGGAGCTTCATGTAAAAGGAAAGATTTGATTCGACAAAAACAACATGATGATTTTGTGAAACGAATTGAGACGAGTGAAGTATGTACAGGAAAAGGTAAAAACCAAGAAATGAGTTTAGCCTGAGCTAGTGACACTCGTTGGGTTCCCATCTTAAAACTATACTTCGAATTTTAGACTTGTGGAAACTGGTGAGAGAAGTGCTTATTTCTTTGTCAAGAGCGGGCACTGAAGCAAAAACTCGAGGTAATGCGCTTGGTATGGCTAAGAAAATGGAAAACTTTTAGTTTGTGTTCATTGCTCATTTAATGGTAAACTTATTAAGAAAGACAAATGACCTGTCACAAGCCCTACAATTGAAGAATCAATATATTAGTAATGCGGTTCGATTGATTGAAGATATGAAATATGATATGAAGAAATACAGGGATGACGGCTGGGTGGAGCTATTGAATGATGTCACCACATTTTTTTTCTAAAAATGAAATTTATATGCCTAATATGGAAGACGTTATTCCAGGACGAGTTAGAAGGACAATTGATGATGAGGCACAAACATATCTCCATCTCTTTCACGCAATTATTTTTTATCAGGTGCCTTATTCTCATTTATTTTTGTTAACAAAGTTCAGATTACCACATTTTTTGTTGGCAAGCTTTATATATTTTATTTCCACATGATTCTAAGTTGTTGATTCTTAATGAAATAAATGAGCGTTTTACTAAGGCAAACTCGGAGTTGCTTACATGTATAGCATGTCTTGACCCTAGAGACTCATTTCAAACTTTTGACCATGAGAAGTTACTAAGGATTGCTGAGTTATAATCAGATGATTTTAAATATATTGATTTTGATCTCCGTCAACTAACTATACAACTTGATCGGTACATTTTAAATATGAAAAGTAATGAAGTTTTTTCTGGTCTTCATGATATTGGAGAACTTGCAAAGAAAATGATTCAGATGAAATATCATATAACATATGACCTCGTCTATCTACTAGTTGAGTTGGCTTTGGTCTTGCCGGTTGCAACAGCTACCGTCAAAAGATCATTTTCCGTGATGAAGTTTATCAAGACTGATTTACGTAATAATATTGGTGATAATTTTCTCACGAATGCATTGGCGTTCTATGTAGAGAAAGATATCTTTGCAAGTGTTGAAAATGAAGAAATTCTTCAACGATTTCAAGCTATGGGACCTCGAAGATGCCAGTTACCGGCTACCGGTAAAAAAAAGTAATTTGTGTACACTTTTGAATTCCGATTGTAAAACAGTTATATTACGACCCCCCATTTGAAATTTTCTGGTTCCGCCACTGACCACAAGTTGGTTGGGACCAATCTGAAAGACTACAATACTAAGTTCCAAGAGTATTGTAGGTTGTGCTTTAATTAGTTACTCCCGAGTCAAACAAGGTGACTCATTACATCTAGGGTTTCCACGAGAAATACGAGACATGGAGAGGTCTCATTTGCCACAAACTGCCGATTCCACCATGGAATTGGCCAGTTACAAGATGAATGGTTTGATTCGGAACAAGGAGGAAGACAAGACAGGAGATGGTGAAGGAAGGAAGGATACCCGCTTCAAGGGTAAACAAGTGGAGAGGAATAATGGAGGATTTACTCCAACAATTCCTTTATGTAAGACTTGCAAGAGACGCCATTTGGGGTGATGCAGATATGAAGCTTCTACTTCAACAACAAAAGTTTGTGACTTATATAAACGACCAGGCCATTTAGCGGAAAATTGTTGAAAGAAAAACATGACTTGATTTAATTGCAGGAAATGGGGCTGGAGGAAGCGGCACCAAGAATGATGGGAAGAAAAGAAAGGCTCAAGTCTTTATACTCGATACCAAGAAGGCTGCAGACATACCGGACACCATCACCGGTACGTTTGTAGTTAATAACATTTATGCTAGAGTTTTATTTGATTCAGGTGAAAATCAAAGTTTTATAGATTATAACTTTTGTAGTCTATTAAACGAACCTTTAATGAAATTAAATAAAACCTTAAGCGTTGAGACAGCCAATGGTGAGGTAGTTAAGATTTTTGAAACTTTAGAAAATGGAAAGATCTTGTTAGCATGTTATGTCATACCCCTTCAATTATTTCCCATAACATTAGCCGGTTTTGACATAGTTCTTGGTATGGACTGGTTATCCGATAACCATGGCCGTATCATTTGTAATAAGAAAACCATAGAACTACAAGCTCTTGATAAACGAACATTACAAATTACCGATGACAAAGATGATGGTCAAGTTAGCATAATTTCTATGATTAAAGCTAACAAATGTCTAAACCAAGGTTGCTTAGCATTCATGGCCTACGTTACTAAAGAGCCAAAACCAAAAGAAATAAAAGATGTACCTATAGTTGCCGAATTTTTAGACGTCTTTCCCAAAGAGTTATCAAGTATACCACCTAATCGAGAAGTCGACTTTAGAATATACTTAATACCAGGAACTCCACCAATAGCCAAAGCCCCATACCGTTTAGCTCCAATGGAAATGAAAGAATTGAAGAAACAATTGGATGTGCTACTAGAAAAAGGATTCATTCATCCAAGTTCGTCACCTTGGGTAGCTCCGATATTATACGTCAAGAAGAAAGACGGATCAATGAGGATGTGTATTGATTATAGAGCCTTGAACGAAGTAACTATTAAGAATCGATATCCGCTACCTAGAATTGATGACTTATTCGATTAATTGCAAGGATCGAGCTACTTTTCGAAAATAGACTTACGTTCGGGGTATCATCAATTGAAAGTTCAAGAAGAAGACATACCGAAGACGGCATTTCGCACAAGGTATGAACATTATGAGTTCACCGTAATGCCATTTGGACTCTCCAATGCCCCAGCCACTTTGTTGGACATGATGAACAGAATTTGCAAACCCTATTTAGATAAATTTGTAATCGTATTCACTGACGATATACTCATTTGTTCTAAATCGGAAGAAGATCATAAAGTGCATCTTAGGATCCCACTTGAAATACTTAGGAACAAGAAAGTGTACGCTAAGTTTTCAAAGTACGAATTCTAGCTTCATGAAGTACAATTTCTTGGTCATGCGGTTAACGCCAAAGTAATTCAAGTGGACCCTGCTAAGATTGAAGCAATAGAGAAACGGGAAATTCTAAAATCGCCAATCAAAATTCGAAGTTTCTTAGATTTGGCGGGATATTGTCAAAGATTCATTGAGAATTTCTCATGAATAGCCGTTCATTTAACTTCATTAACTCGAAAGAATGTAAAGTACAAATGGGGAACTAAACAGCAAGAAGCATTTGACTTACTTAAACAAAAGCTAACCAACGCAACTATATTGGCCTTGCTAGGAGGTACTAAAGATTTCGTTATATTTAGTGATGCATCCCATTCAAGTTTAGGATGTGTACTAATGCAAAGAAAGAAAGTAATAGCTTATGCTTCTTGTCAATTAAAAGTACACGAAAAGAATTATACAACTCACGATCTAGAGTTTGGTGCTATAATTTTTGCCTTAAAACTATGGAGGCACTATCTCTGATACTAATAGGAACTTAACAAGTATGGCAATAAAAACTTTGATTCAGAGGGAAAATAAGAGGCAAAAATTGGAACATAAATACCATTTGATTCGTCGATTCTCAAAAATAAAGAAATAAGAAAAGTTCGATCGTTGAGGAAAAATGGGAAATTTATGGAAAGTTACAATCCCCATCACGGAATAGTGCACCCTACACGGCTTCATCGACGTTGTTTATCAACTGGAAGGCAAAGAGCTATCTACCGGGACTTTGGACTATCCGAACACATACTTCCTTGGAAATCTTAACAGAGTTAGATTAATTGTGTACACTGATCGAAAGAGTTTAAAACACATATTTGATCAGAAATAACTTAACATTCATCAAAGAAGATGGATGGAAACCTTAAATGATTATGATTACGAAATCATCTATCATGAAGGTAAAGCCAACGTGGTGGCTGATGCGTTAAGCCGAAAGGAACATGTGAAACCCAAAAGGGTTCAAGCTTTAATATTAGAACATTAAATAGATCTAATCGAGCCAATTAAGAAAGCTCAAGAGCAAGCCATTAAGGAAAAAAATATCTCCAAAGAATAGCGTAATGGCACAATTGACTCTCTAGTAAAGGGAGATGATGGTATACTTAGACTTGGAAATAGAATCTGAGTACCAATAATCGGAGAACTACGTGAAAAGATAATGAATGAAGCTCATAAATCTAAATACATGATGCACCCCGGTAGTGATAAAATGTACTAGAATCTTAAACCTAACTACTGGTGGAATGAAATGAAGAAAGACAATGCTCTGCATGTAGCCAAATTCCTAACATGTTTACAAGTAAAAGACGAGCATCAAACGCCTTCGGGTTTGCTTCAGCAACCCGAGCTTCTCATTTAGAAATGGGAAATGATAACCATGGACTTTATAAAAAAACTTCCAAAGACTACTCGTCAACATAATGCAATCTGGGTTATCATTTGATAGGTTAACCAAATCCCCACAGTTCTTACCTATCAACGAGTCTTACTCTATGTATAGATTAGCACGGATATATGTAAACAACATCGTATCGTTACATGGCGAGCAACTATCTATTATATCTGATCGAGATAGTTGATTTACATCACATTTTTGGTACAGTTTCAAAAAAGCGTTAGGAACTCAATAAACCTTAGCACTGCTTATCATCCTCAAACTGACGGGCAGAGCGAAAGAACAATTCAAACACTTGAAGATATGCTTCGAGCTTGTGTGATTGACTTAGGAGGAAGGCGGGACGACCATCATCCCCTAACAGAATTCTCGTATAACAATATACATCACACAAGTATTCAAACCACACCGTTTGAAGTTTTGTATGGACCATAATGTAGAACGCCAGTATGTTGGTATAAAATTGGAAATAACCAAATGCCTGGACCCGAAATAGTCCAAGAATCAACGGATAAAGTGTTGCCAATCCGTGAGCGAATTAAGACGGCTAGATATCGACAAAAGTGTTATGCTGACGTTTGTCGTAAGCAGTTGGAATTTCAGGTAAGCGATAAAGTGTTATTGAAAGTATCACTTTGGAAAGGGGTTGTACAATTCGGAAAGAAAGGAAAACTAAGTCCACGTTTTGTTGGACCCTTCGAAGTGCTTGAGTGAATTGGCACTGTAGCTTATCGCTTACGTTTGCCCGAAGAAAGGAAAAGAATATACGACGTGTTCCATCTTTCCAACCTACGTAAGTGTTTGGCTGACGAATCTTTAGCTCTGCCTTTAAAAGATGTTGAAATCAATGAGAATCTGAAATTTGTAGAACAACCTCTACAAGTTGAAGATTTTAAAGTTAAGAAACTTAAAAGGCGAAAACTAATGTTCGTCAAGATAAGATGAAATTCTTAAAGAGGACCAGAATTTACTTAGGAATTGGAATCTGAGAAAAGAAAGAAATACCCACATCTATTTTAACGAATCTCGAGGACGAGATTCATTCTAATGCGGGGAGGATGTAACATCTAGAAAAATACGATATTTATTTTTGGGTTAAAATGTCAACTTTGAAAGTAGAAGGGCCCAAAAATAATTTAATAATAAATATGGTAAAGAAATAATATATATGGATTATATTAAGTTAGAAGAATTCATAGTAAAGAAATGGAGGAAATGATTCCAATCCACATGGAAAGGAGGAAGAAAATGGAATTCCTTTACATGAGTATAAATAAGGAAAATAAATATCATCCCACATTAAAGTGAGATAGATTTGGAAGCTCTGTATAAGAGATGAAGTTTCCATAGTAATATTCTTTTATTCTTAGCATGCACCAAGTGGTCATAGCAAAGGGTGCGGACAAGGACGAGGAAGATAGCGAAGGCGACGGAGAAGGGCGTTGGGCGCAATTTGGCACCTTGATGGCGCACTTAGCACGCTCTCACGCTCGCATCACCGCTTAAGAGCCGCCTTATTGTTTTTGGAAAATGGAAGTGTGATCAGGAAGTGACAAGATATTAAAGTTAAATGATTAAAATGAAAATTATGGAATTCAAGGCCCATCGCGATATGCGATGGATCGAAAGTTGACCCATCGCGGTTGATGTGCGAAAATATATATATAATAAACACGATCGAAACTAAGCTTTAAAAACCAAACAATCTATCCTTGTACACACAAATGGCAAGTGTACCGGTCGCGTATAGCAAAGATGAGGAAAGTCTGGATATCGAACTCGAAGAGACGTGAGAACGGCTCAGATTATAAATCCTAATCCAAGTCCTACCTTAAATTTAATTGATTTTATTTTAATTTTTATCTTAAATAATTTAACTAACTTACTTAACTTACGAAACTAACAGGAAAACTTAACGAAACTTAACGAGGTTTTAACAAATATGGAGAAACGACTACCTAGGAAAGAATCCTACTGACAGTTCAACGGCTAATAGAATTAACTAATAACACGATATCGGGATCTTAAAATAATCAACTAAGGCTCATTAAAGTTCGCTAGATTACCTCTCGGTCTCACCAACTAACCCTCACAAATCTAAGAAGATTGAACAAATGCACCAGGATAAAGATTACTAAGGTACCCTAATGACGCATCTCCTTTCGGACTCAACGACACAAAACCCGCTAAAAGTTGGTACTAACAATTCTAGGGATAAAGGGGTAAAAATATCTAACCCGATCTAAGATGCATATTTTCACACAAAACTAAACCGGATAAAACCAAAACTCGCTCTCGTGCAATTCTAACCTAACCGAATAAAGATGCGAGATAAACCGACTCCCTATTACCTCTCGGTCGCAAGGAAGGTGAACCTATTGAATTTTAATAATTAATCTCACTCAAGATTCTTATGGTAGTACTAACCACAAATAGATCAAAAACACCAAGTCTATGACCTAAACGTAGAACCCTAACCGAACGACACACAATCAATCAATCAAAGTAATACGCGGAATCACGAGTAATAATTATATAAAACAATATTTTAACGCACCAAAGATCGAATTATATAAAGCCTTTCAATAATAATACATCATGTGATCAATTAAAACCAAGTAAACCGTCAAACAATGTCAATAATTATCAAAACCTAGGTAGTGCAAATAAGTTTAGCTACTCATAATAATAACAAACAAAGCAAAATTATTTGAGTTCATAACGATAATTTTAAAGAAAGATAAATAAGAGAGTTCGAACCAAATAATGAATAAATCCTTGAACTCCACCGCCAACAACCTTCTCAATAATATTTGTGATGCCTCTAGCTTCTTTTGCTTCTTGTCTTCTCTGCCCATCTTTCCCTTCGTTCTCCTTCTGTCTCCACTCAAAAATTAATATTCAGCACGATTTTCTAACGGCTCCACACCACCTCCAACCACACAATTTTTGTGTTTCCTTAAAAGGGACAACCAACAACAATGAAGTTGTGTGTCCTTAAAACCAATAGCCAACAACAAAGATGCTGTTCCCTCCCAGCCAACAACCAAAACCAACAAACTTTTTCTTCTCCTTGCAACTGACATCCGGACCAATTTTTAGAGCTTAGGGTTTTTAATTTTTTTATGTTATAATATATAATAACATGTAAGGGTTTTCACTAGTGGGCTTGGGTCGGGCTTCCACTTGGTTCTTCAAGATTTGATAAAAAAAACCGTTAAGTCTTGCAAAAACTCGGTTTTTTTGTTTCTTTAAAAACGCAACCTACAAAATATATAATTATATATGACCATACTTGTTAAGAAAGATTAAATATTATATATAAAAGCAACTAAATCAATGATAAAAGGCGTGGAAAATACGTGTGTTTTACAACACATCAGCGATACACGACAGGTACATCAAATTGCCCCAGGATGGGCGGTGTCGCGATACGCGATCGCCCAACATTTTGGGTCATCACGATAAGAGATGACTAGGCGAAGTAATCGTGACACGTGTCCAGCCATGTGACGCACATGGCAACACGTGGCAGGTCTTGGTGACCAATCAGGCCTAGTGTGCGGCCTCGTGATATGCGATGGCCAAACCAAAAGCCATCGCGATACGCGATGGAATATTATATTCAGTGGCGGTTAAGTGCTCCATCGCAATACACGATGGATCCCTTTTTAACCTCCGCGTATCGCGATTGGTCATGATTTCGACTCTATAAATAGGGGTGCCGGGCTCTTCCTTATGCATCCCAAATGAAATTGATAACTTACTTTTTCAATAATCGTGCGTCGATCTTGACGTTCCGACGATTCATTTCTCAAAGTACGTGCAAGTGTTGAAGCCTTGTTTGTTTGCATTCTAAATTAACCACCGACAAGTAGAAGTGTTGCCCGTGTCAAGCTTAGGCATTTCCTATAAGCTAGCCATACAAGGTAGGGGTACTGCCCAATTATTTTATTATATATGGCTTAGACCCTAGTCGAGGGGTATAGTCTATACGTTGATAAGATAGTAAAGTGAAATATAGTTTTTATAAAACAAGGGTATAGATAAAATATTACTTCTTTATAATTATAAAGATTTCATAACGTTTCTTAATAAAGAAGAAACTTAGTATATATGTTCCTTATGAAGAAGAAACATAGTGTTTTATTAATGAATGTTTTGGACTAAAGGTCCAAGTATAAAGAAATAATTATCAAGGTAATGATTAGTAAAGGTCTAAAGCTAGAGCATTGATCTAGTATTTATCCTTTTTATTCTCGTACTATAGTCTGTGGTAACCTCAAAACAAAATCAGTGAAAGCGCTTATCAAAACAAAGGTGAATACGCTCATATCTATAAAACTCTTTAATCGAGTCATTTACCCAAAAACAAAAGTATACATGGGATAATCTGCTGGAAATTGGGCTAGTTATACATGTGCTTGGATCCTTACATATGTGGGCAGAGGGTAGGCATACCCCACCACGCGTGGTACCAGGTTCCTGTCTCATTGAGCCAGTCTATAGGGCTATGAGGGCTGGACTAAGGTAATATAATTTGTACTCCGGTCGAGAGGGCGGCTGATTGTTTCGAGTATGAACTAAAGGTTTTCAATAAATGTTTTGGCATCAGCATATTCACCTGCATGTTTGCTGACGTATTTTATATATTGTTTATAGGTTACCAAGATTAGATGTTTGTAGTTGGATTCTAGCCGTTAGACGATCCGATGGCTCATGAAATTTTAATATTAAAATATTGGAAAATATGGTTTATAACTTCAACTCTTTTGTAACAAACTAGCGAGTGTTTAATTCCCGTCTTTTGGAATATATTAATATTTTAACCATAACTTCCGCTTTATAACCTTAAACTTCGATATATTTAGAAAAAATGTACCAACTATTGGTCACACGCCTAGGCCCTAAGTCGGGGTGTGACAATAGACTTCCCCTTATTAATAGTGGAAGGATCAGTTTGTGAAAGAGGTTGGGGAGTCGGGAGGTCTCTCGAATAACAACTGCTTTGGTACCGCCCTCCGTTGTTTTCTTAGCGAGACCTAAAAAACAAAAATGTAGGTAAACAAAAATTCGGATACTAATTAAATGATATCAAATAAAAAGAAAATCATACCTGAAGAGGCCACCACTACCGTTTTGGTGCGATCACCAAGTCGGATCTTCTTAGAGGCTGCCTTAATAACCACATCGGAAGTCGTAGACGCCACAAAATCCTCCATGCGAGAACCAACATTACATTCCGCCTGCACCAAGTCATCAAGAATGACGGGGTCAGGTTGCTTGTCTCCTCCGCCGATGTTGGAACCACCAGCACCGCTACGATGTTTTCGTTCACGACCTAAATCTATGATAGTATGCAGGACACTCGTGAAGTTAGAAGTATAAGAAGGAGTTGAACATCCGTGGAGCGATGAATCCTCACTTGAGGAAAGAATCACGATCGCCCCGTCCGAAGAAAGAGCAGATAAGGGTCGATAGTTAAAAAAAATTCACCCATCGCGGTCACAGTCCAGTAAGCATCGGCTCTACGGGAACAAAACACAGAAAGAGGAAATTGTCCCGTGTATAGTCCAGGATGTGACATTCTCAATTTTTGTATTTGTATTTAAATTTGTTTACCCGCTTCGTTTTGCAATTAGGAACTGTATTCATTAATGAAGTGAAGTATTTATTGAGTACTAATGTTTGATATGTTGTTGGAATGTATTTCTAGTGTTGACAAGTCAAATTTTATGTATTTTGAATTATTATTACATTTAAAGTATAATCCAAGGACCAAATTTGCCAAATTTCAAAAATTCAAAAGTCTAGGACCGTCGCATATTGTGACGAAACTATGGTTCATCCAAGAATAATATTGGGTCATGCTAAGTAACATCTTGAAGTTTTAATATTAATAGTAAGATATTATTATTTAGTGTCAAAGAAAAATTAGTCATATTGAATAAATAAATAAAGAAAGTAACTTAAATAAAAAAATAATAAAGCATGGTAGGCTTAAAATAAATGGACTTTAGAATGGATCATGGACTTAATAGAAAAAGATGGGCCTAAGGTCCATGGGCTTAGGGTATAAATACTCTTAAAACCCTACATCCCTTTCATTTCCATCAATTCCTCACCTTAGCCTACACACTCTAAAAACACACACTTAAGCCAAACGCTCTCTACATCGCTGAATCTTCCGAACCAATATCAATTAAAGGTAGAATTACTTTTATCTCAGCTGACCCAACAACATAGAACTCGACACCGCAGCCCCAGGGCGTCGTTTGAGCCACTTGAATCTATATCTAGAACGAATCGGGTGATTAAACGAGCTTAAGGATCACCTTAGCTTGGATTTAGATCTATCGAGTTTATCCAGGTCAAAGATAATCAAATTCCGGTCAGCAGTGGCTGACGACGCTGGAAACGCGAAAAAACCTTCAAACATGCTAAAAATAACCAGATGTGCAGTTAGGAGCGTACATGTATAAGCGGCGTATACATTTGTAACATATACGGAGCATATGTTGAACTACATATACGGCGTATATGTTGGACATATGCGGCGCATATGTTATATAACGTATAACTTCGATTCGATTTGGTTTGAACTTCACCTTAACCCCAGTCAGGGGCTCTACCCTTGGACCCTGCTAGGGGTTGCCGCCTCTTTAACTTCGCTGCCAGGGGTGCTGCCCCCGGACTGCCGTTATCTAGGGGTTTCACTAACCTAGACGTATGATAAAATAGAAGTAGGTAATTGATACGTATAATTATTACACAGTTAGTCGTGCACAACTAAGAAGGGGTATTTCCGTTATCTCAGAAAGGAACTGGACACATGTAAGTTTCTAGCCCCTTTTATCTGTTATGTTTTCGGGGGCATTGTGCATACTCCTATGTGTTTTGTTAATACACTTACCTTAAGTGGTAAGTTTATGCTATATGAATGTTAATGAATGATATTTGAATGATATATATAGGAAGAGCTATGAGTATGTGCATAGATGTTTTATATATATATATATAAGTATGTACGGTATGTATGGTTCTATGGTAAGAATTGTATGGTTTTATGCTTAAATGGTTGTAGACCCTTATAATATATGCAAAGGTTAAAGGGTTGCAAACTCTAATAAAATATGCGAAGGTTATAGGGCGAAATGCTCTTTAAAATGTATAGTTAGTTATGTATGTAATGTATAGGTTAAAAGAATGAAAGTATGAAAGAAAGAATGAAAGTATGTATGTATGTATGTATGTGTGAATGAAAGGTAAATAGCTTAAGTATGTAACATGTATCTTCGGATACGTATATATATATATATATATATATATATATATATATGTATGTGAATTTAATGTATGTTGTCTGATTCACTAGAACTCACTCAGCGTAGTTGACTTTTAGTATGCACGCAGACAAATAGAATGAGATAGCTGGCTTGAGGAGCACACATGATTGATGAATAAAGAAGATGACGTCTAAAGATTTGAAGTTATATGTTTCGTGATGTTTGAACTTTAAAGACATGTTCAAGTTTTAAATGATTCTGTATGAATGATTGATGTTTTAACTATTCCGCAAAAAAATTTAATTCACTATGATATTTAGAATTGTGTTTATGAGTAAATCCAACGTCCAAGTAGGGCACCGGGACTGAGGCCTTACATGCTATGTGACAACTTGCCCATTTATCCATCATGATACGCGACGGAAGCCCAGTTTAGAAAAACGAGCTTGTTTCACGTCAAAAAATCATGGCTAACCGATTTCTCGCGTTTTGACTCATTTTGGACGCTTTAACATGTACCTAGACCCTATTACAAATTGTGGGCATGATTCTTTGTCATCAATTGACAATATTACTGGGTTTATTAATAAAATCCATGATTTGAAGCCTTGTGGCTAGCCTCTTGACTTCCCATCAAATTAACTTGTTGACAAATGTATTATTTTAAATGTGTTGTAGGTTGATATGATCCAGACAAGAAAACTAGTTCTACCTTAGGATTATTAAAATGAATAATATTTTTTTTCCTTCATGATGTAATGTTATTTGGCTTATTATCAACTATTTGAGTACTTCAAATTTTATGAAATATAATGATTTTATTCTCACCATTAATAGTGTTACAAGCTTATGAGTGATCTGTACATTGCACCCGGGCGTATTCTACTTAAAGCTGGGGTGTTACACAGGATAGGATGCTCCTTTGGTTCGTGAGGACGACACCTCATGGTGCCAGGGACCGTGTCAACAATAGTGTAGAAGGCACTTCCCTATGCTACAGTCAAACACATCAAATTAATGTAGCAAAAAGATAAAGTACACTTACTTCTATATTCCATACAATAGTATGGCTCCGAATCCAAGAAAGGCTATAAACAGCTCATCCCCGCCCACATCAGTGTAGACTCAAGAATATGGCGCATAGAAGTCGGTACACGGGTCATGGTGGCGAACCATGGTTACTTGACATTGGAAGCAATGCTCAAGTTGGGAAACTTCTTCTCTAGAGAGCGGTGAACCATGCGAAGCGGGATCACGTCACTGTGGACCTAGATGAATTCCGTCCGCAATTCACGGCACTGTGGGGAGCCTCAGTGCTAATGACCCCTGCTGGTGGAGGAACAACTGTGCCAACTATTGCATCCATGAATCTTATAAAATACAGAGAACTTGTCAACCATCGGGACGATGCCTTTGGAACGACAATATATTCAAAATGATGGATCCTCATCAACCAAAAAGGATGTAATTGGGATAGATGGATTCCGATGACGGTAAGAAGGTTCTCTAAAAACTTTACGATATTTTATAATGTCGCATGTATACCGTATTCACACACAAACTCTAAGGCTTATGTTTAGAATTTGTTTTCATTTCTTTTTGTTTTTTTTTTCTTTTTCTATGAAGTTGTGATGTTTAAGAAGTTCAGGTTTCAATATTTTAATTTTTCGCACTACTTAAAAGTGGTTCTACATGACGGGTATGTAGTAACTGGAGGAGGACACATTTGTTTTCCGAACCCTTGACACCAAGGTTTTAAGCCTAAGGATAAGCAATGCTTATAAATCTCAATCATCCACGGAACCCGGTTTCTTACTGGTGGGGGTGGGGGGTGGGGGGGGGTGTTCGAAAAGGGTGTTAAAACTTATTAGGCCAAAGCATACCACACCAAATCTCATACAAATCACTACTTTAATTGTAAATATTAGAATTCCATACAGGTCATGGTGATTCATGCAACGTATGGTTCCAAAGTTTCAATTGTAAATATTGTGATTTTAATTGAAAAGTCCAGCACGCCGTGGTGATACATGAACACTTGAATTTCCAATTTTATTTCTTTATGAATATTAAGTTGTATTAGAAAAATCTTGGTGAAACATTAATATTCTAACTTCAATTTAGTATAATTTTCATGTGATTTTAGTGTTACGAAATTTTTATTCAAATGGTTTAAGTATTATACTCATGGAAATCTTCACTTGATAACTCATACTCATATTATTCTTATGTCTTTCTAGCATGTATGTTCGTTACCCTCGTCTCTTTGCAAGAAACTTAGCCACAAGTTGACAACGCATATCACTAAGCAACTGACCTCTATGCTCTTGGGAATGGTGGCTGAAATGGACCAAACCATTTTTTCCAGTTCAAACTCAACCACTTTGGGTTAGAGCTCCAACTCTAGTCGCCATAAGACTTCCATCGATGCGAAGCCTCCTAAGTTCGCTGGCTCTAAAGGTGCTATTTCCATACGATAATATTACCAAAGTATGGAATGTACTTTCATCCATATCGAATGTTTTTAGGACAAGAAGACACGATTTGCTTCAAGTGTCTTTGAAAAAAGAGCCCTAACTTGGTGGGTGCAAGAAAAATCCACTCATGGTACTGACGTAGCCATGGCTTTTCCATGGGAAGAACTTAAGAAAATAATGACTACAGAGTTATGTCCACCGAACAAATTCATGAATCTTGAGGTGGAATTCTGGAATCTTAATCAAGAGGGTGGTGATAAATTTCTCTACACTGCTCGCTTCAACTATCTTAGCATCTTGGTACCACATATTGTCACTCCTCTATCTCGTGGGATTAGCAAGTATATTCGGGATTTGCCAAGGCAAGTACAAGAATCAGTCCAAAGTAATGCTCCCAAATCTCTTTGCGATGCTATTGTCCTTGTTGCATCCTTGTCTGAAAACCATGTCAAGGTAGAAACTTACAAAGGCGGCAAGAAAGCTTTTTAGAGGCCGAACCTTCCAAAGAGGTCAAGGCCGAATCAACACCCAAACCAAACTGTCACAATAACAACAACTTCTAGAAATGAAAAAAAAAATCTATGCCTTAACCCAGAAAAACCCACCTCAACCTCAATACCAATAACCCCAAACCCAAAACCTTCAAGCTCCACCCCAAAGAAACCTTACCACGGTCCTCACTCTTTTTGCCAGTTTTTCCAATGACACAATCAACTCGGCACCCCTAACCGAAAATTCACCCATTATGGCCATTTCAGACTCCTGCTAGGCGCATGTTTTGATCTCATGTGTACCCAACCAACCCTCACCAAACCACACTGTACTCCCCACACCTTCAACCAAAATCTTGTTTTAACATAAACTCAACCTATCACTCAAGCTTACCCCACCCCTCGAGCATGTTTCAGTTGTTGAGATCCCAGTCATTTCCGCAACGCGTGTCCTTGACTCGCATATCAAGTCAAATGCTCTCTCTGCCTATGTACCCTGCATAAGCCTCAGGTTCAGACTTTTCAACCCCCGGCTCCGCAAGTTATGGCAAACAAGTTGTTCAACCGGTTCAAGCTAATCATGCCTCAAATTCTCAAGCTACACCAGCCTTCCCCAATGCTCGCGGAAGAGCATTTGTGATCAATGAAAATCAAGCTCTACATAACAACGATGTGGTGAATGGTACGTTCTTGGTTAATAACCTTTATGCATCAATTTTGGTTGATATCGATGCCAATATGAGTTTTGTGTCATTGATATTGAGCCTATGATTTCATTGTCTCGTTTTATACTTAAACAGTCTTTGACGGTTGAAGTCGCGAATTGTAAAACTATGTCGATTAATTCAGTGATTCATGGTTGTACCCTAAATCTTAGCGATTATGATTTTTCTATCAATCTCATTCCTATGTAACTCAGAACTTTTGGTATCATAGTATTCATGGATTGGTTAACTCAACACAGTGCCGAAATTGCGTTTTTTGAAAAGTACATTCGGATTCCACTTGATAACAATCGGATTTTGTGTATTTTCGGAGAAAAGCCTTCTAAAGGGCTTTAGCTAATGTCATGTACCCAAGCCCAAAAATTTTTATGCAACAAGTATGTGCCTTCCTTGCAAATGTTATGGAAAAGAAACAATAAAAGATATCCCGGTGGCTCGTGATTTTCTCAAAGTTTTTCTTGACATCGTTTTTAGATTACCTCCTACTCGCGAGGTGGAGTTTCGTATTGATCTCGTGCCTGGTGCGAATCCCGTCGCCAAAGCTTCTTAACATCTCGCACCTTCGGTAATGCAAGAACTGGCGAGTCAAATCCAAGAACCCTCCAGCAAGGGTTTCATTTGCCCAAGTTCATCACCTTGGGTCGCACCTATTCTTTTCTTTAAAAATAAGGATGGTACCTCACGATTAAGAACTATGACCCTTTTCCTAGAATTGATGAACTTTTCGATAAACTTTTAGGCGCATCTTGTTTTTCCAAATTCAACCTTCATTCAGGTTATCATCAGCTGTGCATCCATGAGGATGCTTTCATAAAACCTCTCTGCAAACTCGTTACAGTCATTACGAATTTATACTTATGTCTTCGTCTTGACCAAGCACCTACAGTATTTATGGACTTTATGAACCACATAGGCAAGCCTTATATTGATAAATCCATGATCGTATTCATCAAAGATATCCTCATTTAAGTTTAGAATGAGAAACATTTGCATGATATCCTTGATTTATTGTAGAATGAACAACTTTTCGCTAATTTTTCCAAGTGCTAATATTGGTTAAACGAAGTGAAATTCCTTGGTCACATCGTCACCGAAAAGGGAATTCATATCGACCCCACTAAAATCAAAGTTGTTAAAAACTGGAAGACTCGGCCTTTACCCACTGAAGTTCAATATTTTCTTGGTCTTTGTAGTTATTATCGCCGTTTGACCCTAAAATTTTCCAAGATTGCTCTACCCCTGACCGCTTTAACACATAAGGGTAAAACTAATGAGTGGGGGGCTAAGCAAGATGAAACTTTTCAAACCTTAATGCATATGCTTTGAAATGCTCGTATCCTAGCCCTTTCTAAAGGAAAAGAAGATATTGTTGTCTATTGTGGTAACTCAAATCAAGGACTTGGTTGCGTTCTTAAGCAACGAGGCAATGATATTGCCTATGAGTCATGACAAATTAAGGTTCATGAAAAGAATTATACAACACACGACCTCGACCTCAGTGTTGTGTATTCACGTTGAAAATTTGGAGGCACTATTTGTACGAAACGAAATGTGTAGTATTCACCGATCACAAAGAGCCAAAAACATATTTTTGACCAAAAAGATCTAAACATGAGGCAACGATGATGGACCGAATTCCTAGCGACTAATAATGTGAAATACATTACCATCCTGATAAAGAAAACGTATTAGCTGATGCCCTTAGTCGCAAAACCCATAGCAAATTCATTCTTTTCTAAAGTGTAGTGATTCAAACCGATCTCCAGCTCTATTTGTTTGAAGCCCAACACATCTCCATCACCGAAGGAAATATGTACGATGAGATTTTGTGTGGTGCTAAACTCCAACTCAAAATCAAGCGTGATGGGTTGCTCTATTTTCTTAATCGATTATGGGTCCCAAATCGTGAAAAACTTCCCACAATAATGGACGAAGCTCACAAGACAAAATATTCTATCCACCCCTGTGCGGATAAAATGAATTTCGACCTTCTAACTACTTTCTTGTGGCCCAACATAAAGATATATACTTCCATTTATGTTGGGAAATGTCTAACATTTGCTAAGGTAAAAGCCGAGCATTAAAAACCAGCTGGTTTGCTCGTGAAATCTTTAATTCCAGTTTGGAAGTTGGAGAACATTACGACAGACTTCGTCACAAAACATCCAACCACTAAATGACAGCAGGATAGCATATAAGTAATTGTCGACGGATTGACCAAAATCAACTCATTTCATTCCCATTCGGGAAAAGCATCCTGCTGACCAACTTACTCAGATTTATGTTAATGAGATCATTTGTCGCCGTGGTATACCATTGAGTATTATATCTAACTGTGATGGTCGTTTCATGTCTAATTTTTAGGAAAAAACCCTTCAAACTAATTTGGGAATCCGTCTAGATCTTAGTACCGCTTATCATCTTCAAACGGATGGTCAGTCTGTTTGAACTTGAGGATACGCTAAGAACTTGTGTGCTTGACTTTGGTGGTAATTGGGATACACATCTTAAGTTGGTTGAGTTTTCATACAATAATAATTATCATTCAAGCATCAAAAAGGCTTCATTTGAAACACTCTACAACCATCAATATTGTTCTCCTCTTTGTTGGAATGAGATCGGTGAAGCCCAACTCATCGGACCCGAGATGCTACAAGATACCACCAACATAATTGCGTAAATTCGTAATAATCTGCTCGCTGCTAGAAGTCTCCAAAAGTCTTACGCTGATAAGTGACGAAGACCCTTGGAATTCGAAGTCGGAGACCTTATTCTTCTCAAGTTTCACCTTGGAAAGGAGTACCCCACTTTGGTATGAATGGTAAACTAGCACCCTGTTTTATTGGTCTGTTTAAGATTCTTTATCGGATCGAAGATGTCGCCTATTGACTCAAGCTTCCTCAAGAGCTTCAAGGCATCCATCCCGTGTTCCATGTCTCAAATCTTCGAAAATTTTTAGCCGACGAAAATCTTAATATCCCCCTTGATGAAGTGTGTATCGATAAAAAAAATGCACTTGAGAGATTGTGGATATAATGATCAAAAGGGTAAGGGTACCAAGTGCGATGCAGAATTCACTTGGGAACGTGAAGACAAAATGAAGTCTAAATACCCGCATCTCTTTTCCATAGATGCTAACTATAACACCCCGGCTAAAGCGGGAACACCTGAGTGTGACATACAGATTGCCCAAAACACATGTGACACTAACATGTGACAATATTCTTATTAATTGATTTAATCTTCAAATACACAAATTCAAAAGTAAAAAAAAAAAATACATGAAAAGTAAAAATAATGAAACAACTTGTTTATTTATTTAAATATCCTAAATTCTAATGTCTTCGCCATTTCATCCTCTAATAATTGTACATGCAGCACACATATAAAATAAAGTCAATTAATTGAATAGTTGGTGAGTTTATACAAGTTTTGATATAAATACGTAGAAACCATACAATTCCATGAATAAGCGTAATCGAGCAATTAAAGTCCTTTACGTTTGGTAACAACCAACATACTCGGATAATCGCGGCCCTTTTCCACTCTTAACAACATGGTCCTGAGTGCAAAGGGGGCATATGAGCATACTTATTGAAGAAATCATGAGCAGGTAATCTTTGACAAATCCATGATAACGAACTGTAGTTTGAATATATGAAGTGAAGTAAAACTAAGTATATTGCTAGGGTATGTATGCTACCCCAAAAGTAAAAGCATAAAAAGAGGTGTGAGAAACTCACCTTGAAATTGAAGCTAAACTTGAAATAAAATCGAAAGGGAGTTAACGAAATCGAAGCGATCGAACGTCACAAACTATAATTGAAAATACAAAAATTAAAGACTATCTATCGGGGTTATAAAAGTTAGAATAATTTAGTTTTTGAGATTATGAATTTCTTTTATTGTATCTTTTATGGAAATTGGCATTATAATACTATTTAAAGTAGTAACGATAATTTTAACGATTTTATTGTGTCAATATTGTTTAGTTAACAAGAGAATTTTAATATTTGTTGAGCACGAATTTTAACGGGAAAATCTTATTTTAGTGTATTACAAAGTTAAAGAAAAATTAAGTAATAATATAATATTAATCGGGTTTTCGGGAAACTTTAATGGAAACAAAAGTTGGGTTTTAAGTGGAAAATGATAAATATGGATTATAACTAATTTTATTTAACTTAAAATGTTATTATTTAATTTATAACTATTTTTAGTATATATGTTTGACTTATACAATAAATAAATGAAAGAAAAGGTTTAAAAAATAAAATACCAAAAAGATATGGCTTGATCCCGATCCAAACCCTGGTCCTTCCGTTTATAAACAAGTGACTAAACCATTTAGACTAGCTTGTTAGTTGGTTTAAGAATAGAAACTAAAATATGTATACAAACATTCAAGTTCATCATCTTCATTCAAAAACCCTAGGTTTTAATTCTGCTAATTCGTTTCATGTTTTCTCAATCTTTGTTAGGGGTTTTGTTAGTTGGCTTAAAATGAATCAAAACCATATATTACTTGATATGGTGCAGGATTAGTGGTGAACGGAGGTTGGCCGGAAAGTGAACTTTGAAGATCAAGACGAGATATTTAGAGAGTATATTAGTGTGAATTGATGATTGGTACTTAAATTTTATATCATGATAGGATATTTAAAGTTTATACGGTGAATATCGGCCTATTTGTTGTCTCTATTGGAGAATATTTCGTTTAATGTTCGTTATTGATGTTTTAAAAATATTCTGGTCGTTTCGCGGATTAATTATACCCGGATTAGTCGTTGTTACTCATTATTATTGTTGAATATTAGTTTGCCGTTATGGACAATAGATATCACGTGCCTTTAATTGGGTCAAAACGTGTGTTAAAAGGGAATTCGGGGTTGCCAGAGTTGCTTCGCGGTCACCAGCGGCGTCCTGGCAGGACAAACGGGGAAGACGGGGAAGGGGGTCTGGGTTTATTTATTAAATAATATAACTTAAATATAATTTACTGTAAGTCCCGAATCTGGATTACTACAATTATGATATCAATAAACCAATACTGGTGCGGAAATCCAATACTCGATGATTCAAGAACACGATGAACACAAACACGTAACACACGAATTGCTTCAAAACACACGTATTATTGATATACGTCAAGTGCTTAAGCACGATTACAACCTCGTCTAGTAAAACACGTAGACGGCCACACAACCAATGAACTAACAACCTTTAACCCTATACAATATATGCTATTTATAGGGAACAAACACACATGCCTAAACCTAAACAAAAGCCCAACGAGATCCCACGGGATCTCGGTTTACATATGTAGCCCAGCCCATATTACAAGCTTAAACCAAACACATATTGACTAAGTACACCCAGTGTAAAATCAATGAAGAAAAAGAAAAACTAAAAACTAAGATAAACTAGCACTTTGCGCGTTGATTCCCCGGAAACGGCGCCATTTTGATCGATGTCGAAAGGTCAATCAAAAATACTTATAAACTACATAAACTAGCTAGGGCAAGTAAGGTGTCGAATCCACAGAGAATCAGTGGAAAGTGCAAGTGGAACTCAATTTCTATTATAAAAATATTTAAAGTGGACAGACGATGTCAAGCGGTTTTGTTGATTAGTTTGTAAACAATAATATAAAAATAACTAAACTCCAGGGTTCAGGTTTTGCAACAAGTTAAGGAATTGATAAACTTCTTTGGACGTTTTTTTATAAAATATGTAAATCAAAAGACTTAACGATTGACTGTGTTGATCGTCAGAACTGAAACCGAACAATTGACACGTCTTAATGAAAATCTAATTGTTTGTTGGTTTTACTGGTTGAAGCACAAAATCAATAATATGGTTAACGGTAAACGGGTCAATGACGAAAGAACTTAATCTTAATTGTTGATGACCACAAATCAATTAACTGACAAACGATTAAGCAATCAATTAAGAAAAACCGTTTAAGCACAAAAGCAAACACAAAGAATTGATTAACCGAATGATTAATCAATTACAAATCCAATGTTAAAGCTTCGAATAACAAAACCTAACATACAACTCAACCCTACACCCAGAGATGGTTATGAAGCCTTTAGCCTTGCATCTTGATCTTCATGCTCTTGATTATGATGTGGAAGAAGGTGTTCATGGATCAATCTTATGATTAGGATGATTGTTGGTGGTGTAAGATAGCCTCCAAGAAGTCCCAAGACTGATTATGAATGAATGGCTTCGACTTTAGGGTTTTTGGGCTTTAGATATAGAAGAAAAACACCCAAAAACAGATTTTCCGTCAGACCATACCGTAAGCTACGGTCTGGCCACTGTAGCTTACGATCAGACCGTAAGCTACGGTCTGCACACTCTGCCTAATGGTCCTGCCAGCTTAAGTCTTGTTTTCTTCAGAGAATCTTCGTTTCAACTCCGTTTTCCTCCTCGTTTGCGGCCACGTCTTCGCATTTCAATTCTCTATCATCTCATAGATCATTACTTTCATTTCCACTCCATCATGAATGCTCCATATTAGTTTTTTAAGCTCTGCACACCTCTAAACACAAACGCACTCAAAGTAATCATGTTCACAATATATAACTTATCAAAACACACGAATTTACATACTTAATACACATATTTTCACCCACACATCATTGGTTAATATCTGGACCAGCATCAAATGTGCTAGTATCTCTCTGTCCTCTATACCAAATATGAACACAATGTTATAAGCTTGGAAGAAAGTCATATCTCCACCCATTACCCAGCGGTTGCATAGAGAATATAACAAAGGGTTTTGCTGTGTCTCAGGTTAGGGTGTGGAAGCGGATTTATTTAGTAGCTTATGGTAGATGAAACCCAATTTATTCAAACAAACAAAAAACTCACTGACGATTATTTACAAACGAAACTGACTCAAACATTGACTCTTTTTGAGTTTTTCTATGATTTTTCACTTTTTTTTCCTTTTCAATTTTTTTCTTTTTTCACAAATACTAACATCAAAATATACAAACAACTTACTCGAGACATACGTACATTGTGTACTATGCTCGACAAACAACTTATATACAACTCTTGACATACCGAATTTCATCCACATGGTTAAAAATAATAAAAGGCCAAGGCAAACACGACTTGTAATGTGGTTTTAAACAAACGAAAGGAAAAAGGCACAAACTTGGCTCCTAGGGGATAATGTGGGGTAGGGAGTATTATTTTATTTTTCATGTAAAGGCCATTATATGTGGATTTCTACAGTCCTATTTCTCCATACAGGTGGTGCTATAAAGATCTCGAAATGCATAAGACAACCAAGTTCTATATGTCATGGATATACTGGTTACTCTATATAATGGCACTCGTATGACATGTGTATATACTATATATTATATGTGTACGATCTATAAAGAAAATCTCACACACGCACGGGAGGAATTAGGCTGCCGATATGAAACATGTGTACCCATACCCATGACTCGTTATCCCCATCTAAACGGTCCATTTTAATTTTCCTTATTAAAAAAATTTGAATGGGAACACCTTCGAGAAGCTTAAAAACTGACCTTGAGGAAAGACCTCTACTTGGCATTAATAATAACAATTAATTATTTACAATTCCGGCTTTTAAGCACAATCAAGGCACTCTGACGCAAAAAAAAATAATTTTACCACCATCCCCACACTTGAGGTTGTCATTGTCCTCAATGTTAAAATTTTAGCAATAAAATATATATTATTGAGAACGGGGTTAAAATTGACTGATTATAAATAATAAAACCGGGTTTAATGTGATGGTGCTAATACTTTATACAATATAGACAATTACACTTTTAAAAATAAAAATAATAAAACAAAAATAATTATGAAAACAAATCACCTGATTAGAAAAATAAGCCACTCAAATATACTCATGTTTGCTCTCAACGAACCCGGCTCCTCAATTCACTCAACAAAATCTGCAAACTCTCACATGTGTAGAAGCATGCGTCACACTGTTAGGATATGTCTTTTATACCATTTGCAAAACCGTTAATTTTAATTACCAAGCTAAGTTAAATAAACTTCGTAATAAAATTTGTTAAACTAGTAGAATTGTTAAAAGACCTAACTCACTTTCGTAGGAATCAGGATTGCATTTAGCATATGCAACAAGCCCTTTAAACCCCCCGGTAGCCCGGGTGGACGAGTGAGGTCTCGTGAAGGTTTATAGAGAACCACACCCACAAAATTCAAATACAACAAAAATATATACGTACCTGAATCAACCGTAGCAAAAGGAACATGAAAGCACGTCGGATATCCGAAACCACGTAACTTAAAATTCTTTCACAGAAACACTATAAAACTCCGACTTTTCCGTGTGGCATCCCCACAATGGACTTTTGCTACAACGGTACTCTTGAAATAAAACGGTTAAACGAACTAATAAAATAAAATACAAACAAAAACTAAAATCTGGGTTGCCTCCCGATCAGCGCTAAGTTTTTGTTAAGGTCCTCAGCCAGACCGTTACCTGATTTGGCAGTTATAGTGGTCTAATGGAACATTTACCTACCTAATTTCCCATGTATGCTCGGTAGTTAGGTTGCCTCAACTCTGTTTCTTCTTTCACGTTATCAAGTCTAATGAAAAAACGTGTGCCGGTGTGAATGCACATTTACCTTCAATGTTTCCTAGATATGCCTGGTAGTTCACACATCAAGGTTGCACCCTCTTTCTTGAGATTAAAACACTAGGATTCGATCGTGGTCGAACTGAACATTTTCCCACCGAATTCCCCGTGTATGCTCGGTAGTTGAGGTGTTGTGCCCATACCTTCTTCCTCATGGTTGTCGTGTCAGTAGAACCCACATAACCCCACTTCTTACCATTTTTCACACTATTCTTCCCCTTCACAATCTTTTTATTCGAGTTCAAATCATCGTCCCCAACTTTATCAATATGAATAATGTGTAATGGAGGATTATCGGGATAAGCTGAAACTATCTTAATCTCTATTTATTCTACTAATATATCTTCATTCGGGACTAGGCATTCAGTTCTAAGCTCCAACAAGTCTGGATCATCTCATTCAACTTCATCATCAGCAACTATAAACGATGCATTCGATGGCACTTCAGTAACCGGAGGAATTGGTGCGGTATTAATCTCCACAACCACATCCTCAACTTCATTATCTGATTGATCAAGATCCTCCTCTTCCATGTCTCGCTTAATTTGGGCTAAATCATCAATTAGATGGCTCATCGACTTATTATGAAAAACATTAGCCTTTTCGTGAACTTCCATCCTCCGACTGAGGTCTTTTAACAGTGTCATCTGATTGTTCAACAATGTTAATACTTCCGAATCTTGAAATGAATTTTGACCTTGAACTGCTTCCTGACCTTGACCTTGTTGATAGCCCTTTTGATACCCCTTATTATATCCCCCAGGAATCTCTCTCTGATTGTACACAACTTGATTATAATAGTGAGGGGCTTCTTCGTATGTCGGTTGAAGGTATTCATATTAATAGTATCCCTCATCCTCTTGATAATTTACAAATCTTAGCGTCCCGGGCCCATCACTATCAAACTCAGAATCATCCTCAAACTGGTAACCATTAATTCTCTTCTCAAATTGATAACTGCTTTGATAAAACTTTTCTTGGTTACCTGATGTTGACCCAAAAGACCTAGTAATCAGATTGAGGCGATGAATAATTATGGTATTGCCAGTTGCGAACATGCTGGTTGATGCTCCTTTGGTTATTTAACTCGTAGAAGCCTTGAGATTTTGCTGAAGGTGGGACATGATATGAATGTGTATGGTATGACTCATCGTCCTCCATGGCCTTATATCTTTCATGTGGGTCATAGAACCAACTCCACGTCATCCTGAGTTACCTACACACATAAGACACAGATACCAAGCGTAAAACTGACAAAAATAAAGTAAAACTAAAAGTAAGCAAAACACTAAACTAGCACTTTGCGTGTTGATTCACCGGAAACGGCGCTATTTTGATCGATATCGCAAGGTCAATAAAAAACACTGATAAAATACCTTTACTAGATAGGGAAAGTAAGGTGTTGAATCCACAGGGAATAAGTGGAAAGTGTAAGTGAAACTCAAATTTTATTATAAAAATAATTAAAGTGGACAGACGATATCAAGCAGTTTAGTTGAGTAGTTTGTAAACAATGATATGAAAATAACCAAACTCTAGGGTTCGGGTTTCAAAGCAGTTTAGGGAATTGATAAACTTCTTTGGATGGTTTCTTATAAAATATGTAAATAAAAACACTTAACGATTGATTGTGTTAATCGTCAGAACTGAATCCGAACAATTGACACGGCTTAATGAAATTCTAGTTGATTAATGGTTTTTCTTGTTGAAACACAAAATCAATAATATGGTTAACGATAAACGGGTCAAAGACGAAAGAACTTAATCTTAATTGTTGATGACCACAAATCAATTAACTAACAAAAGATTAAGCAATCAATTAATAAAAATTGTTTAAGCACAAAAGAAAACACAAAGAATTTATCAACCGAATGATTAACCAAATCCAAATCCAAAGTTAAAGTATCGAATATCAAAACTTAACATGCAACTCAACCCTACACCCGGAGATGGTTATGAAGCCTTTAGCCTTGCATCTCGATCTTCATGCTCTTGATTATGACGTTGAAGAAGGAGTTCATGGATCAATCGTGTGATTAGGATGTGTGTTGGTGGCGTGAGATGGCCTCCAAGAAGTCCCAAAACTGATGGTTAATTAATAATATCGACCTTAGGGTTTTATCTCTTTAAATATTGAAGAAAAATACCTAAAACCCATTTTCCGTCAGACCCGGCAGTAAGCTACGGCCGGGCCACCGTAAGCTACTGGCTGGCCGTAGCTTACTGGCTCTCGTCACTGCCATACGGCGGCTATAGCAACAAAACACCGTTTTCTTAATAAAATCTTCATTTCAACTCTGTTTTCGTCCCCGTTTGTCGTATTTCAATTATCTATCATATCATACATCATTACTTTCATTTCCACTCCATAATGAATGCTCCAAATAGTCTCCTTTAAGCTCTTTTAAGCTCCGATCACCTGTAAACATAAAACCAATCAAATTACTTGTGTTCGATACATATAAACAAGTAAAACACACAATATAAAACACTTAAAGTACGTTATTCATCCTTACATCACTGAACATTATGTCAAAGTATCTCCTAAGTGCCAAACCATGTACTAACCATCCGAAAAGTCATATAGTGCAAAAATGATAAAACTGACCACAAAGCATGGCAACAATTTTGAATTTACATGACAAATGTTAACCTAACAAAATCTATTTTCTATCACATCAAATCACATAGTTTAATTATGAAAACTTTACTACAGTAAAATACAAGTATTAGGTTTACCATGCTATTTTATTGTATTTTTCCTATGTACACGAAAAACATAACAACTCATACAAGACAACAATGTACGTGCAACTATTTCGGAGCGCAACATAAAGTATAAATCGTCTAATATTCTATACTAAACAAAATAGTGCAAAGACAAATGAGTTAAAATCCTAACTGAATCTATGATCTTTCATAAGTGGAATCAACCCGATTGCTTTTGTCAAACCCAAGATATGTAACTTAGATTCAAGACCATAATACAACTTTTCACAACAACCTAGATATGTAAAGTTGTATAATTATAAATACTATGAAATCTAAATTCATACATTTTGATGCTTAGTTTTCTGGAAACTATACTCAAGGTAGTAAATCATAAAATCAATAACCACTCAAAAACACACGTTAAAATCCGTTTACAACACCAACAATAAAGATATATGAATCTGCCAAGAAACTAATTTCATCTATATCTCATGCAAATTATGTTTCTGACATGCTTATGATTCTAATTAAGAGATATGTGTGTGTAATGTTTAGAGAGGGAACAAAAGAATGTGTGTGTGCTTGTGTTTATGTTATGGAGGCCGGCCACAAGGAGATGAGAAAGAGAAGAAAAATGCCAACCAAAAGCCTTGTAACCATTCCTCATAACTCTTGTTAGAATGACTTAATTGATTTATGCATTATTGCTCTATTAATCACCACTTTTAATTAACCTAATATTATTAACTTATGATTACATGAATTAATAAAATACGTAACATGTAACATTCATATAATTTTATTTTCTTAGACATAACATAACATAGATATGTAACACATTAGGTCATGTAGCATGTAACATCTTATACATGTACCATATGTAACAAGTAACATATATTACCTATATATTTCAATGCATTTCATTTTTATTATTTTTAGTTGGTCATATTTATTAGACCACCAACATTTTTGGACGGACTCACGTGACATGTATGTACGTTATCAAATGGAGTTAATGAAACTAACCAAGTTTAGTTAACGGAGTTAACCTAAAAATGCCGGGTTTCACAAGTAAGCTAGGACCACCGTAGTTACAAACTTCATACATCTGAACCACCTTTGTAATGAGTTTATAAGTATCAGGAGCAAGTTTGTGATTATATAAATTTGAAGATCAAGCGTGCAATATCTGCAAACCACATGGAACAACCATTCAGTTAAGTATGTACTTATTTTTATATAACATGAAACCACTCCTAACACTCAAGTAAGTCTTTCTAAAACATGATATCAACTGTTTATAGATATTTTAACACTACATACCTGAATCACTTACTTAAAGACATTATTTAGAAGAAAGCACATATTAAAAAAACTCATTTAAGTCAAGCTTCAAACTTAAGTTTTTAAGATACCAATCATGTCTTAATAATTATTCTCATGTTATTGGATAAAAAGACCACCTAGTCATCCTTGAAAGAATATTGTAAAATTTTATAGAATTTAACTTAGATACTGTGGTATCATGTTTGACCAAGAAAGTATATTACAATCGCATGGTTAGAAGGTGGTAGAAAGAGATGATATGATGGTGGGGTGTCATCAATGGTCTATATAATTGATATCCATATTTTGATAGGCCCTCTTTTTCACCTTTTGCTTTTCGCTCTTCTTCCTTCCCTCCCTCCCTCCCTTATCTTTCTTTATTTTCCCTCCAACCTGGATTTCTGTCCCAATTGTCTCCTTCCTCATCACTTTCTTTACAACTAAACCCTACTTACCTTCCTACTCTTCAAAATATTCAGTTTCAACTAAAAAAGATGAGTCCGGCGGCAGCGACACCCACTACTAACTACACAGCCGGCCAGTTCGGTGACACAACTTACACTAAAGTTTTTGTTGGTGGGTTGGCTTGGGAAACCCAAAAGGATACCATGAAAACGTACTTTGAGCAGTTTGGTGAGATCTTGGAAGCTGCTGTCATCACTGATAAGATCACAGGCCGATCTAAAGGCTATGGCTTTGTAAGTAATTTGTACTTTTCTTTCTTCTTATTTTCTCCATCATTTGGATAGAGGTCCTGCTAATAGTCTTACTATTTGCGTGATTTTTACTGGGTATGATTGTATTGTTGTTGTTTGTTCATATTTTCAGCTAGATCCTAAAGGAAATGAAGGGTTTCATTATTATTTGTAATGGGTTTTCCTAATATTGGTATCTTGAACATGAAGTCAATTAGGTTATGTATCATGTGATGTGTTTCATACCAACTTCTGGCCATAAATGCAGGTGACTTTCCGGGAAGCTGACGCCGCAATGAGGGCTTGTGTTGATGCGGCTCCGGTGATTGATGGTCGGAGGGCCAATTGCAATCTTGCTTCTTTGGGTGTTCAAAGATCCAAACCCTCAACCCCTAATAAACTAGGTATCCATCAGTTCTTTCATTGAAATTATGATATCAGGATTGTTAGTTAATTAGAGTTAACATTTGGAATCCATCATTTAATGAATTGTTAGTACGAATTTATGATTGTATAAACAATCATAGCGAGCAATTCGATTAGTCAGTGCCGTAGTTTTAGCGTGTAAAGATAGTATAGTTATAAGTTAATAAGGTGAATATCCTTAATTATCGAACAAGTCTAGGAAAGAAGTTGAGGTTTTTGATTAAAGCGAATCAATGAATATTACTTATTGAGGTAGGGTTTTCACTTTTATAAAGAATTTTATGAATGCAATGCTTTAATTACAACCATAAATCATGGGTACATAATATGTATGTGTGTTTCTTCTAAAAGCTAAAAATAAAATTAATAATGATACAAGAATAAAAGCATGACAGGTCATGTATGTTCAACTTGATGAGTTGATGGTTACTATATTTACATCATTTTTGTTTTCTATACTTAATTTGTTAAACATTGTCACATTGATAACTTAAATGGTTACTTTAGCACTAGCTTCATATATATTAAAATAAATATATCTTGTAACTTTCTTTGGGTTGGAAAAGTCTTTGCTTGCAAGCCAATTTAGCTATAGGTCAATTAAAAGCTGAACAATTTTACGAAGTAAAGTATAACTACGAGATAGTGCTACTACCAAGTTTCAAACATCATGTGTGTGTACATATATATATCCTAGTAGTTATATGCATAAAATAATAATGTAGGTGGAAGAAGGACCATTAAGGTAATGGGTGGTTATGGAGGAGGGTATTATAATCATAACCATCATCAAGCTGGTGTTGCAGGTGGAATGGGAACAACAACTTTCCCTGCTGCTACAGCCTTCCCACATTATGCTATCCACCAAGGCATCCCATTTCCTGCAACTAATCTTTATGGGTTAGTCTCTCCCTCTCTCCCTGAATATATATACATACACCACAATATCACATCCATGAAAAAGCTTCATTGTATCATAAATAATGAGACTGTATAATATACAACCAAATTACCAATAGAAGAGTATATATGTTTCTCTACAAAGTATTACAATATTCATTGTTAATTTTGTATCTTCAAAACATTTTTATGTGAAGGAACATATAAAAGCATAGCGATATCAAAGAGTAGTCTAACTTGATCGTTTATAAGCTTTTTGTAATAAATAATATTTACAAATAACCCTACTTATAAAACTACTAATCATTAATCACTAACAATCCTTATTAAACTGAACAAAAAAGAAACTTTACTCAAAAGCTCCTAAGTTTTGCAAGTGCAACAAAATACCCTTTGTAGCTAGTAACACAAGATTACTCAACAACATAATCTCAATTGTCCGGTTTAAAAAATGTATCCGCTCCACAAATACATACATGTGTATGTATATACATTTTGACAAATCACTAAGCACCCTATATAATGATATATGCATATGTAGAAATAGGTGGGTTCTGTACAAAACACTGTGTATTGCGATAACAGGTTTAATAAAACTACATATATAATTTATTCATATATTTTCTTTTATAACTATAGATGAATAAATATTGTATTTATAGCATTTCTTAGATATTAAAAATTTAAGACTGAAGATATATATTCAGTCTTAAATTTTTAATATCTAAGAAATGCTATAAATACAATATTTATTCATATATAGTTTTAAAAAAAATATATGAATAAATTTTTTTACAAATATAACGTATGTTTAAGTTATGAAAAGTTTTAACAAATTTTAATTATGTTAACAAACCAGGTTGTAGCTTTTATTGTAAATGACGTATACATTTGCACAATTATACATGAGATGTATAAAACTTTTAAAATATAAATTATCAATAAAAAGAATAACACTAATTAAGTTTTTTTTTTCCCTAACAATAAGTTACCATAAAAAGTTGCAGAGAAAAAATAATTACAAATTTATAGTAGGGACAAATCTAAAGTCTATTAAAAAACCTAAAACTCACAATTGGGAAAGTAGTACCCTACCCGTTAATGACTGGTTGAAGCATGTGGGCAGTGCCAACTCAATGGGAAAAAAATATCATTAAACAAATCAAAAGCATCTTTGTGTATTCAGGCGTGCTCTACTATCCGCATGCATCATCATGATTAATAATATATAATTTTTTTTTAACTCTGACTATAATCAAACTAACCTGCAAACTGCACATGAGTGGTACTGTAGTACTTCCAGTTCTGCAGGCATATGCCAGTTACTATTATCTGTTATTTACCAACTTTTTGTTAAAATTATTCACCACGCAGCCCATGCATGCATTTATAGTAACAGTGCTTGTTATGCATGTTAGGTTTTATCTCTAATTATTTGTCCAATTTGGCAGATACTCAACTTATTCTCCAGATTACGCCTACCCAACGGTAAGTTTGTTGTGTCCCATGTTCGCTTTAAAAACGTTGTGTTGATATTAATGTTTAATTTGAATGACAATTTTATGATATTTGTATTCAGAGTTACTATAATGTGTATGGAGGTACAAATGGGCAGTATCCATTTTATGGAGCAAGTGTGAGCGCAGCTAGTGGTGGTATGATTACAGCTGCGGGTGTAACTACAGCTACGGCCACCTTCTACCCGTATCTGAATCTGGCAGAAGGCGGCCATGGAGGCTATGCTACTGGTCAGAGCTATGGTGTGTACCCACACCATCTCTACCAGTATTCGGCTGTGAATTCTTCCGTGGGGTACCCGCAGTATGATACCCCAATCTCCCTCGCCACCTCTTCACCATTGCAACCTGCAGGTTTAATTTGCATTATAATGTTGCTTATTAAGTATGGGGATGTTTGGGGTTCCTTATTTTGCCATTTTATAACTTTTGATTAAGTTAATAAGTTACAAAAGTGTAACTTATGGTAATTTTTTCTCTCACAATATAAGCAATACCAAACATCTTATTGCTTTTTAAAAAGTTTATAAGTCACACAGCAACGATTGAACTGATTATACACGTCTTTCGACTTATTTAGGCGCTAAAAGTGTAGAAAGTTACCAAGTATTCAATTTATTCTTGCATGCAAAGAAAAATGCAACAATGTTAGTATATAACTAATCATATATCTTTTGAAAAACCACTTAATCCTTTAACCAAAACAAAAAAAGTTAGGCTAAATGTACCTGCCTCATTTCTTTTTATTTGGTGAACTCTTCATTTCAACTCGTCAAATCAGTAATATTCTTTTCGTTTCATATAAGACTATAAAAGAACAAAAAAATTCCCTTAATTTGATGTTTTAGGGAGGCAATAATGAAATTTAGAAAAGGTACGTTTAGCCAACCCAAAAATAACATTCTTATAGAGTATGGAACAAGTATGAATAATCTAATGATTTGGTGTAGTGTGACATGATACAAAATATTAGAAAGAAAACATTATGGGCTAATCGCAAGTTACTAACATTTTTGACAGTTTGTTTTGCTGTGCCACAGGCATAAGCACGGTTCTACAATCACCCGCTACTCATCATTATGAGATTCAAGAATTGCATTTATCGAGGATTTGCTTTCCATTCTCAGAATCTTTTTCGTTAAGAAAACAAAACCGACCTTTGACCCAACCATGGTTATCACTTTCATTCTCTCTCTTTCATGGAGCCCTTGATAAGTTTAATCAAGGCCATCCAAGGCATGGAAACAAACCCTCCATAGGGGTTACCATCATCATTTGAAGGCCATTTTTCTATCTTTTATTGAAAGGGCAGGGTCCCCTACAAACATATGCATGTGGTCTCACCATCTTATGGCTTTAAAAAATAATGCTTTATAAGTTGGAGAAAATTTATACCAGTTTTTGGCTTATGGAAATTGCCAAGAGGAAAAACATAACACATCATAATTTTCAACTCATTTTCTTTTTAATTAAGAGAAAATGTCAATGCTTCAAGTTTCAATGTTTTTAAGAAAGATGTCTTTTTATATGTATACATTTAGTTTAATCATGGGCATTGGAATGTGCCCTAAGTTTTTGTTTTTAAACTCGAACCCTGGTCTTAGATTTTAAAAAAAACTTGGCTAGAATGTTTTAGTTAAAACTAGTGTGCTTTTCCACCAAATTTTGTTTTCACAAAAACATCATATGTTTTTAAGGCTAAGAACATCTGACGTTTCTTTCTTTTTTTTTTTTCAATTGTAAATTTACTTTGGCTAAACAAAGGGAGTTTATTCATGTTACTGAATAACATTAAGGCATATTAGTAGTGCATTTAGGTTATCAAGTTTATGTCAACTCTTTAGCTAGGTATAGTGAACTCCGTTAAAGGAAACAGAGCTCCAATGCATAAGATAGTAAACCGAATGAGATATTTTCAATCTTTCGACTTATGGTCTTTGACACATAACCATGGTTAGGACTCAGGTCAATGTTCTCCCTCTCTCATCTTTCTGTCTTGTCTCAGTTGACTACGTTGAGACAAAATTTGGAACCTATTATAATATGTAATCATGATTCAAGATTTGAACTTGGGATTGTAACTAGGAATTAATGTTGCTTAATACAAGACTCATTCTCAATCAATGGTGATTGAGATTAGCCTCTACTTACTCCTATTTTCATTTAGAGATTTGTTAAATCATCTATACGTACCTTGCTAATCCTCTATTAAGACCATTTCAAAATTGATAACTCACACATTTATTATATAAATAGTTTATACATATATATGTGCCTAAGCAAGTCCACAAGTCTACATACTACTTTAGGATGAAAAATATATAATTCCTAATCATCTTCTTAGTCATCTTTCTAATGCAAATAAAAAAACTAAACTACGTAACTTTAATTTTGACAAGAGTTTCAAATACCATAAAAGGCCAACCTACTTTTCTTTTTGGCCCAGTAAAAGTTTTTTTCCAAAAGAGTGTTGATGGGAAAAATATTTACCAATTTGGTGTTAATTCAAAACTATTTACCAAAAGAGTGTTCTTATTTAATTTTTTGTTTCTCACTCCTAATCTTACTAGATAACTTGTATTTTTATAGTTAACACCATTAAACCTTTTTTTTAATTACTCAACCAAATGTCAATGTTACATGAATAATAAAAAAATAGGATGGGTAAAATTAATCAGATGTTTTTATATATTTGGTCAATCAAAATGTGTACATAACAATATTTATGGATTTGAAAAAAAAAATACAAACTTCAGCTATGTAAAAATCTAAGCATAAAATAAATGATTACCTACTAAACCGTAAAAAATGAGAACCTTTTTTTTATTTTTCAAAAAGCTCACTAATGATTAAGAAAATTTTGTATACATTTTCTTTCAGTAAGTTTATTTTAATCAAGATGTGATTTTCAAATCATTTTCCACACATAAATAAAATATATAATTCAAGTTTATTTATAAAAATATAGAATTAAACAAAATGAATTGGCGTAACACAATTATGTTAGTTGAAAATTTGTTGTAGCATAATTACACATTAATTCACATAATTATGAAAATGGCACCGTGTCAGTTTTTTCTTCACTTCGTATTGTGTGTGAAAAAGATATAAAAAATGCATCTTGATATTTAAAAAAAAGGTTTATCAAAACAAAATGTATATAAAAAAAAGTTTATTCATTGAATTAGTGGACGTTTTTGAAAAAAAAAATCATTTTTTTTATGTTTTGCTAGGAAATCTGCTTGCCTAATTATTTTGTCTTATTTTTTTCTTTTAAATCTTTACATAGCTTGAGAGAAGTTCGTATTTTCTTCGGATCCACAAATATTATTATGGACACATTTTGATTGACCAAATATATAAAAACATCTTATTTATTTTACCCATCCTATTTTTTTATTATTCATGTAACATTCACATTTGGTTGAGAGTAATTGAAAAAAAAGGTTTAATAGTGTTAATTATTAAAATACAAGTTATCCAATAAGATTAGGAGTGAGAAACAAAAAATATTTTTTTTTAACGACGAATTTCACACTTAAGTTGACCGCAGCTCCCAAGTCGGAAGCCCCAACCGCCCCACTCGGGCCAAGACTTTATTGTCTTAACCGCGCCCACGTTTGGCATCCGAGTTTGGTTAGGCGTCCCTCAAGAAAATTTCCAGCCACCTGCCACTTGACAGATATTGTACCGTCCACAAGAGCAAGCCCTCGTGAGTAAATACACTGTAATAGAAAACCCGGGACGGCCTCCAGATTCGAACCTGAGACCTCAAGGAGGTTAGGTTCTTATCCTTCATCAGCCTGGTCACTCCACCAAGGTGGAATGGTTAACAAAAAAATATCTAACAACACTCTTTTGGTAAATATTTTTGAATCAACACCAAATAGGTAAATATTTTTCCCACCAACACTCTTTTGGAAAAAAACTCGTAAAATCCCTTAACCTAACTTTTGCATATTAAAGTCTCTTAACTTGTTAAATTTAAACAAAACAAAGAGTTTTTTTTTTAAATGTAAACTTGAAACTGGTTTGTCCGGCTAGTTTCTTTAACTGGACATTTCTAAACATCAAAAAATTGTTGAATTAGATATTTAGAGTTTTCTTTCTCTTTGTCTAAGTCATATACACATATAAATTGGATGTGGCTTAATAGTAGAGCAATCACTTTATTAGTGAGAGGTACGGGGTTTAAACCTTACTATCACCCATTTTTACCGGTTCCTCGTTGTTGTGCCGTTTGGCGGGCATAGGGGTCGGTTTTTATCCGGGGAATCGTTCAATAGGTGGACCGTTAAGGTTAAGGGCTCCGTCCGTCCGGACTCGTAGCCGGCTCAGGCTACCTTTAGCCCATGGAGTCGCGTACGGAGTATCCGACATTACTTACGTGGTCGTTCCAAAAAATAAAAGTCACCTACACCTGGAGTAAAGTAAATGACATATCCATCTATATAGGTGACGGCCTCAAGATATCAAATAACAGAAAACTGAACTGCTATTATTGGATGATTCTTTCTTGATCTTTCTTTTTCTCGAACTCTGACCCGTAAGAAATTGAAAAAACTTAGTTTATGTGGTAAAATTCAAGCATAAATAAACCACAAATTGTAGTTTATATATGTGGTAAATTTCAACCTGAAAAAAGGGAAAATCGTAAAATTTTACCCAAAGAAACCGCAAACCATAGTTTACGCGGGTTGAATTAAGAAACCGCAAACCATAGTTTACGCGGTAAAATTCAACCCGAAAAAACCACAAATCGTAGTTTACAAGGTAAATTTTAACTCGAAAAAATGGCAAATCGTAGTTTACAGGGTAAATTTAACTCGGAAAAACCGTAAATAATAGTTTATGTTGAAAGATTCAACCCGAAAGAAAGTTAAAAAAATTATTGAAGCCTCATCGTAGTTTACAGGGTAAATTTAACTCGGAAAAACCGTAAATAATAGTTTATGTTGAAAGATTCAACCCGAAAGAAAGTTAAAAAAATTATTGAAGCCTCATCAGTTTCTATCTGTTACAAAATCAAAGCAAGAAATCGAAAGCATGTCTTTTTCAAATCGAAAACCAAACGGAAGAAATTAGATGTTCGTTCCATACTTCTATTTGTTAGCCTAATCTTGTAACTTGGGATAAAAAGTGACCGGGCTTAATTTCTAGGGCTTGTTAGAGTCGGTTTTCCTCTAGTTTAATTCAAAGAGGAATGTCTAGTTGACTAAGTTTCAAGGTTTATATAAAGGATCTTTGATGTAATATAAACTATAAAGTGTACATCTTATAGCATCAAATTATCATCATATTTAATTAAAACTCAATGCAAATTCATTGTATTTGACACTTATTCGAGTTATTTGTGAACTTGCATATCAAGGCTCCCGCTCAATGAAGAAATGATGAAAAGATGGCGTTTTGAGGACAAAATCTAAATTATGTCCAGATATGCATAGGGGTGTTATTCGGGTTGTACTTTCGGGTTTCTGGTTTTTCAGGTCGGGTTTGAGAAATTTATTTCAAGTACTCATATCGGACCTAATCTCCCTTGGGTTATTCGGGTTCGGGTTTTATGATTACGGGTTAATCGGGTCTCGAGTGTTTACCTAAAAAAACTACAAAATATATATGTGCAAAAATTCAAGAAAATATACCATCTTCTACTTTTAACATACATAATCAAATAACATAATCCAAAATACACAATTCCTTAACAAGTGACGTACGCCATGTTAAAAGTGATCAACGTAGAAATGTTTTTCTTGCTAAAAATACATATAGTTGTAGGATAACACTTATTTCCTTTTCTATATATAATGTAAATTGAGATATATATATATATATAGGGTACAGTAATTATATATACAAGTAGAGTAATTATATTATTAAATCATAAAGGAATTACATAATTACTCTACTTGGTTATCACGTATAGCACGTTAATTTTATTTGTATTAGATCCAAACCATATATATATACTCTAAAACATGCAATACAACAAAGGCATGACATATAATAATTGAATATAATACTTAGTAAAACCGGTTATCCGGCTTTCCCGAAACCCACAAAAAAGTACTTCGTACTCGACTCATATTAGTTCGGGTTGTATTCGGGTTTGTTAGATTTGGGTTCCGGTTTCATGAGTATGGGTACCTCGGGTTCGAGTTATCAATTATTCTGTTCGGGTTACAGATAAAAATGACAGACCAGAATATGCATGACTATGCCAAGAAGTGGCACGACCATGCCGAGCCAAACAGCCCATGCAAGTGCTAGTGTCGAGCCAAGTGACCCGACACGAACATCCTAGATGCCTGGCACGACCCTGCAATGCCGAGAATCAGGGCTAGTACACGTCGATGCATTGTCTAGTGGCGAATCATGACCGGGCACGATAGTGCGCATCCCCGATACAATCAGATCTTGTAAGACTTAGTGCAACAGACTGTGCCAGGCATGCACGACCATGCCATGTCCTTGCACGGTAGTGCCAAACCACTCATATAAGCTTTTGGTCTGCCTAAAGCATAACATTAACTTACTATATCGGTGCATGACCGTACACTTTATGTGGACAACCATGCACTTCGTCCATATAGCTTTTTATACATTCATTTCACTTCATTTTCAAGTGTGGAGCCTTGGTTATTTTTTCTCACTTAATGCAGAAATTGAAGGTTGTTTTAAAAGGAGTTTAAAGGCTTCCATCATTCACAAGAATCATCATTACAATCTTCAATCTTGCTTTAAAATTGTTTGCAATTACTTGATCTTGAACATGATTTGTATGCTTGTTTTTAGTTTGATTTTAGCTATATCAAGCCCTATGGGCTAAATACTTTTATTACTTAAATCATGTTGAAGCTTTTACTTATGTGATAATTATCTATGCATGATTTTGAAAATTTTGGTGTTCTTCAAGTTTATGATGAGTTCTTGAGTAGAAATTAATGGTTGAGATGCTTGTTATTTTACATAGTCTTGTAAATTTACATAGTCTTGTAAAACATGCAATACAACAAAGGCATGACATATAATAATTTAATATAATACTTAGTAAAACCGGTTATTCGGCTTTCTCGAAACCCACAAAAAAGTACTTCGTACTCGAGTAATATTAGTTCGGGTTGTATTCGGGTTTGTTAGATTTGGGTTCCGGTTTCATGAGTATGGGTAACTCGGGTTCGAGTTATCAATTATTCTGTTCGGGTTTCGGGTTACAGATAAAAATGACAGCCCAGAATATGTACGACTATGCCAAGAAGTGGCACGACCATGCCGAGCCAAACAGCCCATGCAAGTGCTAGTGTCGAGCCAAGTGACCTGACACGAACATCCTAGATGCCTGGCACGACCCTGCAATGCCGAGAATCAGGGCTAGTACACGTCGATGCATTGTCTAGTGGCGAATCATGACCGGGCACGATCGTGCGCATCCCCGATACAATCAGATCTTGTAAGACTTAGTGCAACAGACTGTGCCAGGCATGCACGACCATGCCATGTCCTTGCACGGTAGTGCCAAACCTCTCTAGAAGCTTTTGGTCTGCCTAAAGCATAACATTAACTTACTATATCGGTGCATGACCGTACACTTTATGTGGACAACCATGCACTTCGTCCATATAGCTTTTTATACATTCATTTCACTTCATTTTCAAGTGTGGAGCCTTGGTTATTTTTTCTCACTTAATGCAGAAATTGAAGGTTGTTTTAAAAGGAGTTTAAAGGCTTCCATTATTCACAAGAATCATCATTCCAATCTTCAATCTTGCTTTAAAACTGTTTGCAATTACTTGATCTTGAACATGATTTGTATGCTTGTTTTTAGTTTGATTTTAGCTATATCAAGCCCTATGGGCTAAATACTTTTATTACTTAAATCATGTTGAAGCTTTTACTTATGTGATACTTATCTATGCATGATTTTGAAAATTTTGGTGTTCTTCAAGTTTATGATGAGTTCTTGAGTAGAAATTAATGGTTGAGATGCTTGTTATTTTACATAGTCTTGTAAATTTACATAGTCTTGTAAAACATGCAATATAACAAAGGCATGACATATAATAATTGAATATAATACTTAGTAAAACCGGTTATTCGGCTTTCCCGAAACCCACAAAAAAGTACTTCGTACTCGACTCATATTAGTTCGGGTTGTATTCGGGTTTGTTAGATTTGGGTTCCGGTTTCATGAGTATGGGTAACTCGGGTTCGAGTTAACAGTTATTCTGTTCGGGTTTCGGGTTACAGATAAAAATGACAGCCCAGAATATGCACGACTATGCCAAGAAGTGGCACGACCATGCCAAGCCAAACAGCCCATGCAAGTGCTAGTGTCGAGCCAAGTGACCCGACACGAACATCCTAGATGCCTGGCACGACCCTGCAATGCCGAGAATCAGGGCTAGTACACGTCGATGCATTGTCTAGTGGCGAATCATGACCGGGCACGATCGTGCGCATCCCCGATACAATCAGATCTTGTAAGACTTAATGCAACAGACTGTGCCAGGCATGCACGACCATGCCATGTCCTTGCACGGTAGTGCCAAACCTCTCATAGAAGCTTTTGGTCTGCCTAAAGCATAACATTAACTTACTATATCGGTGCATGACCGTACACTTTATGTGGACAACCATGCACTTCGTCCATATAGCTTTTTATACATTAATTTCACTTCATTTTCAAGTGTGAAGCGTTGGTTATTTTTTCTCACTTAATGCAGAAATTGAAGGTTGTTTTAAAAGGAGTTTAAAGGCTTCCATGATTCACAAGAATCATCATTCCAATCTTCAATCTTGCTTTAAAATTGTTTGCAATTACTTGATCTTGAACATGATTTGTATGCTTGTTTTTAGTTTGATTTTAGCTGTATCAAGCCCTATGGGCTAAATACTTTTATTACTTAAATCATGTTGAAGCTTTTACTTATGTGATAAGTATCTATGCATGATTTATAAAATTTTGGTGTTCTTCAAGTTTATGATGAGTTCTTGAGTAGAAATTAATGGTTGAGATGCTTGTTATTTTACATAGTCTTGTAAATTTGATGGATTCTTAACCATATTATGTTGGAAAACCATGTTTTGAGTATTTATTTATAAACTTTATATGTGCATGCATTCTTAGTTTATATCATTTTGTTAGGAATAACTAGTGTAAATTATCTTGGTTGCAGATTTTAACAAGTATGGAAACCTATCACTTGATGCTGGAAAATTGTATGGTGACAACAAGATTCTTGATATAGTTGATGTTTTCTAGAGGTTGGGGCCATAATCCTTAGTTTATAATTGCTAGTTGAAATATTCTTATGTTAATTTTGGTCTCTTAAGTTGTCTATTGTTATATGATTTTAGATGGTTAGGATATTATTTTCACGCTAGCTTTCCTTTGATCGTGAGATCGGGTAGTTTTGACAAACTTTCTGATCTCTGTTTACAAACTTGAATGAATGCTCATCATGATGTTTTTGTGCTAGTATTAGGACACCTTGATTGGAATATAATATTTATATTTATCTTAATTCATGATGTTGTCATTATCATTGTTATTTGTATCACTAGTTTAAAAGGATGCATGGTCTAGGTAGCTTTGTTGGATTGATTGTTTCTTGTATTTTTACTTTTTTTGTTTTATTTTATACTAGGTTAAGTAGTTAAAAATTCAAATCGAGATTTACTTGTTCGGTTGGTCATTCACAAAGAATTAGTACTAGAAATTTACATTGTCTATGGATTGATACTTGATTCTTACCGACATCTCATTACAAACGATAGTTACACTTCCCTTTCATTTCTGGTTTAGTTGTAGGTGAAAACCTATTTTTAAAACCCGATTTGTGTGGAGTTGCTATATATATATATATATAGGGATGGTTCAGGAGAGAAATCAAGTTATTGCGAAATATGCGAGAAGTTAATTATAGCCCTAGATTGAGAGTGACCAATGGCCTATATATAATGTAGCATGATTGTAAATAATGGGTCATTGATAGAAATATGACAAGAAAGGGTAGTGTAGTAATTTCTTTTTTCGTTTAAAATGGCGCCACATTAAAAATCCAAAATATCACGGACATTCATTACCCAATTTCTTCCCAAAATTAGTACTTCCAAGTTAGCAACAAAATTCATATGCACTTGAACAACCGAATCTCCTAAAAATATTTGTTAATACACGATCGTCTTTAGCTTTCGTCTTGATAATCATCGCATTGATAATTGTGTTTACAAACGGGTCAGCAGATATGTCAAACACACTTAGCATATACGGACGTATAAGTTTGATTGTGTGCATGTGCATGGTGTTGCTATTCACGTATATGTTGTTGTGTTCACGTATAAGTGTGCCATGTGCACTTATACGGCTACATGATAAACTTGAACTTATACGTTGAAGGATTGGTGCTACACTTATACGTTGACCTAATACGTTGGCTGCTACTGTCTATATATATAGATGCTCTGTAGGTTAGTTTGTTAGGCTTTTGGATCACTTTCTATTATTGTTTTATTTTACGATCCATTAAGTCTCGTGTGCTTAACTTTCATATCTTTTGTAATCGTGTGGCTTGATATAATAAACTTTTTAAACGAGATATTATCGTGTTTTTCATCTTGTACAGATTTCCACTCAATACATTAAAGAGTAGGATCAGTTTCGTAACATCATGTGGATCCCTCTCATGAACTTTTAATTAGTATCAGAGCCGTGTGGCTCCGATTCTACTCGAGAAACTCGATTTTATCTTATTCTTATCAAGTTTGATGCATTTCGTGTTGATGCAAACCGAAGCTTGATGATGTTTATTTTAATGGAGGCTGAAGCTTGATGATGTCATAAATGAAGGTTGAAGATGAAAGTCTTAAAACGTTTATACCTTATCTTCACATGTGATGTCCATCATCCATATATATATATGTAAGTATAATACATATTCATTATTTGGTTCCACATACTTATATGAATCGGACATATACGATCGTTCAAGTTACATGTACGTAGACGCTATCCTTACATACGTATTGATGATTTAACGATGTGTGTTGAAGATAAGAACTATATATTTGATGATCGTAATGTGATAGTAGTGCGGTTGTTGATTTTTGATTTGAACGAACAAGTTTAAACCACTATTATTGAAGATTCGAGAGCATAAAGGTGTTTAAACGATCAAGACGAAGCAAAATCCAAGGGGGAGTATGTTGATATAGGAACGTCTTTAGCTTTCGTATTGATAATGATCGGATTGATAATTTACAAACGGGTCAGCAGATAAGTCAAACGGGTCAGCGGATATGTCAAACACACTTTGCATATATGGACGTATAAGTTTGAATGTGTGCATGTTCATGGTGTTACTATTCACGTATATGTTGTTGTGTTCATGTATAAGTGTGACATGTTCACTTATACATCTACATGATAAACTTGGACTTATACATTGAAGGATTGGTGCTACACTTATACGTTAACCTGATACGTTGGCTTAACTGTCTATATATATAGATATTCTGTTGGTTTGTTTGTAAGGCTTTTGGATCACTTTATGTTATTGTTGTATTTTATGATCCATTAAGTCTCGTGTGCTTAACTTTCATATCTTTTGTAATCATGTGACTTGATATAATAAAATTTGGGCTTAAACAAGATATTATCATGTTTTTCATCTTGTACCGATTTTTGCTCGGTACATTAAAGAGTAGGATCAGTTTCGTAACATCATGACGATCCGTCTCATGAACTTTTAATGTCATCGAATTATCAAATCATCCGTAAATTGAACAACCGACTTCATATGCAATCTATAAGAGGGGTTTAATTTGTTCTAACAATATGCTTGGGTTTTGGAATATGGTGCGTTGCAGATGATCTTCTTAACATCAACCGGTGAAGGATTCTACAGTCGTGAAGGTTAGAGTGATTTTTATAATCATATGTCTCCTATTATGTATTTCGATTAATGTTGGCACTAGTGTTTCTCCAAGTATGTTTTCCGATTAATGTAGGAAGTCATCATTTTTTTGTGAGTCTTAACATATGTCGGAGGTTAACGATAGGTTGATGTTTACCAACTTTTGTTTTTAACAAATGAACAATAATATTTGCACAGTTTGAACAAATTAGTGAGTTAATCGACGAAGGAAAAATTTGAGTTTTGTTGTTTTCGGGTCACAAAAATCGCAGGATTAGTAGTTTTTTTTATTTTAACCACTAATGTTGGTAATTATTGTTAATGATGCATGTGTGGTAAAACAAAAATAAAGGGTAAACTCGCATTGAAAAAAGGTATCCCAAATGTGATATTATTTGTTTAGAAGGTTTGATATTCTTGATGTAATCGTTTAATATTTTGGTTGCGTGCAGCAAGAAGTAGTGAGCGAATAGCTTTGAAAACCTCATTTTCGAAGTTTACGAATGTTGTGGAGGATCTTGTTGATGTGGATTCTGATTCTGTAGAAGATTCCCCGCATACATGTAATTGCTATAATTTGTATGCTAAAATGTTTATGTTTTGATGAATAGCAACACAATGTGTGGTATCTGTTGGTTTCATACATACTATGGTAACTAGGTGTAGGCTTGTTTTAGATGTAATAGATATTGAAAACATTTAAAAATTTTTCTAATGAGTAAAATGTAATGTGTGATGTGTGCTAGTTAACAAGATAATGGTGATCTTCTAAGGTTAGTGTGGTTTGTTTTTGTATGCTTTGTGTAGGTTAGTGCAGTTTGTTTGTGTAGGCGACTACACAAGTTTGTTTGTGTAAAGATGTTGTGTCTAATGGGAATAGTGTGTAACACCCCGGCTAAAGCGGAATACGCCCGAGTGTGACGTACAGATTGCTCAAAACACATGTGACACTATTAAGTGACAATATTATCATTAATTAATTTAAACATCAAGTACACAAGTTTGTAACAAGAAATACAAGAGAAATACAAGAAAAAATAACAACTTGTCCATTTATTAATATAACTTAAGTTCTAGTGTCCTCGTCACAGCAGCATTCTCCAAATAAGGTACCTGTAGCATATATATATATATATATATATATATATATATATGTAATGTCAACTAAATGAATAGTTGGTGAGTTCACACAAGTTTTGATATAAGTACATAAAAATCTACAATTCCATGAACAAGTGTAAATGAGCAAGTAAAGTCCTTTTCATTTGGGATTGTGCACCAACATACTCGGATAATAGCGCAAGTAAGTGTCTTTTCCGTTGGTAACAACCAACGTACTCAGATCGGGGGTCCCTATTCCACTCATAACATTGAGGGCCTGAGTGCATAGGGGGGCGTATGATCATACTTAATGAGGAAACCATGAGCACGTAATCTTTGAGCAAGTAAGTACATAAACACACAAGTCCATGTAACGAATTGTAGTTTGTAAATAATGAATAAACGAAATTGTATTGTTGATAGGATATATATGCTACACCCAAAATGTATAAAAGTGTTAAAAAGGGGGTGTGAGAAACTCACCTTTGAATTTGGATGACAAACTCGAAAATGAAACGAAAGCGTGTTATATGAAACCAAACAATCGAATCTCACGAGCTAGGAATAATAATAAAACAAGAATTACTAAATAATTTTATGAAAAATAAAGGGTGGGTTTTAAGGTACATGCATTATTATTTATATATACTTTTATCCATTTTAAAGTATTTTTAATAATTAAGTCTAACGGATTTTAATAAGTTATAATATTACTTACATGGTGAATATTGATTATAATAATATATACGGAAATTTAGCGTTGCCGGTATTGTTTTGTTAGTAAAAGCGTTTGTCGGTTTAGGATTTATTATATATATTATTTATATAATTATTCTACGAGTGTTGTCGGGTTTGTAAAAGCTGATTCTTGAACGAAATTGCTACCGGAAGTTAAAACATCTTTTGTTTAACTATAAAAATAATTTTATTTCTTTTTGTATGATTTATAAATATGTATTTGACTTAATATAACAAAAAAAATAGTTTTTTTAAAAAATGTGAACTGAATCTGCTGTGAACCGGATTCGAATCCGGGTCTCCATGACCACATAAAGCATACCCAACCACTGGACCAAACAATTATTAATGTTACTAGATGAAAAATAATAATTTTAAACAACAAACCCAACTTCATCTTCTTCACATAAACCCTAGGTTCTTAATTCTCCAGTTTTGTTGGTTGTTTGATGAAATGATGTTAGGGGTTTCGTTTTTCGGTTAAAAAAAGTGGAAAACATATAAAGTTTACCTCAAACCGTGCCGGAATGATGGTTAACGAAGCCTCGCCGGAAAACAAACTTTGAAGATCAAAGAGGGATTAAAGAGAGTATTTTAGTTGGTTTTGAAGATTGGTACGAGTTTAGTTGAAGGTTTAGTACCTATTTATACTACTAATTGGAGCGTTTGAAGTTTAATTCGAGTTATTAGAATTTTAATATAATCCGATGGTTACGTCTCTAATTAAACTAGGTTTAGTCATCGAAACAGGTTATTATTTGATGATTAGGACGTGTCGTTATGGTCTACGCATGTTATGGCTTTTAATTAAACTAGGTTTAGTCATCGAAACAAGTTTTTATAAGAGTTTGGGGCTCGCAAAGAGCCGGATTCCGATGGCCGGAACCGGCTTGACAGAAAAAAGACGGGGAAGATGGGTGGGGGCTGGGCAAGTTTATTTTTTTTATATTATTTTGAATCATTTACACTTCTGGTCTCTCATCTTTCAATTAACCTTAAAACTGAATTTAAAATATATTTAAAATATAAACCTTTAACTTTAAAAAATGTTTTATATATAAAAAGAAAAGTTTATTTTCTTGAATAATTTTCGAATTGCAACCGGATAGTTTGGGACTCGTTTAAGTAAGGACTCAACGTTTCGTTATTGAATCACACGAAATGGAAAAAGAACGAATAGTGACATCGAATGTTAAACATCGTAATTGCTATTAAATAAAATGATAAATTACTATATATATATATATATATATATATATATATATATATATACGAAGGATATGAATACATCGAAACCTCAAAATTTATCGGTTGACGAACATTTAAATACATATAACGACACTTGATTTACATTTATATTAATACGTATAAAAAACCAAAAATTTAAAATGGGTCGAGTTTTCGGGTTTGAAAATTAACGAATGTTAAATACTGTGGCCCATATTTTGTGTAGGATCGATTTTTAGATTAATAAAGGGTATGTATTTTTATGTAGGGATTTATTAACTGAATTTTTTTCTAGATTCATAATTTTATGGGTTCAAGTAGGGATTTATTAAAATGATGTTTTTTTGTTAATAGATTTGGTAAATGACGTTTGTGTTTATATAATTTGAATGTAAAACCTTATAAGTTGAATCTGTACGTAATTAACAAAGTGTGTATTTTAATTATCCGGATTTGTCATAATGTAGGTGAGGTGGCAATATTGTGTCATTTAGTATATGGTTTTTATTTTAACTGCTGATTTTTTATTACAGTGGGTCTAGGTGATGTAACAAATGAAACTAAAAATGCTTCATCTAGCAAACGTGGAAAAAAGAGAAGTGGAGGTAGGGTTTTTTAGAGTGTAATATGTTTGTTAATAGTTTCATCATTAGCTTAAATAGAATGTAAGTAAAACTTTTGTTTAATTTTGCGATATTATTTGCAACGTAGATGGGAGTGTAACTGAACAATTTGAACATGTGATTGCCAATAAAGGTATTAAATCTTGTTAACATTGTTTATATTAACCAAGAGGTATAGTTTTTGGATGTATTTACGTTAGTAGTTTTATAGTAGGTATGTTTATGTTGGAATGTGATATGATAGATATTGTTAGCATTTTAATATGTTTATGATGAGTACTATGTAATGTGTGGTATGTTCTATGTTTAGGTGATTGTGTTTAGTTTGTTTAGGCTGCTTAGCCAAGATAATAATGTGTCTTTGTGCAATGGAACAATACGTTTATGTTAATATTTGTATTTATCTTAGTAAGTGTAAGAAGATTAAAGTCGTCCTATTTGTATGTATTGTAATGAGTATTTGGTATGGATCGTTTGTTAGGGTAATAAACTGATGTTTGTCTAGATTGATTTTTTTTTGGATTTATGTAGGGATTTATTAAAATGATGTATTTGTTTATGTAGGGATTTATGTTGGATTGTGATATGATAGTTATTGACAACATTTTAATATGTTTATGATGTGTACTATGTAATGTGTGCTATGTGCTATGTTTAGGTGATTGTATTTAGTTTTTGTAGGTTGCTTAGCAAAGATAATGATTTCTCTTTGTGAAACGAGACTATACCTTTATGTTAATGTTTGTATTTGTGTTAGTAAGTGTAGGAAGATTAAAGGTGTACTATTCGTATTTATTGTTATGAGTATTTGGTTTGGATCGTTTGTTAGTGTATTAAAGGTAAGAATGTGTATGTAGGGATGTATTAAATGATTTTGTGTTGATATATTTTTTGTTGGTGGTAAAATGATACGAGTAAGTTTAATTCGTCGTTATGTACTAAAGTGTAGTTTTTTTGTATAATGATTTTAGCCATTGATAAGTTATTGCAGGCGTCAAGGTGATGCAACAAATGTAACCAAAGATGCTTCAACTAGCAAACGTGAAAAAAAGATAAGTGGATGTATGGTTTTTTAGTGTATAATATGTTAATTAATAGTTTCATAAGCTTTAATATAATGTAAGTAAACCTTTTGGTTAAGTTTGCGATATTATTTGCTACGTAGGTAGGAGTTTAACTTAACAAGCTGAACATGTGATAGCCAAAAATGGTACTAATGCATGTTATCATTGTTTAATCATGGTATAGTTTTATGATGTATTTATGTTAGAAGTTTTATAGTAGGTATGTTTATGCTGGATTGTGAGATGATAGATATTGACAGCATTTTAATATGTTTATGATGACTGCTATGTAATGCGTGCTATGTGCTAAGTTTAGGTTATTGTATATAGTTTCTGTAGGCTGATTGGTCAAGATAATGAGGTGTCTTTATGCAATGGGATAATACCTTTATGTTTATGTTTGTATTTGTTTTAGTCAGTATAGGAAGATTAAAGTCGTACTATTTGTATGTATTGTAATGAGTATTTTGTTTGGATCGTTTGTTAGTGTAATAAAGGGTGAGAATGTGTATGTAGGAATGCATTAAATGTTGTTTTTTTTGATATATATTTTTTTGTGGTAAAATGATACGGGTAAGTTTAATCCATAGTTATGTACTAAAATGTAGCTTTTTTATACTTATTTGTCACAATGTAGGTGTTATAAGGGGATGTTGTGTCATATACTAGTTGGTTTAAATTTTAGCAATTGATTAGTTATTGCAGGGGTGAAGGTGATGCGGCCAATGTGACTAAAAATGCTTCTAATAGCAAACGTGGAATTAAATGAAATAGAGGTATGGTTGTTAATAGTAGAACATGTTTCAAAATAGTTTTCTCCTTTCACACAGAGTTTTTAAATCTGAATTTTATTTTGCAATTTTTGCAGTTACCCGTTTCCTCCTTTCACACAGAGTTTTTTCGAATCCACCGGCATGTCGTACATCCAGGCTATGCCCATGGTTTGGAGGTTCTAGACACCATTGAAAGAATCATTGAGGAAGAAAAGGTTGATTTTGGCATCCAAGAACTGTCTCATCTTTATACCCTAACTACCCACGGTTCAAACCGGTTATTACTGAAATCTAAACCTCGTCAACCCAATCCAATCTCAAAAGTTACCCTAAATGATTCCTTCTGGAGGAATCAATTTTTCTTTGTGAATCGAGACTCCATACCCAGTGGGTCTGATTTACCTTTGACTTGGGTTAAGAAGGGTAGGATCCTGGATCCTTAACAAAGATACAATCCGTGATAACTGATCTAACTCTGACTCTCTTTTCTTTCTTATTTGCAGATGAGAACTTTGCTTCTTTGGCCAAGCTACCTGGAACGGAAGAGAGAATGAAAAAATTTCTTGCCCTGGATACTGAAGTTCGGACTTTTCAAGGAAGATTTGTTGAAGTTTTTTACGACATCTCTTCAGACTCCAACATGTCAAGTAGCTTAGCATAATAAATAGAAATATATAAAATTAGATAGAATACTTATCTGTTACTTGGTTTGTGCAGGTGCTCAAAAATCCCAGAAGTCTGCCAACAAGTTCTCCGTGGAGGATATTGACAGCATGATTACTCCCCAAAGTATCAAGAAGGAAACTTTGAAGGCAGTAGCAACTTCCGAGCCAAGGACCACAACTACCAGATCCAAGTCTGCAGCATCCAAGAGAAAGAGATCCTCTGAGCCCGAGACCCACTTCGACATGATCCTCAATGTAAGTATCCTCTATCCTGATGTCTTGAATTTGAGGATCAAAAATGCTTCTAACTTTTACATAATTATTGGTTACATGCTGTAAACGCTTGCAAGGATCATTATGAGAAGATTGTGAACCAAATGAGTGAGAAGCTGTCCGTGATGGAAATGCTGCGATCGCCAAGGACAAAGTCATAACCCAGTTCTCGAAAGACAAAAAGCGGTTGGAGGATCAACTATCCTCAGCAGAAGCCCAACACCAAGAAGAGGTGAAACAGGCTATCGAAGAGGCAAAGATGTGGGTTGCGAAAAAATTTTTGCATGCTAGGATCGAGATGGTGACAGAGGCTGGTGATCCTACCTTCGACAAGGCTGTTTGGGATGTTGAGAAGTGGAAAGCGACTTTGGTGTCTGTTGGTGGTGAAGAAGACGTGGCAATGGCAGACAGAGCTGGAACTAGCGGGGAAAATGAGGTGGTGTAAACTGAGGAAGGAACGGATGCAGCAGAAGGTGAGGAGGCTGCATGAATGGGCGATGAAGGATAATGAAGAAAAGGCATGAGCCCATTCTTGTTTTTTTTCCTTTATTGATGTTTTTATGGATTATGTGGTGGTAATGAATAATAGTAAATAGGTTGAAGGATCAGTGATCCTTAAGACAATTTCAAGGGGTGACAAAGGTGGATGGATCCTCTGTTTGTAGGGATGAAGCCTTTGGTGCCCCTGTTTTCTTTATTTTCCTGCACTCTATGAACAGCTAGTAACACCTACTTAACCCGGGTGGATGGTTCATCTTTTGTATGGTGAAATCCGGGTTAAGGATTTTGGATAAGTCCAGGTGACTTATGATTAATAATAATCTAAAACTTTTGACTATTTGCTTGTAATTTATTATTTCGAAAGTTTGTTTGTTATAGCTTTAGTCTTGTTGAAAGTTTTAGGAAATTATCTTGAGTAAAAATTTTAGGATAGAATATCCTTATGAAAAATAATTATAAAAAAATTTTAGGATAGAATATCCTTGTAAAAATAATTAAAAGATTTTAAATCCTTAAGCAAAAAGATTTATAAAGATCTCAACCAAATAAACGTAAATTGAGAAGTAGAAACCATACCATAACTTCTAAGTAGATCTAAGTTACCATAAGTGTTAAACCTTCTGTAATCTTTGTAAAAATAAATTAAGGAACTTGAATCCATAAGTGGTGATTCTTCTGTGATCCTTATAAGTGAACTTAGGATATCTATTACAAATAACTCATAAATTCAATTGGTATCAAACCCGTTAAACTGGGGACGAGCCCAAATAACAAATTGGGGACAAGCCCGTGAACTGGGGACAAGCCCAAAAACCGGGGACAAACCCAAAAATTGGGGACAAGCCCAAACGGGGGACTGGCCCAAAAATACGGATGTTAACTGGGGACTCGCCCAAACCGGGATCTTGCCCAAACGTGAGATAACATGAAAAAGTTATAAACCGGTGGTATGGATCGTCTACCATAAATCGTAGGATCCTCCATATAGCCGAAGACAACAAAATTGTCAGCCACTAAACGTGTACTGGTCCCGCTGCCCCGAACTATACGTTGGATAGCGTGCGTTCCAGGCGAGAGTGTAGAAACTCTAATTTATAAGAAAAGTGAAAAACTTTAAACCTTGAAAGATATGACCATCGGGGGTCATACCTTAATCATGAGCTAGGCCAAGGGAAATTGTAAAATACCTTTAAACGTGAAGGAGAGGTGGCCAACCTCTAAGACATTAATCCTCAAACAAGAATCCTGCATTGTTACTTAAAACTTGAAAAATACAAATGTTAAGAATATGTTATCCTTAAACTAATAAAAACCTTAAATGAATAAGTGATCATATAGATATTACCCATTTCAGGATCCTAGATCCTATAAGGATACTTGATTTTCAGAGGATACATGATCCTAATCAGATGAAGTACTTCATGAGGTGGATAGCATTCCAAGATCTTGGTAACCTGTTGCCTTCCATAGTGAGCAAATGATGTGCCCCTTTTCCTGCCTCTGACTCAATCAAATAAGAGCCTTCCCACTTGGGTGCTAGCTTTCCATCAGCCGGATTGGTTGTATTCTGGAAGGCTTTCCTCAAGACTAGATCTCCTTCTAGAAATCTTCTGATCCTTATACTTTTGTTGTATGCCCCAGCTACCGTTTGTTGATAAGCCGCCATTCTGATCTTAGCTAGGTCTCTATGTTCTTCAACAGTATCCAAGTCTTCGAGAAAGATTTCTTTATTAGCCTCTGGATCACGGATGCTTGTTCTGGCTGTAGAAACCACCATCTTTGTAGGGATTACTGCTTCTGACCCAAACACCAATGAGAAGGGTGTTTGTCTTGTTGCATTCTCGGGTGTTATTCTGTCAGCCCAAAGAACATAAGGTAGCTCTTCGACCCACTTTCCTTTCTTGGATCCTAGTTTCTTCTTCAAATTATTGATGATTATCTTGTTACTTGATTCTGCGTGGCCGTTAGCTTGAGGATGACTGGAGTAGAGGTAATCATCTTTTCCCGATAAACTGGGAACCATTGTCACAAATAATTTATGAAGGAATTCCAAATCTAGTAATAATATTTCTTTTAATGAAGGATATCACCTCTTTTTTGCGGACTTGAACAAAAGATTCTGCTTCTATCCACTTTGAAAAGTAGTTAGTCATTGCAATCATGAACACTCTTCCTCCTGGTGTCTTAGGTAGCTTACCCACAATATCCATGTCCCACTTCATAAAAGGCCATGATGAGGATATAGGATACATAGGTTCTGCTGGTTGATGAAGGATGTTTGCATGCCTTTAATAAGAATCACACTTCTTTGAGTATTCCATGGCGTCTCTCTTCATGGTTGGCCAGAAGTATCCTGTTCTTAGAATCCTAGAAAACAAAGCTCTACCTCCAGTGTGATTACCACAATCTCCTTCGTGAAAGTCTTTGTGCACCTCTTGAATTTCAGGATCCTCGATACACATCAAGTATGGACCTGCAAGAGATTTCCTTTACAAAATATCATGTAATAAAATGTATTGTGATACCTTGATTTTGAAAGATTTCGGATTCTCTGTGGCTGGGACTTCTCCATCTTGGATATATTTTTTGATTGGGAGGATCCAAGATCCTTGCTTATTAGAGGATGATGGATCCCAAAGTACAATTTATTTGTTAGTTGTTATCTCCCCAACTTCTTGTTCTCCTATTGCTGGCGAGAGTATATGGATGATTGGGATCTTCATATCTTCTGGAATTTTCAAAGATGAAGCTAAATTTGCCAAAGCGTATGCCCCAGCATTCTCTTCCCTTGGTACCTAATCAATACTAAACAGTTCGAAGGATTTTGCTAATTCCTTCACGACATCTAGATATTTGACTAGTTTTTCACCTTTTACAGCATATGAGCCATTAAAGTGGTTAGCTATCAATAATGAATCTATATATACTTGAAGATACCTGATCCTCATGCGTTTATCTAATTGCAAACCTGCGATCAGAGCTTCATATTCTGCCTCATTATTTATTGCTTGGAACTCACGGGCTATACACTGGAGTAATATGTCCCTCTGTGGCGATTTCAGTAGGATACCTAATCCTGTTCCTCTCACGTTGGAAGCTCCATCCGTAAAGAGGATTCAAGGATCCTTAGTTTCTTCTAACAGCTGGACTTCCAAATCAGCTTCTTTTTGTAAGTCACTGCTGAAATCAGCCACAAAGTCTCCTAGTGATTGCGATTTGATGGCTGTTCTAGGCTCGTACTGGAAATCGTATGCACTCAGCTTCACAGCCCACTTGGCCATCCTTCCTAATAATTCTGGTTTTCTAAGCACATTCTTAACAGGATAATTAGTTCTTAAAATAATAGTATGCGTTTCAAAGTAATGTCTCAATTTCGTAGAAGCCATAATAAGTGCAAGAATTAACTTTTATAAATGAGAATACCTGGCTTCCACATCTAAAATACTTTTACTTACATAATAAACGGGATGTTGTTCACCTTCATGATCCTTCACGAGGACAACATTTACTGCATTTTCTGAAACAGCTAGGTACAGATATAAGGATTCTCCATCCATAGGCTTCATCAGAGCTGGTGCTGAGGATAAGTAATCCTTTAAGGCTTTTAGCGCAACTTCATGCTTCTCCATCCATTCGAACTTCTTGTTTTTCCTAAGGATGTCATAAAAATCTTTGAACTTCTCCGAGGATTTGGAAATGAATATGTTGAGAGCAGCTATTCTTCCCGTCAATATCTGGACATCCTTAGCATTCACAGGAGATTTTAGATTAATGATGTCTTCTATCTGTTCGGGGCTCGCTTCTATTCCTCTTTTGGTCACCATGTATCCCAGGAACTTCCCAGCTTTGACGGCAAAATGGTATTTTGATGGATTCAGCTTCATATTGTACTGATCCAGGATGTTAAAAGCTTCTTCTAGATGTCTGAGATGATCCTCAGCTTTCTTTGACTTCACTACCATATCATCTATGTAGACCTCCATAGTCTTGCCTAACTGATCCTTGAACATCATTTTGACTAATGTTTGATATGTTTCCCCTACATTTAGTCCGAATGGCATTGCAATATAACAGTATATGCCGGTAGGAGTCATGAATGTTGTGTCCTCTTGATCAGATGGTTCCATCTGAATTTGTTGAAATCCAGAGGAAGCATCCATAAAGGTGAGTACCTCATGTCTTGCCGTTACATCCACCATGGAATCTATATGTGGCAATGGGAAAGGATCTTTGGGGCATGCCTTGTTTAAATCAGTAAAATCAACACACACCCTCCACTTTCCATTCTTTTTAGAAACAACAAACACATTATCTAACCATCTAGGATACTTAACCTCTCTGATCATACCGGCCTTAAGAAGTTTTTCAACTTCTTCTTGTTTGATCGCGTTCCTCTCAGGAGCGAATTTCCTTCGCTTCTGATGGACGGTTTTAACAAATAAATCAATGCCAAACTTGTGAGTAATTACCTCCTTAGAAATACATGTCACGTCTGAATGTTTGAAGGCAAACATGGACTTTCTTCGCTTTAGGAAGGATATTATATCCTCCTCGATCTCACTAGGGATACTAGATCCTAGGAACACCTTTACATCTAGATCCTTGGGATCCAAGGGCATTTCTGTTAGGGCATGGATTTTATGCTGAGGATCCTTTATCCTTAATTATCTTGTGGATAAATTATCCTTAAGATATGTGTTAGGTTATGAAGGATCAATGATCCTCGATATTATTTGGTTACTAATGATTGCATTTTTAATGATGATTTGTTAGGCAAGTATAACAATCTTATGATCAAGTCTACCGTATACCTCACTACAAGGCATCAGTAGCATATGATCAAAATTGAATACTAGGCTGAAAAAAGAGGTAGCAGAATAAAGAGACCAATTACTGAATACTAAGAGCAAGATATGTTTTCCTTGAAGACGTGCTTGAATCAATTATCCTCATGGAGAATTCTCTTGCTGAAGTCTGGATCCAGGATCCTTAGTCAACATAGCTATTAATGGATGATTTTTGTATGAATAATGAAGTTTAAATAACAACAACGGCTCCTAGACTTAGTCTACCACTTATTGCGTCGCTAAACGTCTATTAGCACGTGGTCAAAGAGCACGATGAAGAGGAGTGGAAGACTAGCGAGTTTATAAGACTTATTTGTTAGTTAGTTATTTTTCTTTTATCTTTATATACATTGAGTTTCGATCGACATTAGGGACATTCACACAGACTCTAGCTGCTAAGTTATCTGTAAACAAACACACAGCATTCATTGTATCTGTTGATCAACAACTCCAACCTTTTTAACATCCTTTTTTGATTGATAAAGTGGTGATAGACGATTTGTCATCACCCGGGGATTTTGTGCCGACAATCCGACCAAGATCAAGGGCTTTTCCTCGTAACAAATCCTTGTGTTCATCATTATTTTATTTACATATTCATTATTATCGTCATAGCACTATACCTCACAATTACGAAGTTGGATATATTATCCTTAGCAGATTTTTATCCTAAACAATTTCCTTTATGCCTTATTCCCGAGCTTCCAGCACGTCCCTAGGATGTTACTATGGTTGCTATGCGATCGTCTGTTTAGCTGCTGGCTTCATTGATTAAGAATAGTAGTTCTTGGCTTTGACTTGGTCACCATCTATCCTTACTACTCCTCAAGGAGTTGGTAGTTTGATGCATTTATGGTAAGTAGAGGCCACTGACTTCATACCATGTAGCCAAGGCCTGCCCTAAATAACATTGCAACAAGAAAGGTTATCTATAACATAAAATTTTTGAAAAGAATTTAACCCTTCGATGTATATTGGGAGTTTGATGTCCCCCAATGTTTTCTTGGTTTCACCACTGAAACCGACCAGCACCGTTGTCCTTGGGATGATCTCCAAGTCTGGTATATTCATCTTTTGAAGAACATTGTGCTGGATGATGTTGAACGAGCTTCCACCGTTGACTAGGATCCTGCGTACATAATGGTTAGCAATAAACAAAGTAATAATCAAACCGTCATGATGGGGATCCTGGATGCTTGATTTATCTTCTTCATCAAAGAAGATCCTTTTGTCTGTTGTCAAGGTGGTGGATATAACCGGTTGTTCCCCGTTATCTAACTTGGTCTCCTTGGCCAGCCTCTTAGCCGCGGAGAAGGAAGTTCCACATATGTCTGAGCTACCGAAAATGAAGTTAATCACTTGAGCATCTGGTGGGGGCGGAGTTGCTTTTTGAGGAACCTCTTCAGGATCTTGGATCCTGGACTTTTTTATTCCCAATAGTTTCTTAAAATGACCCTTACTCAGGAGGTATCCAATTTCCCTCCTTAATCCGATGCAGTCTTCTGTGGCCAAAATCCTCATGGAAAGCACACCATTTGGATTTGTCTCTGAAGGTGGTTGACTTCTCGTTCTTTTCGGGCCACATTGCCTTCTCTCCTAGATCCTTCATGGAACAAACCAACCCATGGGTATCTACGGAGAAGCAATTCTGAGATGCTTGGGTAATCTTCATCATCATCTCCTTCAACTGCTCAGACATTTTGATTGTTGAATTTGGAGTACGGCTTAGAATTGTTGTCTATGTATGAGGATCCTTTATTCTTTTCAGGGGATTCTTGTTTCATCTGAGCCCCAATCGTTCTTGGATCCTTTTGTCATCTTCCAGTCGTATGAACCTTAGCCCTCTGTTTCTTACTTCATCCAAGACTTGCAAGGAGTCATCACAAGATCATCATAAAAGGGGGAGCCCTTCTGAATTGCCGTCTTGAATGCTTCAACAATAGTAGCCATGTCAAGGTTGGGGATTTCCAGGGCTTCCCTGCCAAACCTCATAACAAAATCCTTAAGGGATTCATCACTAGGTTGGATAACTCAGTATAAATCACTAGTTAACTTCTCAAATTTCCTACTATAGGAAAATTGACTGTTAAAAGGGAGGAAGACTTATCAGCCATTTCAAAGCAGAACCTGATAGTGTGGCTCCAAAACCTTTGCACAGACAAGCCTTCTTGAGCCTCTAAGGAATCGGGTTGATTTCCATCCTTTCTTTGTATTGAGCTACGTGCTCTTCAGGATCAGTGGTCCTGTCATACACTTTCATGGGGGGGGGGGTTGAAATCATTTCGGGATCTCTACGTGACAGATTAGTGGAGCAAATCTGGACAATTTGTGGCTTCCCTCCGGTATCTCAGGGATTGGGCGGATCACCCCCGGTACGCTGGATATCATATCCTTAAGTTTCTACAGTTCCTTAGCCATGGCTTGGTTGATACCTGCATCCTGCATGGAACCATGGTTAGAAGTTAAGGATATAGGATCATGCGTGTTACATCTTTGTTGTGTAAAGGTTGGCATTCCAGAAGAGTGGCTGAGGTAAGAAGCGTCTGCTACAGAAGTTGGTCCACCAAAAGCTATGGTCTGCATGGGGATTATATCTCCATCATGGACCTCGGAGGATCGTTTATGTTGAACCCCTGAGGATCCTTGATTCTTGTAGAAGGATCCTTGTTATGGATGAAGGATCCTTGAAGATACGATCCGGAGGATCCTGGTTGAACGATCAATGGTCCTTGCTGAAAGGTTGAGGATCCTTGAGCTGGTTGACCCCTGGATCCCAGGTTAAGGATAGATGATCCTTGCTGAAAAGTTGAGGATCCTTGAACCTGTTGACCGATGGACCCCGGGTTATGGGTAGATGACCCTTGCTGGAAAATTGAGGGTCCGTGAGTCTGTAGATTCATGGCTCTTGGTTGAAGGATGGATGATCCTTGAGTAGGTTGAGCCAAGGATATTGGAGTGTTAAAATCCAACTTCCTAGGCATTAAAGGAGTTTGATCCTCTACCGGGGTCTTAGTCTTCTTGAGGTCTTTTATCTCCCGAAGGATCCTTTGGTTAGTCTTGGTTTGATGTTCCATGTTGCTTTGACATGTGAAACAAAACGGAAACATCATTATTAGTATTGACAACCGAAGTGGCAGCAGAAGTTTTCGAGCTCTGGAAGACTGGTAGTTGAATATTGTTTCCAGCCACGGTTGTTCTTGGCAAGGTCTTGATGAGTGAGAAACGGATGAAGGTATGGTTGATGAAGCAGAAGATTGTTGAGAGGCCATTGAGAGTGGTATTGATGGAAAAGGGTGAAAATTGGTAGGGTATTTTCTGGATTATAGCACCAATTGCCCCACGGTGGGTGCCAAATTGTTTTGGACTAAAATCTGCTAAGAATAATGTATCTAAATTAGTGATTGTGAGGTATAGTGCTATGGTATTAATAACGATTGTATCAACAAAATAAGGATGAACAACGTGATTTGTTGCAAGGAAAAACCCTTGATCTTGATTAGATCAAAGGAAAAAAACCCCGGGTGATGACAACACGTCTATCACCTCTTTATTAATATCAAAAAAGGTTAAAAATGGTGGAGATATTGATCAATATTACAATGAAAGCTAAGTGTGTGAGCTACCAATGAGAGACTGCTCAAGTGTGTGTGTAAACAAGTGTCTGCTAACTGATCATCTATCTCGATTATAAACAAAGATGATAACTAACTAGAATTCCTACTTTCACCCCACCACTCCACTAGCCGTTCCTTCATCATTGACCACATGCGGAAGTCTTTCACTAGCGCAAGAATAGGATGACTTAGTCCTCCATCCGTTATATCTAACAAACACAACACCATTCAAATACAACTATTAGTAAACATATAATACCAAGAATCCTTGATCCTTTACAATCCGGAACATATCATAAGTATAAGTGATCCACAAATCGATCAAGGATAGAGGATTCTCATCATAAATCCTATGCCCTAACAATTAGTAACAATGTGGTTGAATGTTTTTCGTTACTGCTAAACAGTCTAGAGGATAAGGTGGATTTGAGTCACCGTATCGGCAATTTTATGGTTGCACTGTTATTGTAAGTTATATACAAGTGTCATTATTGTGGTTAGTAAATGAGAATAGTTGACCATTGTGATGTGACCTACATTATATTGTCTACGAACATGATAGTGGTCATACACAATGTGTTCAGTTTATGAATTGTATTGTGCATGAACAACACCACAATTGTGTGACTTTAAAACCTAATCTGAGTTAACTATGCATTAATAATTTTAATGTTTGTTTTGTTTGCTAAATAAGTTGATGAAGGATCGTTTGTGTTTTTGTTTGCTAAACAGTTGGAAGGAAATGTAGGGTTTGGGAACATGATAGAGAAGGCAGTTGATGGTATTGTGAGAAACAACATATCATGCATGATTACAGGAGATAGAATTGGAATGAAGCTTAGGCCATATGAGATGATATTCTTCCCCATCAAATCAGCAGACCATTATTATCTTTTGTGTTTTGATATAAAAAATATGGCGATTGTGGTTATTGACTTTGTTAACCCGGACAAGAATAAAAGGAGGTCGCGAGCAGTTAAGGCTAAGGATGCTGAGTACTTAAACGACTCAATGAAAACTGTAACATCCTACTTTTAGTTATATTAATAAAATAAAGTTCGTTTATTTTATAGCGGGTCGTTATCGGTTTAGTTGAATAGAATACGAGATGGACTTGTGTTGGGTAAATGGATATGGGTTATGGACTTGGGTTATGGAGGAATGAAGGAAAGACCATGGGCTTAAGCCCATGATAAAAAATATATATACCCTTAATCCTCCATTTAATTCATTTACACATATCCCTTACACCATCTAAAACACACACTTAAGATTCTCTCTCTAGTTCTCTCTCTCTCTAAACCGATATCAAGAAGGAAACCGAGAACCGACCCGAGGTAATGATAGTATTTTATTGTTTGAGCTTAAATCCGTTAGATATAATCATGAAACGACGAGCCGACACCGTTAAACCGTTTAAGTCACGAGATCCTGGTGGATTCGGGTATAAACCGAACCTATGATGAGCTTAGTAGTCACCCTAGCTCAGATCTAGATTGAACGGGACGAAAAACGGTGAAAAACGAGCTAAAACCCGTTTTTCCGGCGAAATTGCGTTTTTCCGGTAATGACAGCGCCGGAAAGGCGGCGCCGGAAAGTGGTACGAGGTTAAGGGGGAATGTCATGGAATGTTCTGACATTCCTGACCTAACCCTAGTTCGCTACAGGAATATAGCGAATTAAAGGTGATTCGCTAGCTAGTTCGTCCATGAGAACATAGCGAACTGATTACAGTTCGTGTTCAATTCGTTAAGGGAAAGGGCTGACGAATCACCCTTGATTTGTTATGACCAGTTCGTTAAAGTAGATAACAAATTAGAAGGTCCAATTCGCTACTTGGACTGGTTCGCTACATGGACTGATTCGTTAAGAGTCCAGTTCGTTAAAGGTTCCAATTCGTTACAAGAACCAGTTCGTCATGGTAAGTCAGTTCGTTAAGGATAAGTAACGAACTAGAAGTTTAACAGAATGACAGAATGGTCCCTGGACTTAGAAAAGAATGATTTAATTACAAATAAACCCTTGAACTTTTAAGTAGCATATTATTCAATGATTCAAAATGCTAATGGAAAATGTGATAAGACAGTTAATGAAAATAAAATTTTTCCAAGCTTAACCCTAGCCAGGGGCTCTGCCCCTTGGACCCCGCTGCCAGGGGCGCTGCCACCGGACCCCCGTTCGTTGATGGTAATGATTAAACTAGAAAGGCGATATGTGTAGTGATAGTTTACTGAAACGTATAATTATTATACAGTTAGTCGTGCACAGCTCAAGAAGGGAATAACCGTAAACGGTGAACGCAAACGCATTGAGGTGAGTTTCTAGCCCCACTTCCTTGTTATGTTTTCGGGGCTGTGTGCATACTCGATGTGATAGTTAATACACTTATCTTAAGTGGTAAGTGTATGCCTTGTATGATTTATGTATGATGATTTTTTGACGGTGCGTGAACGATCTTCGGATATTGCATGTACCGTCAGGTGGTAGTTAAGATATGATTGATAAGTATGATGAAAGATAGGATGTATGTATGAATATATGATGTATGCATAATGTATGTATGTTATGATGATGGTATGTGAACACTCTTCGGAGATTGCACGTATTGTCAAGGAAAGTATGTATAAACAGGTACGGTACAGTTACACGAAACAAAGGGACCAGACCCTAATAATATCTGTGATGTTAGGGACGAGACCCTAATAATATCTGTGATGTTAGGGACCAGACCCTAATAATATCTGTGATGTTAGGGACCAGACCCTTATAATATCTGTGATGTTAGGACCAGACCCTTATAATATTTGTGAGGTTATAGGGCGAAAGGCTCTTTAAAACGTATGATTATGTATGTAAAGGAAGTATGAAGGTAAGAATGAAAGTATATGCCCTTACGTGTGTATGTAAAAAAGTTAAGAGGTTAAGTATGAAATGTAAGAAGGTATTGTATGATTATGTGATTAACTAGAACTCACTCAGCGTAGCTGACTTTTAGTATGCACGCAGGTGAGTAGGATGAGGCAGCTCGCTTGAGGAGACACGTGGCATTGAATAAGGGGCTGGCATCGGAAGACTCAAGACGTTTAAGTTTAATGTTTTGTTTATTTTGAAAGACAAGATGTTGTTTTAAGACAAGAGGTGTTTTGTTATGAAATGTTTTATGAAAGCTTTTATATTCCGCGAATGTTTTAATTAACTCTGATATTTAGAACTGCATTTATGAGTAAATCCAACACGAAAGTAGGGCTACCGGTAACGGGGCCTTACAAAAACATTTATGCTATGGTAATAATCACATGATCTTAGGAATATGATGAATGATGTTTTTATTATTGTATTGTAGTTCTCATTGGTATTCACGTTTGGCAAAAACGGGGTTTTGTCAACTACCTTAGGTAGGTTGGACACCCGGGAGCAGGTTCGATGTTTCCATTAACCCCCACTAGGTTGGTGTTGAAGTGGCAAACATGAAACAATTACGAAGAAGCTGGTATATGTCTTATGAGGCATATGGAGACTTACATGGGAAATAAAGATTGGGACTGTGGGCTTAGTGAGAATTCTAAGACGCAAAAGAAACAAGTCATGAGTTTAAGGAAGAAGTATGTTGCAGAGATTCTGTTGTCGGACATAAACAAGAAAAGAGATCAAATATTAAAAGTTTTAAAATCTGCGTGAATGATGGGAAGTCTAACAATGTTTGAAGGTGCATCACAACTGTTCATTTAGTTTCTTATGTTTAATTATTATTTTAGTTGAAGTTGTCACCTAGTAAAACTATGTTTTCCTAAAATGTTGGTCCAGTGCGTAGGGGAGTTTAGTTTTTTGACGAATGTAATCTTTAAGGATGTTATGAATGTCAGTATGATTATGGGTTATCTTGGTTTAACTTGTTCCTCCTCTTGATACTTGTTTTTGGCATGCAATTTTGTTGATATGGTGTAGGACCTTGTATGGTGTTTTGAAGTTAATTCAGGTTGTATGAATAACCAATAAACACTACACAACCAAGGAACTACATGACATAACAACCTATCTTAGTATAGGAATTATGTGTGGGTTGAGTCCAACACGCTTGCTTTGTCGTTTCATCAACCGAACATAAAGAACATATGTGTAGGAATCGCATATGGCACTACATAACCAAGGGACTACATGACATAAGAACCAACTATTTTTTTAAAAAAAAAACAAACATAAATACTTGGAACTCGCACATACTAGTTGTAGATCTCTCAAGCACCTTGTTTGTATGGTTGTCATTATTTTGATTTATTTGTAGTTTGACTATAAACTGACATTATTAAGCTGGCCGGATACATTAAGTGCTCTTTAAAAAATATTAGTATGTGACATGAGTAGAGTTGGCGGGCTATGAAGTTGGAGCAATCATTATTGTAAAGTCTTGAACAAATTTAAAAGGAATGAATGTTTACGATTTAAGAAACAAAAAAGAACGAAAAAAACCAAAAACTCAAGTTAGTGAACACTAAATTAACTGTGTATGAATGGTATGTATGGTGCAACCAAAAACTCGGTGTGAATGGTAAAATCGAATCTGGTGCACTTAATGTTTACCGAATTAGTACAAGGTGCAAGCAAAATGAGATAGTCATTACAAAGTGTATGCGTATTTTACAAGAAACAAGAATAAAGTACACTAACACATTCCTACACAAAGTTTAAAAAATGTGTGTAGATTGATGAGTTATTTTACAAAAACCAAAAATACAGTTCACAAACAAATTCCTACACAGCTTGTAAAAAATGTGTGTAGGTTGATGAGGAAAAATAAAGGTAAAATACAAAAGTAGTTAATCATTACGTATAACAAAAGGGAATAAGGATAAAAGTTTATGCTTCAAAAAGCGTTACATCACCCATAACAAAAAAAAGGGTTATTGTTTCAACAAAATGATAGTAGTGGAAAAATGACAAATTAATCAGAACTTGACGCGTAGTCGTCTTCTTCTTTGTTTTCGAAAGTGTCTTCGTATTCTTCCTCATCAGTGGGACCATTATCGGCTGAGCTATCTTCATAAATCCCATTTTCTCTTCTTAATTTCCTTCTCAATTCCTTTGCTTTTCGGACTTTCTCACAGTTATGTTTATCATGGTCGTGCACAAGCTTGTTACACTTCTTACACGTCCTTTTGTGCTTCTTCATTTTCTTTTTAGCCTTTTTGTCCGGCCCAATCTTCTACCTGCGCTTACCGAAACCCTTAGTTTGTATTTCCTTAGGAGCTGTTACAGATATAGTTTCTATTCTTTGTGTGACATTCGTCAATTTCGGGTCTCGTTTTATATTCATTTTATAATCATTTTGTAACATGTCTATTTTTCACGTTTTATTTTAATAAATTATACTTCGTAGTTGTTGTTAAGCTTGTAAACCCGAACCGACAATTTATCAAATCATTGATATAACTCTAGCGTGTGTGGGGGTTGTCAAAATACAGTTATTTATAGTTTATAAGCTCGGTTAAATAAACTTTAGGGGCTAAAGTGGATTTCCTTAAAGTTATTCAAGATTTGAATCATTTATAACTAAATACCAAACATGAGGGACCAAAGTGTAACATTTATAAACCACCTATATAAACAACAAACCCTAACCCTAACTCCTTTATTATCCAGCCGCCAACCCCCCTAGACGTTTTTCCGGCGGACCGTTTTTCCGGTGAGCCCCCCTTCTCCGGAAACCCCATCACCTCCGGCCACCACCCTCCCCTCCCTCTCTTGGTTTCTCCGCTAAACCCAACACCTCCGGCCACCCTCTTCTTCCCTCCCTCGACTTCTCCGGCGCCGGAAAACCGACCCCCCGGTGCTGTCTCTCTCTCTCTATCTCTCTCCGCCTCTATCTCTCTCGGCTCTCTCTATCTCTCTCTGTCTCTCTGTCTCTCTCTCTCTCTCTCTCTTCGTCTCTCTCTCCCTCTGATGCATCTTTCCGGCGCGCCTCCGGCGGCCGGAATGGGCTCCGGCAACCCTTGTTTCCACCTCTCCGGCAGCCTTCATCTCCGACAAATGTTCTCGGCCAATCATCGTATGGTAAGCATGAGAATTAGAGTTTTTAATCGTTTTTGTGTCATACTCATAACCGGTAATCGAGTCACGAGTCCGTTTCCCCCTTAAACTGAATTTGGAGAGTGTTTTTGGAATCATTTTTATTAATCTCATAACTTATAATAAAGCTTATTATTATTATAATTAATAACTAGATGGTTTTTATTATTATTATTGTTAATTTTATCCACTTGTTTTATTGAACCAAAACCGATGTCGGGCATAGTTGTCGTTTAACGTCATTGATACTCGAGTTATATTTTTATCACTAATACTATTAGTATTACAATGTTATAAGTATAAATTATTATCTTCAATATGACACATATAATTTTCATAATAATAATTATTATTAGTAAAATTCTTAAATCTATTAATAATGTATTCAACAACGAAAGTAATTGTTATTATACATATTATTATTGTTACTATTATTAGTTTTAACAACAATTTCTCGATGAGTAGTATATTTATATAATATTATCACCATTATCTTATATATCTAGATCTATACACACACACACACACACACACACATATATATAAAATGTTCTAAAGTTATTATTATCATTACTATCTTTATTATTAATATTATTATTATAAGCTTTATTATCCGTTCATTTATATACAACCGAGCTCTTGATTTAAAACCCGTCTCGTTTCTATTTAATAATGGTTTAGTTTTTTAAAAGCCCAATAAAATAATATTATTTTATTTTAATTTATCAATTAAGTTTGAGTCCCTAATCGTTAGCAAATTAACCGATAACCTGATTAACAACCAAACCTCCTCGTTTATTGTTTCAAATGTAGTTTCAACTAAAGCTCAAGTTCATTAATACATTTTATTTATTATTTTTCAATGATTTCAAGTCGGATTCGTTCGTTTCATTCACAAGCTTTCTATATGTCGATCACTTATTTTTTCATCCCCCATTTTCACTTTTATATTTTGGGGGTAACATGCATACTTATTCAAAACAAGAATGATTTATTATACACTTTTCTCAAACCACAAACTTTAAGGTTTATGATACTTAGAATACTTGCTCTTTTGTGTGTTATATGCCTCATATGCTTTACGTGCACGAGTGTTTACTTTTATGTTGTTGTTGAGCCTCATTAAGTATGATCATACGCTCCCCTAACTACTTAGCATTGTGCAAGTAGAATAGGGCCTCATTATCCGAGTATATCGGTTGTTACCGATTAGAAAACATCCTCATTACATATGCTTTATATACCATGATTGACGCTTTTATTTATAGTATCATATACGTTTGTGGACTTCGCTCTTACTATATATACTCAAACTATGAAATTGCTCACCAACATACGTGTTGACAAATATTATTTTATATATTGTTACAGGTTTGACTCTTATTGACTTGAGGACTTGATGGAAAACTTTACCAAGACTATTAGGATATTAGCAAAATGAACAATATATATGTTTACTTGTATCAAATTTGTTGGTATGAACAAGATGTGTTATTTACTGATTTTATGAAATAAAATGAGTTTATTAAATATTGTCGCTTTAATAGTGTCTTGTGTTTTGCGCAATCGGTTGCACCCCATCATGTTTCGCCGCCTTTGGTCGGGGTGTGAAAACATGTTCGTTAAGATTGTATACTCGAATAGATATCCTAAGGTCAAACTATAGTCTTCGATCTTGAAATAATATCAACTACTTGTTTTATATATACGGAGCAATCACAATTAATATGTAAATGATGAGTATTACAATTCATATGAAAATGTAAACAACTAAATAGATGTGGACCCGTTCTTATTGATACGAAATCAAAGTACTTGGGTAAATGTATGCTCATACTAGATGAGGATAAATGAGGATGAGATACTAACCACCAAACATAAAATAAACAGTTAAACACATAGAACATTATCATAGAGCATGTAATAATAACACATAAACATATATTGAATTGTGTTTTGAATAGATGTGGGAATAAAACATAAGTAAACTTGAATAAGGTATACATGCTACCCCCAAAATATAAATGATGGGGAAAAAGTGGTATGTAAACTCACCTTAGTAAATAAGCAAGAGATAAAGAATAGGTAAAAAAGCAGTAAGTCAAGCTCTACAGGAAAAATATTGACGAGGTATCCTAATAAAGAATAATTGCATAAACGAATAGAAATATGAATTGGACAACAAGTCTAAAGCTAGATAGAGATTCAAGATTTGATAATAGAGGGAAAACTTACAAAACTATTTATCTCATAATTTATTATAATGTTATTATCAAATTGTAACATAAATAACATGATTTAAATTTATAAAAATACTTAAAAAATACTTGAATAAAATTTATAAGACTTTTGTATAAATTATATAAAGAGATTTTTTTGAAAAATATTTATTTTACACTAAGATACATTTAATATGTATTTTTATTATTAAATAAGATTTCTTATTAAATTAATATTGTAAATAATAATAGTATTATATAAAATAAACCTTTTTATAAAATACTATATGTTAACTAACTTGATATTTTAAGTATATATATATATATATATATATATATATATATTAAACAATACTTTTTTTATAAATCAAAAACCTTTAACAAATTTTAAAAATCCAACAATATATATATATACACACACACACACGTACATTTAACCAAGATTCGCAAATGTTAATCGGCTTATATGTCGGTTTTTAAATAAGATATGGGTCAATTATCGTATTTATGAGTTTGTTATATAGTTTAAATAATCAAATTAATTAACATGAATCAAATAAAAAAAATAACAAAAACTACTACAAAACCGGGCTAGGTGTGGCTTGAACCCGCGCCCCCAGCCACAAACACCTTAATATGTTCACCCTTAGCCAACTGGGCTAGGGGTTCACATGTTTATTACCTGTAACTGATGCTTTAACTACTAACAGTTGCAAACTAGTTTGAAGCATAACCCCTAAACAACTCAATCGATCTATCCGTTAACTATGGATTCGATAATGTTAGGGTTCTCATAAAATACGAACTTGCGATTCTAATACATACAATAATTACCTGAATCGAGTTCATATTGATGGGGAACGACACCTAGGGTTTCACGGTAGTACACGGGTTAAATATCAAAGCTGCACTGCTACCGAGTTACGATTGGTTTAGTAGTTGTAGCAAGGAATGCGTGTGACGAGTTAATCGAATTGTAGATACGTATTTAAAGCATTACGATGTCTAGGTCAGTCGCGATGTATTATTGATTGAGTCGGGTTTACGGGTCCGAAAATTGACAAATGTTACAATATTCACAACTTTTTAAAAATTTCGTCCCGAAATTATAGAAAAACCATAACATAAAGAAAGAAAGTAAGTGTCAAGAGATTTTTTTTAAATAAACATACCACAGCTCTTGAAGTGACCCAAATAACGTTACAAAAGGAATATATGATAGGACACTTATATATAGGATGTACCAACGACGTATCCACCATGCACTTATCACTTTCATATTTGTATCGTTACCCAAAATCACTCTAGGTGCCGAGTTATGACACACATCTGTATTCACTATGAGTTCCATGCGAGGATTTTGATAATTATGCATGCACTCATAATTATTTAGCTCGTCGCATGATGCACATGGTTCGTCCCGTTGTGCGGGTTTGAAAACAAGGTAAAACAAAACTTCTTTATTTTAAGTTGATAATTAAAGGGAATTATTTGGCCAAGAGAGATGAAACAATAATAAATTAGAGGACTTTGATGACCATAAATAACTAGTAAACAAATTTGCAAAATATAACAGAATTGTTAATTTAATCAACGAAAGTAATTACAGCAAGGTGAAATAAATAGATTGAGGAAAATTTGAAATTATATAGCTATCTTACACATTCATTGTATTTGAAATACTTGAGGTGAAAACAAAATTCATGAATAACTAAACACATTAATAGGTCAACAACACACATGATTAAAGAATACAATACTAGGTGAGGCTTTGATTCAACATTATAAAATCAGATAAGATGAGGAATAGTACCATGAGAATGTGGTGAGTTTGGGGTGTTTGGATATCAAAATAAAATTTGTACATGTGACTCCTATTAGATAACTATGTACAACACATGTTCATAGTCCTAATTTCCAAAACGTTTGTAGAAAATCGGTCATAGGTAGTTTATGATACAAATACAGTAGTATTAGATAACTATGCACATCACCATGCACATAGTCCCGGTATATAACCGGTCATAGACCACTTAAATCACGATAATAAATTGTGTAACAATAAATAGTGCAATAAAAGACATAATGTGAATAAATGAGAGATTGAATACCATTATTGATAACCATAATTACCATTCATAAAAAAACTGGAGATTTAATGAAGTCAATACATTGTTTTTAAAATAAAAGAACTAAATACAATAAACGTCTGCTGTGTAGCATGTCTTCATAAAGGGTTAGGCTTAAACTTGGGAACCGTTGAGGTAACAAACTTGTCCTTGAGTAGTTTGGTTACTTGTGGTTTGTTGGTTGATTGGGATTTGGTTCACTTGAATTGGTTGAATGGGTTGGGCTTGAATTACTTGGATGGGTTGAGCTTGGATTGGTTGAAGATGATTTACTTAGGCTTGGTAAGCTTGATATTGAGCGATTTAGGTTATGTAGGATTGAATTTGGTTCATGTTTGCGAGTCTTGGGCATGCATTCCGATAATGGTTAGGGTCTCCACAATTGCAACAAGCTCTAATAGTTGAGGGTGATTGAGTAAACGATTGATCATAGGGTAGGTTTGGGGTTGGGTAAAAGGTGAGGTAAATAGTTGCATCATGAGTTGGTTGTGTTCACGACATGTGGTAAAGAGATGACCAAATCAGTTGCAATGGGTGCATTGTCGACACTTGAGGTTAGGAGAATGGTGAAGTTACACGTACCACATAATGGGTGGGGTCCTTTGTAGAGCTTCTTGGTGGGTTGGATTTGCGATTGGGCCAAGACATAGTTTTGGGAATTGGACTTTCTTTTATTATTGCGGTAGTGGGGAGAGTTGTTGTTGTTGTGTTTGAAGGATTCGGGCTTAGAAGACTCGAGTTTGGAAGATTCACGCTTGGGTTCTTTGGTGGGCTCGGATGCAGGATTATCATTGAGCTTCTTGGAATTTTTCCGCATCAAGGTCCCGGCCTTAACGTGGTTTTCGGTGAGGGTACCGGCTAAGGTGATGGCATCATGGAGGGTTTGAGGGTCACAACTTGGGACCGAATCTCGAATTTGCATAGGCAAACCCGAGATGTACTTGTCGATTGAACGTTCAATGGGAGTGACCATATGGGGGATGAGAAGGCTCAATTATTGGAAACGATCGTTGTAGATGGTGTCATTACCACTTTCTTGTTTCAAATTCAAAACTCCTCTTCCAGCTTCCGAAGCTCATGTTTCGGGCAAAACTTCATAAGAATGAGTTTCTTGAGCTCATCCCATGGCAAGGCTATGGAAACCTCAGAGCCAAGTGTGCGCTTCTCACCGTTCCACCAATTGAGGGCATTCTTCTTGAGTACACTAGAGGCGTAAGTCATTTTCTTATCCTCGAGACATTCATATTGAAGGAACACGCTCTCAATTTCTTCGAACCATTGGAGGAGAATAGTAGCACCACCGATACCAAAGTATTCGGGCGGGTTGACACTCTTGAATTGTTTGATGGAGTAAGAAATTGGATTAGGAGTTGTGGATGATGTAGGAGCATTCACCGTTTGGAGTTGAGAGATGATTGTTGGGAGGGCTTCCACGATTACCTTAGCGATGCGGGATGACATGCTAAGGCCCGAGTTGCCGGTGCGACAGTTACAGTTGATATGGCAGGAAAAAGACATGATACAATGACGACACGTGAAAAAATTTATTATGTTTTGGAAAAAAAAATTTATAACTATGTGAAATTTCGAGTTTTGTGAAAATTCATGAGAATACAAAATAAAATTTTAATAACCTTAACTTAGAGTATTGATGAAATTGATAATTGGAGAGAATATTCATTCTTAAAAATGGAAAAAAAATTAAACAAACACTCATCGTTGATTTAAGAGTGTGATCGTCACATGACCACGTTTGATACAATGAGGGTAGCAGATTCAGGTACGTTTGGTGTGATATGCTTTGGGCTAATAAGTTCCACACCCTTACCGAACACTCAAGGAAGGCAACTAGGTCTCGCGGTTGATTGAGATTTATGCGTATTGCACTTCCTTAGGCCCGCAAGCCTTGGTGTCAAGGGTTCGGTAAACAAGTGCGTCCCTCTAACAGTTACTACATATCCGTCCCACGAATCATCCTCAAGGAGAGGGGAGTAAAAAGGCTAGATTTCTTAAGGAATTTCTCATTTTTTTTAAAAGTCGTCCTAAAGTTTTGAAAACAATTTTTGTTTTTTGAGAGTGAGGCATAGCCTCGGATTAAGTGTGTGCTTTTGTGTACAAGAATAATATTAAATCATTAAATAGTATTTAAGCTACTGCAATCAATAATATAATTCCGGGTGCAAACACGTAAATGCATATCACGTATAGGGACCCTAAGCATGCTACTAGGCCGTTATATCTAACCACCTATCTTATAGCCTTCGGCTCTGATACCAATCTGTCACACACTGACCAAAGGAGAAACATGCCGGGGCGTAACGTATTGATTGGACAGTAGCTCAAAAGACACTAATTAAAGCGTTAATAATTATTTAACTTCATTAACATTAAACAAGTACACAAATTCAATAATCGTAACAAATACATCATAATTTTGTTATTTAAATAGATATCCTAAGGTCAAACAACTGTCTTTGATCTTGAGTAATATCAACTACTTGTACCTGTATCTTGTATGAAAATAGAGTTTGTCAACACGAATGTTGGTGAGAATACATAAGTTTTTGTTTTATATATATAGAGAGAGAAATCACAATTCATATGTAACTGATGATTATTACAATTCTTATGAAAATGTAAACAACTAAATAGATGTGGACCCGTTCTTATTGATACGGAATCAAAGTACTTGGGTAAATGTATGATCATACTAGATGAGGAGAGATACCAACTACCAAACATAAAATAAACAATTAGACACATAGAACATTATCATAGAGCATGCAATAATAACACATAAACATATATTGAATTGTGTTTTGAATAGATGTGGGAATAAAACATAAGTAAAATTGAATAAGGTATACATGATACCCACAAAATATAAAAGATGGGGAAAAAGGGGTATGTAAACTCACCTTAGTAAATTAGCAAGTGATAAAGAATAGGTAAGAAAGCGGTAAGTCAAGCTCTTCGGGAAAAATATCGACGAGGTATCCTAATAAAGAATTGTTGGAACCCGGTGTATCAATCTATAACTATAACAGATCTCGGATCTGTGTTAATACAATTAATACCTTAATTGATAGATCTAGCTCTTAATTAACTGTAATTCAGTGTTATAGTTGTGTATATGTATATGTATTTTCAATAGTAGTTGGTATAATATTAAGATTGAATATCGAGAGAGTATTTGGATAGCAATTCGATAATTAACTCTCAAAAACTTAACTTAAGAGTGAACAGGGTTCACTATAAATAGAAGACAGGTCTTGTTCGCTAACATCCCCTAGCGAACCAGAACCTACTTCGTTACATACGATAAATAAGCGAAACACCCCCTTGATTCGTTAACATCTCCTAACAAATCAAGAGGGAATAAGGTTAAGTCTTAGTTCGCTAACATCCCCTAGCGAACTAGACTGTATACATAACGAACTAGATAATACTTAAACAAATTATTACATTAAATATTAAACAAAAAAGTTAACGATAATTACAATGACTCAAGACGCAAAACCGTGCACTAACAGACACCCCCTCGTCTTGAGCTCTTTGTCTTTAAGTTACTTGAAGCGCTTGGACCGCCACTCTCTGCAACTATGAATTCCATTTTCATAACAGACACGCACAACGCGTTGGAATTGCATAGCCAGGTCATAATCTTCACGGCGCTTAATCAAAATCTGCTTCTTGTATAGCACATCATTGTCTGTTTCAGATAAATTAACCAACCACATCGGGTCGATTATCTTGATCAGTTCAGTATCTAGTCCTCGACCAAGAACAATGACGGCCTAGCCTGTACGATTGTCATAGTACCATCGGTTGAAAGAGAGATGCATTTGTTGGGGCATCGTCTTCACCGAAACCTGCTTCAATGTCTTTGGCGGTTTAATCTTTAGGACAAGTTTCTTCCAGCCAGTCCTCGGATCAATCTCGTCAGCACGCTTACGTTTCGGGACCTGAGGCTTAAGGAACTTGAAGCCATTATTAACCTCGAATAGTAAGTGTTGATGAAGCCACTCAGCTATTCGGTAACCCCCACGATTGATAAACGGACGTCTCATGAGGGTACGAACATCCCACCGCGGCAAAGTAAGAACATCCATCATCTTTTCGTAATACTGTACACCTTTCTCCCACTTTATCATGCATACTTTAAGCTCAGAATCATACAACCAGGAGACAATATCACCATGTACCTTGGAAACCATCTTGAAAGAGGTCACTTGATTTGCTTTGACCCATGCAGCAGCAGTGTATTTCCTTTATTGATCAACATATCGATACGCACTAATAATTTTACCCGCTTTCTGACTTTTGAACCATCTTTCAATATCATCATCAGTTATTTCTGCAAGTGAGTGAACTGTCCGCTTACATTTCAAGATCTTTTCCAGTTCATCCTCGGTTTCTTTAAATGTTTGCTCATCGAATGCTAGAGCACCTTGATCAACATTAGTGTGTTGAAACAAGTCAGGGTACTCCTCAGCAGTGACATCTTCCACCTCGATATCCTCATCTTCATAAATAAAATCCGTATTCATCTGATTAGACGGATCATTTTCCAAACCTTCCTCATTCACTACTTCAACATCGGGCTCAGTCTCCAAAGCATTTAATTGATCATCATTCAGCCCAAGCAGTATAGAAATCTGCTCTCGTGTCAGAGACCTGTCAACAAAATCACCTTCCTCTATCTCATCCTTATTCACCATGCTTCTAATCACCCCCGATCCATCCATAAATATTACCGTGTCGGCTTCAATCATCTCTATTGGTTTAGCAGCCGAATAATCACGATACACAATAATCTGTTTCTCTGAATCGTCAACAGAACTCGTACCCGCACCAGACGCAGGGTCTTGAGCTTGTTTAGTCTCACCACCAGCACCATTCTCATCATAATCAGAATCTTCCTCATTATTCTTGATATTTTTCAAAGCATCATCTTTGCAAGTTAATTGAAGAATCAGATCCTCTTGCTCTTTAATCTTCACCCCCTGAGACTCAACAATCTCACGTAGGGCCTTTGTTTCCTTTTGACAGAAAGAAACATATCGGCGTGTTCATATATACCTGAGAAACACAAATATATCTTAGAAATATCGAAATGTGAATTTTGAGATTTCAAAGAAAATTTGAATAGGGTGTCTTTAGGGTGAAGGAAGAAGACGAACAGTGAAGGACTGTTCATGTTTCTTGTCTTTTATAACCTTGCACGCAACCCGAGGTACAACGTGTACGAATTAGGCAATTCGTTTGAATTAAAGTTAACGAATTAGCTCATTCGCTAGTCCAGTTCTTTACATTAAGTTAGCGAATCAATACATGATTAGTTACATTCTCGTAGCGAATTAAGACATGATTCGTGGCATTATTCGTTAAATATGTATAACGAAGGGATCATTCGTTAGAGAGTACGGAAGCGAATTTGGTGAGCGAACTAGAAACCAGTTCGCTAAAGAATCACCTAGTTCGTTATCCATAATTAACGACTTAGTGTTAACGAATTAAACACTTTATTTAATTTTAAATTATATAATTAAATGAATTAAATAAATAAAATAAATAATTCTGAATTATCGAGAACCTTTTTATCTCAAAAATTGAATACTTTAAAAGCGTTTCATGTTTACGAAACATAACTTAAAATAATATATAAAGAGAGAAAGATAAAATCTTTTTGGTATTTTGTAAAAAATTTAAAGAATGTATGTACAAAGAAATATCCGAACATTTAAAAATTGAACAATCTTTTTGTGTTTTTCTATGATTTTAATAAAAACGATACATATTTTTTGTGTTTTTGTTGAGTTTGAGCAGAGAATCATATTGACCTAATTGCCCTTCCATCTCAGTTTTATTTTTCAGCGATATTATGACTGGCATTAAGTCGGTCATTGGTATTATTGTCTACTTAAATCTAATAATAAATTTTCAAGTGTTTTTGTGATATGATTAATTGGTTCAATTATAGCACAAAATATCAGAAACTATCAGCCTCTAATCTCGGTTCAAGCTTAATTTGATTTTTGCCAAAACACCCCAACTTGACTTAAACCATTATAGTGTTGATCAAAATTTTTGATACCAATTGAGAAATTTTGAGCAATGCATCAAGTTTCCTTTACTATGAGTGAGTATGCACGAGTCCATCTGTTGGCTTACATACATTGTATCCCCTGGGGTCCGTTTCTTAATGGTATTAAGACGCACGCAAGGGAGGAACAAATGTATGACTAACAACGGATTTTGATCAAGTCAGTAATTTGGATTTGTACGAGGTACAACAGTGATCAAGTTTAATGACTTTGGGTTTGCTCTAAAAGCGAGTGAAATATTCATGCATATGAATACCCAGATGATTAAGCCGCATAAAGACTCCAGTGTCTAGAATCCTAACGCTTGTTATTTGCTTTATTATATTTTTGGTGATTAACAACTATAAGGCTTGAGTATGTCTAGTTATTACATTTCTGCCATCCTTACCGAGACTTTTGCTAGAGACTAACACCCCTTTCAATTTGGCGTTTCTTTATGTTTATATCACATACTTTACTCTACTTGGTTGTTTTTAAGACCTACCAATGCACCAATGCAATTAAGCACACAATCTTTTAAGCTTACTTCTTGCTGGACTTGGGGTCGAGATAATCAATGTACTATCATTTTCTCTTTTTGCTTAAAATTTTTTTTTTAATGAGCATAAAAACAAAATAAAGATAAATTTAATCGCCCCTGTTAACTTAAGTCTATAAATAAATGGCTGTTCTATCAATTCAACAAGTGAATAACAGGACCAAGACATGCAAGCATGTTTCACAAACTTATATAACCGACATAATTTTCAGCGAGAAAATAATCTTAAAACGCATAACGAACGCCCCAACTATTTTCCATTATCAGGTGAATGGCTAACCTGATTATTTACAAGTAAATGTCAGGACCAAACATATACACGTATATGCCCATCAAGTGTAGATAATTGACATAATTTTCAGCGAACGCATGCAAAAATCTTTTTGATTTTTCTCTATACATACTTTAAAAACACAATATTTTTGTCTTTTTCAATTTTCTTATAAACAAAATAAACTTCACAGTCTTTTTGGATTTTTGGATTTTTATAGTACAAACTGAAAAGTACATTCTTTTTGTATTTTCAGATTTAAAATGTTTTAGGTTTTTCAAGAAATATTTTAAAGGAAAATATTAAAGAAATAACAATATTTTTGATTTTTCTGAATTTTCTAATGTTTTTGGATTAAGATTTTTTTGATGTTTTTGGGTTTTATCTATACAAACGAAAAACACAATCTTTTTGTATTTTCTAGATTTTCACCCCCTAAAACCAAAATAAATTTTAAAAGAAAAATTAACAGAAAATGAAGATAGTCATCCTTGTTTAAGGATATCAGCGAGGGTCTTCAATCCGTTTAAACCAAGCAAAAATTTAAAACGTGTTTTGTCAAAAACTTTGGTAAACAGATCGGCTTTCTGAAAGTCAGTATGTACTTTCTCAAGGTAAATCAACTTCTTATCAAAGCAATCCCGTATAAAGTGATATCGAATTTCGATATGTTTTGTTTTCGAATGTTGTACAAGATTTTTTGTGATAGAAATTGCAGCAGAATTATCAATCAGAATAGGAGTAGTAAGAAATTTCAAACCGTAGTCGCGGAGATGTTGTTGTATCCACAAAACCTGGGAATAGCAACTCGAGGCTGCAATATACTCAGCTTCGGCGCTTGAAGTGGAGACCGTTGTCTGCTTCTTACACTACCAGGAAACAAGCCGGTTTCCTAAAAATTGACATCCTGCAGTCGTTGATTTGAAGTTGATCTTGCAACCTCCATAGTTCTAGTCTGAATAAGCAGTAAGATCGAAAGTATCATCCTTGGGGTACCACAACCCGATTTCTGGATTTCCCCTCAAATACTGAAGAATTCTCTTGACTGCAGCTAGGTGAGTCACTCGTGGACTTGCTTGATACCTAGCACAAAGACAAGCAGCTAGGCGAGAATTCGTTATAAATATAAATATTCACTCCATTCGTTACATTAGTTCGTGCTCTCCATTCGTAAACCAATAACTCATTCGTTACACACTTAACGAGTCAACTCAATTCGTTATAAATTATCATTCTTAATTTGTTATAACAATCCTCATTCGTTATAACAGTTACATGAATGGCCTCCCATTCGTTAAGAATTCCAATTCGTGATACACATAACCTTAATTCGTTACCAATACCTTAACGAATCACCTTAACGAAATAACTTAACGAATTGCTTTAATTCATTATCTTTAACTTAACGAATCAGCTTCACGAATTGCCTAAATTCATTACATATACCTTAACGAATTAGCTTAACGAATCACTCTAATTCGTTATCATAACCTTAACGAATAATCTTAATTCGTTAACTTTTCCATAACGAATTGCTACAGTAATTCGTTAGACTTTCCTAACGATTCAGCTACAGTAATAACGAATTAGGTGGTTGGATCTGAGGTGTTCACCGGAAAAACGTAATTCGCCGGAAAATCATAGATCTGACGAAAATCTGGAATTTTTGAACTACATCAATGGTGAAATCATCCAAACACCATAATTACCCATGAAAATCACCACGAACACTCGGTTTTACACCACAATTCCGAATCCATAATCCAATTACCTTAACGATTACTTATTCATCACCAAATAATCAACCCGAAACCATGCTCTTTCATGGCAAAACCTTCAATACACCATAATTAACCACCAAAATCCACAGAAAACATGCGGATTTCAATAATAAACACAAATCCATCATCCAAAATAACTTAACACTCACTAAATCATCATAAACCGAATCAAACCATAACCATGCTCTTCTATGGCATATCCTTCAATACACCATAACTTAACACCAAATTATACAGGAGCTTCTTCTTCCATCAATAACAACGAATTCACAAACAAATCCACCAATAAGACACTAATTTACTCCAGATCTGACCAAAACCCGAAGAACACCGAAGAACACGAAAAACTTAGATTCATACCTTAATCGAAGTATCGAGAGCAGCTCCTGCTCTGATACCAATTGTAGAACCCGGTGTATCAATCTATAACTATAACAGATCTCGGATCTGTGTTAATACAATTGATACCTTAATTGATAGATCTAGCTCATAATTAACTGTAATTCAGTGTTATAGGTGTGTATATGTATATGTATTATCAATAGTAGTTGGTATAATATTAGATTGAAGATCGAGAGAGTATTTGGACAACAATTCGATAATTAACTCTAAAAAACTTAACTTAAGAGTGAACAGGGTTCACTATAAGTAGAAGACAGGTCTGGTTCGCTAACATCCCTAGCGAACCAGAACCTACTTCGTTACATACAATAAATAAGCGAAACACCCCCTGATTCGTTAACATCTCCTAACGAATCAGGAGGGAATAAGGTTAAGTCTTAGTTCGCTAACATCCCCTAGCGAACTAGACTGTATACATAACGAACTAGATAATACTTAAACAAATTATTACATTAAATATTAAACAAAAACGTTAACGATAATTACAAAGACTCAAGACGCAAAACCGTGCACTAAACAAAAATAATTGCATAAACGAATATAAATACGAATTGGATAACAAGGTTAAAGCTAGATAGAGGTTCGAGATTTGATACTCGAGGGAAAAGTTACAAAACTATTTATCTCATAGTTTATTATAATGTTATTATCAAGTTGTAACATAAATAACATGATTTAAATATATAAAAATACATAAAAATACTTGAATAAAATTTATGTGACTTTTGTATAAATTATATAAAGCGATTTGATTTAAAAATATTTATTTTACACTAAGATACCTTTAATATATATTTTTATTATTAAATAAGATTTCTTCTTAAATTAATATTGTAAATAATAATAGTATTATATAAAATTAAACCTTTTTATAAAACACTATATGTTAACAAAACTTGATATTCTAAGTGTGTATATATATATATATATATAGGAGAGGATCATGAGAGAACTCCATTTTATGGAGTGAACTACAGAACTAATAATGAAGTATTTTTAATTTAATTAAAAAAAATATTTTTAAAGTTTTTTTTCTTTCATCCTTCTTATATGTTGTTATTCTTCACCACAAAAAAATAAAAAAAATTAACGATTAATGCATATATGCAATACATCGATTTTTTTATAATGCTATATGTGCAATAGTGTGTTGAATGGCATATATATAGTTGTTTGTATTGTTTATTGCAATAGTGTTATATTATAAAAAAATTAAAAAAAATCGATATAGGTGCATATATGCATTAGTGTTGTATTACATATATGCGATTATGTGTTTTGCATAGAATTATTAGTGTCGTGTTTGCATATATTCAATTGTGTGTATTGGATAATGCAATTGTGTTGTATTATATGCAATAAAACACTATTGTATATATGCTATAGGCATTAATGCACATATGCACTACTAGTACTACACCGACAAGGTTTTTTTTATAGGGTCAATATCATCTTATTAGAATGAGAAAAGAAAAAAAATCAGAAAATAATTTTTTTTAAAATAGTTAAAATATATTTTTGCTAGTTATCTAGTTCTCACTTTAAGAGAAGTTCTCTATAGATCCCACCCCTATATATATATATATATACATATAGTTTTAACCAAGATTCACAAACGTTAATCGGCTTATATGTCGGTTTTTAAATTAAGACATGGGTCAATTATCATATTTACAAGTTTGTTATATAGTTTAAATAATCAAATTAATTAAAAATAAATTATATTAAAAAATAACAAAAACTACTACACAAACCGGGCTTGGGGTGCTCGAACCCGCGCCCCCAGGCACAATCACCTTAATACGTTCACCCTTAGCCAACTGGGCTACGGTTCACATGTTTATAACCTATAACCGATGCTTTAACTACTAACAGTTGCGAACTAGTTTGAAGCATAAACCCTAAACAAATCAATCGATCAATCCGTTAATTATGGATTCGATTAATGTTCGGTTTATTACTGTACACGAACTTGCTTCTAGTACATACAATAATTACTTGAATCGAGTTCGTATTGATGGGGAATGACACCTAGGGTTTTACGGTTGTACACAATGTTAAAACAAAGCTGCACTGCATCTGAGTTACGATTGGTTTAGGGGTTGTATCAGGGTTGTAGCAAGGAATGTGTGCGAAGAGTTAATCATATTATAGGCACGGATTTATAGCATTACGAGGTCTAGGTCAGCTGTGATGTATAACTGATTGATTGGCTGTTAATTACGTGATTATGGTTTGATTTAGACACGTTTTTGACCAATTAACGACTTGGAAATAATATTTCCATGATTCCTAGCGTGGATTTCGGGTCAAGAAGCAAGAGAGGGGGGGGGGGGGGTCCCCGGTGATGACGGGGAAGGGAGAAAGGAGGGAAAGGGTTTTGATATTTTTTGCAATTTTATGCCCTAAACTCTAGGATTGGGTGCA